>NC_080741.1:13749179-14076322 GCF_020826845.1 Diceros bicornis minor
GTTGGGCTTCTCAGACTGCCCCAGCCCAGGCCCGAGTCGGCCGGAACACTGGCTCCATTAATCCCTGATTCTGTGCTGTGCAGAGCTGGATTCCCTCAGACAAATAGTGGCTTCGTTTGGCCTGCTCTTACAGGAGTGGGTAGACTCTGTCGTGGACAGTGGTGTCTTCACACAGGGTTTGCACACGTGAATCCTGTTCCCTGACTCTGAGAGGGAAGCTTCCTCCTCCTCTGAAAGCCGTGTAGGAGGTGTCGTCCGAGTGTGTCTCTTCAGTGCATCTTCACAGCACCTCCATGGATGAGTGTTGGGTTATCCTCCTTTTATAGAGGACTGAAGGGCTTGTTCAAGGTCACAGCGCTTGTAAGTGCCAAGCTTTCTCCATTCCAGAGGTCCCCCAAGTGCAAGCACAGGCACCCTCAGTTGAAGGCCAGAAGAAGTGCCCCGTGCCCTTCACTGCTCGTGTGCATGTATCCTTGTGTGCACGAGAAATGTTAGCCTGTGCGTGGGCTTTGGTGGGGGCGTGGACAGAGCATGTCCTGCTAGTGGATTCTGAAGCAGTAACTGAGGGAAGAAACAAAAGAACGTCTGTCTTTTTAAGAATCGTAAGGACTGCACTTGTTTCTATAACTGCCTATCGTTTGGGCCTAATTTCTAGCCAACTCAAAAGCGATTATACGTAACATTAAATGTATGTTGGATGAGCTTGGTTAAAAATTTTAATTAATCACAGCCCCAAACCTGGCTCAGGTCTGTTCTGGCTTCGTAGATCACTGCTCAGATTTGCAGTTATCTGCTCATGACCGTGGCAGGCCTGCTTACAGCTCAGTAAAGAAGGGAAGATGGGCTGCTTGGCGTATAATTTCTGGAGGAAGTTATATTACATGAGATGGGAAAGGATGGCTCTGGACTTGGTGATGCGCTCAGTGAAATTCTCAAGTGAACACCTGTCCTTGAGCAAGAGGAGTCTTGCCTGCACCTCCCCTGCCGCAGTTCACTGGGCCTCCACTCACCTGTTCTGCCTTCACGGAGAGCCTGGCCAGCTTTCCACCTTTCCAGGTATTTCAGCATCTCCCTGTCATCCTCCTGTTGCCTCGAGGAACTTGATAGCGCTGGCAACTTGTTTTCTTCTTTAGTGAATGAATGAACAAGCAAGCTAAAACAAAGTTGCCTCCTTTGTTAGAATTTTTATATTTGATTTTAGGGCTGGTCCTAAAATTCAGTCCAGGGGAACTTCAGGATAGAATGGAAAGCAGTTTGATGGAGCAGACACGGGGAGAGGGTTGGAAGGTAAACAAGGCTGGTGAAACAGATCGTGACTGGATTGTAAGGGGCCATGGATGCCACGCTGAGGAGTTTCAGCGTTATCCAGAGGGCAGTTGTGTGGCGAGAGATAAAGCAGGGAATCGGATGTGCATCTTAGAAGATCCCTTGGGCAGCTGAGCAGAGGATGGCTCAGAGAAGGTGAGGCTGGAGACAGGAGACAGGTTAAGAGTGCACTCAGGTCCTACTGAGAAATACTGAGCCTCAATCTAAGACGGTGACCGTGGAGCCTGAGAGAGAGAGATGGGTGTTAAAGATATTGCAGAGGTGGGACTGACAGGCTGTCGAGGCAAAGGAGCGGGAAGAGCCCAGATGGCTGCCACTTTTGTGGTTAGGGCACTAGAAGGGCCATGGTGCCATCCCCTGCCATCATTATGAACAGTTCTGCGTTTTGCTGCCCTACAGGGAAGCCCGCAGGGCGGGAGAGGGGGTGGGACCGTGGGTCGTTGCCCACTGCTGAACTGGAGTGGGGCCCTGGGCATGCGCCCTGGGCATGCACCCTGGATTAGGCATGGGAGAGGCACGGAGAGGAGGGAGGAATCTAATGACGCCTCTGAGGTGGGAATCAGGAATCAGGATCCTGCATGGGGCCCAGCCAAGGCAGCAGACACAATTTATGGGGTGAGAGCAGAATTCCCCCTGCATGGAATGGGCATGTAACAGGAGCATGAAATAAACCTTTACTGTTTTAACTACTAATATTTGGGGGTTTTTGTTAGTGCATCTCACCTGTCCGCTCCTGACTGCTACACTGAAGGTCACTCAGTTGGGAAGTGCTAGTTGGCCTTGAATCCATGTCTGTCTGGCTTGTTAGCCAGCCGGTGCCAGGTGGCTGTCCGTGGACCTGTAGGGGCCCATGAGCAGGTGGGGACTAGAGCTGTAAATCTGAATGTCGTCTACACGGAGGTGGTAGGGAGGGGAGAGAAAGGCATAGGATTTAGTCTGTGGACTGGCGTGAGGCTTGCTTCTCCCCCTCTTGTTCTTTCTCTCCCGAGGGTTTATGGTTAGCTCCACATGGCCTGCTGCTAAGTAGGGCATCACTGCTGCCTGCCGGGCCTGGTGGTGCAGAGACGCTGGCTTGAGTTTGTTGACAGCTGCACACTCATAACGTTGCTAAAAACTTCATCAACTCTGAAGCCTGGAAATAGCCCAAGCGATTTGAGGTTTTGCTCACTTGTAAATGTTTGAGTATTGTGTCCACAAATTGCAAATTGAGTAACTCAATTTTGAGGCACAGCTGTTATTTAGAAAAGACCCATCTAGGAATGCAAACTCCTTGCAAAATGATTGTGCTTCATTTTTGTCAAGTATCAGAAAACCATTAAACTGCCAAGCCATATGGCAAATGCCCACTCGAAGCAGAGTGCAACAACGCACCGTAATGGATCTGTTTTTGGGGGAAGGAGATAGGGCAGAGTCTGGTTTTTGTGATCTACAGAAAAGCAGATTCGCTGCAGCACATTTCAGCCTCCCAGAGTCCTGAGTAAGGATTTTTCTTCCCATGAAAAATTCATATAAAAAATCAAGTTATGGTAGATTTCTTAGGTGTATTTTCCCTTTCAAACAATATCCATTTGAGTTTCTGCATATAAAATGGGTTTAACTGGGGCAATAGAAACTTCTAAAAGTTTGCACACTTTTCATCCCTTTATATCCTAATTCAATAAACATTCTTTAGGTACCAGTATATCAGTTAGAATTAGGTTTAGCTGCATATAACAGAAAAATAGAAAATAATGGTGGAAAATAATGGAAGATTATTTCTCCCTGAGATAAAAGAAACCTGGAGGTCGGCAATCTGGTTTGGCAGCTTCAGGGTCATCAGGGAACTGGCTTTCTCTTGGCTTATTCTCTGTCAAACCTGGAGTTGATTCTTGTCCTCAGGATCCAATATAGCTGCCATATGCCAGCCATCACATTCTAGACAGCAGGAGTGGAGAAGAGGAGACAGGTGTGCCTTCCCCTTTCAAAGAGAGTTCCTGGAGGTATCACCTGACACTTCTATTCGTAGATCACTGGCCAGACCTTCGTCATGTGGCCTCACCCTGCTGCAGAGGACACGGGAATGTAGCAGTATGCCCAGCTCAAGACAGGAATTCTGTCACTAAAGAGGAAGGCGGAATGGATACTGGGAGGTCGCCAGTGGACTCTGCCCTACCTGAGTCCTCGACGTTTGTTCTTCCTGCTGGATGGTAACCCTCTTAAGGACAGGGGCCAGGTTGTATTTACCCTGTACCTCTAAGGCGCTAGCACAGTGGCTGGGAGATTGTGATGTTAATTATCTGCCACTTTGCGCCCCTCACAGCAGAGCCAGGCGCTGTTCCTTGCCTTCTCCCCTCTTCCACCTTCTCTGTTCCAAGTTGGCAAGTCGGCTGTGATTTGGGACATGTTTATTCTTCATCATCAGAAGATGTTATTCCAACCAGAAGGACATTAAACTACCCGTCCTTCTGTTTCTCAGTATTGACTCTTCCTCAGTTCTAGGGCCAGGTGATGCTTAGAGCTGAGCCGTTACCGTTGGAGCTGGATGGAAGGCTACCGCAGCGGTGTGTGGGCGTGGCCTTCCCCGAGCACTCTGCTGCGGTGACTTCTCCCAGGCCAGCTAGTCGGAGCAACCTGCCTAACTGGCAGGGGGATGCGGACGTGCTCCTAAGGGCCGCCAGGTTGTGATCGTGGGTGACTCCGAAAACGGTGGGACCTTTTTCAAACGAGGTAAACCAGCGTATGGAAGCAGATGTGGGGGTGGTGAGTTCTGTTTTAAACATAATGGAAGAGGAAAGAGCTGATATTTCTGGAGAACCTCCTATGGGCCAGATTCTGTGCTAGGTGGGTCAATTCCAACAACTCTCGTGACAGCCCTAGGAGGAACTGATTTATCTCTGTTTTCCACGTGGCTCACTGAGGCTGGGGAGAAATTGGTTGGACTCTTTCCTTCCAGACGTGTTGAAAGAATCAGCATCGATGTAAGTTTTTAGCATGGTGCCCAGCCTGTCACTTAGTAAACCAAGTGGCTGTTACTCAGTTCCACCTTCCTGCAGCAACCGAAATTAGTCCCCACTCCTGAGTGTGGGCTTACAGGAGACCTCGTTCCATTCCTTGTGCTCTTTCACATATTTTCAAAGTTCTCAGAACTCAAGAGCTGGCTGCCTGCCTTCCTGGGCGTCTCATAATTAGGACAAGTGCTTAATTGGCATGTTTGTTTCCTCCGGGGAGAGGCTGGCGGAGGAGCCTCACACCGACAAAGAAGCCTCGCTTTGCTTTTGTTCTGAGCAGCACTGTGTGCCCATAGCAATAGCAGTGAAGCCGACAAAGTTGAAAAGAAGAAGTGCCCGGAGTTCGCGGGGAGGGTTGATTGCCCTGGAGAAGTTGACGCCCTCACACAGATGGAAGTGGTTTCCCTGGGTCCTGAAAAATGTGCTCGTCAACCCCACAAATACAAACTGCGTCTCTTGTTTTCTTTAAGATGAGGAGTCCGGTCAAGAGGTCCATGTAATGAAAGATGTTTGTAGAATCCATTTCCCTTCTGCCTGAAGCCATTTGCTTTATGTCTATAATAAACAGGGATGTTTTCAGCCATTTTCCCGGGCCAGGTCCCGTTTGAGGCGCTCACCACAGGGGAAGGTAGATTACCTGCCTCCCAGGCGATGAGCGTTAGCACATTACATCTGCAGGGACAGCACTTAACCTTCCTGCTGGCCTTTCCTTTCTGTGTCTCTGCGACGGCCTGTGACAAATGGGCCGAGGGCACGTGCTTGGTTAGGATTTAGTACATGTGGGGCATTGGCCAGCATCACATTACCTGGGGATTGAGGCAGCAGGGAAGGCCATCCTCTGGGAACCTGGGGACCGCCTGACCTTCACCAGGCAGAGGGCTTCTGGGGCGGCCGTCCTGGGGCTTCTTGATGCACCTACTGGGAGCACTCAAGAGCTCTTTCCAAGACAGAAGTATGGGTAAGTCACCCCCCAGTTTAAAATCCTTCAGAGGCGCCTCATTGCCCGTAGGATAAAATCTAGACCCCTTGGGGGCCCGTGTGATCCTTGCACCCTCTGCAGCCTCATCTTGGGCCACCCACACATCAGCTCACACTCACACACGGCCACACTGACGTGCTTTTAGTTCCTCACCCACCTTAGGTGGTGGTTTCTGAACCTTTGCAATGCTGGCCCCTGTGTCCAATACAGCCTTCAATATCCTCCTCACAGGCTCGGTTCCTTGCCTTTCCTGCCTGTCTTGACATGAGTGCAGCCATGTTTGGCCGCTCCATTGACCTACAGCCACCAGCACAAAAAGAAATACAAAGCTGCTTTCTGCGTGGTGGGAACTGGCCCTTCTCTCACGGAGGGAGTTGCAAGTTGTAACATTTCAAGGCTCTTGGAGCGTCGTAGCACGGGATGGACTGGCCATCTGTGCCGGGCTGGGACGATAACCAAAGAGAACAATGCACGTACACAACTACTGGGCTGGGACGTTAGCCAGGGGGCTCAGTGCACGTACGCCACTGATAACCATTTTGTGCATGGGAACACTAAATGCTTGCTCTGCAAACTCTGTAATTGCTTACTCTGAAAATTACTGATGGTATAAAAACTGCTGGAAACTGAGACCCGGTGAGAGTTCCACCTGTGGAAGGGACGCCTTGCCCAGGACGTGTGATCCTTGCCGTGTCGATTGACAGAGCTCTCCCGGCAGTGGGGCGTGGATGTTGTGAGTAACTGATTTGATGTGAAGCAATTGATTTGATATGAAGTAATTGATTTGATGTGTTCTCTTTTTGGTCAACCTGGTGTTTCTCTTTCTGGTTGATTTGTGTCATTTCTCTTCAGCCGATGTGGGTGTTTTCCCTTTCCAGTCGGGCTGATGTTTTTTCCCTCTTAATATTTGACCTATTTGGATCTGTTTGCAGACTGTCACCTTTACTATCCTCTATATAATAAAATATACCTTCATTCCATTTGTTTGGAGTGGAAAGTGTCTTTTACGTCTCCGATCGAATCCCTGAACCTCTCATAACACTGCCCCAGCTTGAAGGTCACTTTGGAGGACTGGTCCCTAAATAGGGGAGTGTATTAGTTTCCTCCAGCTGCTGTAACAAATTGTCACACGTTATTGGCTTAAAATAGCACAATTTTATTTTCTTGCAGTTCTGGAAGTCAGAAATCTGAAATGAAGGTGTCGGCAGGGCTGCATTCCTTCTGAAGGCTCTAGGGGAGAGTCTGTTTCCTTGCCGATTCCAGCTTCCAGAGGCTGCTGGCACTGCTTGGGTCCTGGCCCCTTCCTCCATCTTCAAAGCCAGCAGCATCGCATCTTCTCTCCTCTCTGATCACTGCTTTGGTCCTTACATCTTGATCTGTCTGACCCGCCTGCCTCCTTCTTATTAGGACCCTTATGATAAAATTGGGCCAACCTGGTTAATCCAGGATATCCTCTCCCTTTCAACTTCCTTAATTTAATCACATCTGCAAAGTCCTTTTGCCTGGCAGAGCAGCAGCTGGTGACCTCCAGTTCTCCAGGGCAGAGGGATGACCTTGGTGTCAGTGTGCAGGAGGCCACTATGTCCTTGTTGATGAGATCATGACACTGAAGATGGCACAGCAGGGCAGGAATGCCTTGTTTGATTTCAGTCTGAGTCGGATGGAGTGGGGTCTTGGGGAGGGGTCTTAAGTGCTTCTAGGAAGCCGGAAAGGTCACTTTATATCTCTGGAAGGCCCAGTCTATTGAGTATTTGGGACAGAACCAAAGGGAGGAGGTAGCCATCTGAAAAGGACGACGCTTGTTTGGGGACAGTCACTCATTCTCTTGTTCATTCCACACACATTTCCCGAGCACCTGTGTGCCAGGCACAGGGCAGGAGTTGAGGGGACCCAGATAAATAAGAAACCACCAGGTGGGAGTTCACCTTCTGCTTGGGGAAGAGTGACGTGGGAACAAAGCCGTGATAGCTCTGGTAGTTGAAAGAAGAAAGTGATAAAATGTGTACAGGACAGTTAGCTTGGTGGGGGAGGGTGGCATTGAGCAAAGACTCCAGGAAGAACACCCTGGAGGTGGGGTGGGGAGGGTGTAGGTGGTCAGAACAGCATTTGCAGGAGCGAGGAGAAAGGGAGCAGTGCATTGTATGTGAGGAGCAGGAGGAAATGCTGTCTGGATGGCTGTAAAGTGAGGAGTGGTCACCTGGAGGGGGCGGGGCCAGAGGTAGGGTCTGTCTGCCCTGTCTCCAGTTTAGTGATAAATTCCAAGAAGGCCTTCAGCACGATTATTGCTCACTCTGTGGACCCCCATGAAAAGTGTGTATTGATGAGAAGCCTTTCCCAGTAGCCAAAGTCTCCCACGCCTGCTTCATCTCGCTGAATATTACTAGATAATGGGGCACGTGAGTCCCTTTCATGGTGTCTGGCCTTGTGTCTGATGAGATGGACACTCAAATCGGAGCCTGGTTTCTTCTCCTGGGGGATTGCTGGAGTGAGTCCATTTCAACCCCATTGTTGTGTTTCTCTGGGTTTGGGCTTGGGAGGGTGTTGAGTTGAAGTGAGTGAGAGTATACGGATGACGGAGATGCACTGACCTCCTCCCTGAGCCTGGGATATGTGCTACCTCCTTCCACCTGAGATGCAGCTCGGACGGGGTGAGTCACTGTGAGGGCAGTGCAACCCAGTGTGCTCACAGCAAGGAAAGAAGACAGACAGACACTTACTCGGTGTCATTTATTCTTCTTCCCAAAACCACATTTCCCTGCCATTGATGCCACCATTCAAATGAATGTTCTAATTTACAGTTTCTGGGAACTTTTGGAAAAATGGATCAAAACCCTAGGTTACCTGAGATGCTTCAGTTACATGTTTTAAAGGCTCTGAAAATTATATTTTGTCAAAATGAAATAGAATTTTGAAAGGCTTCATAATAGTTGTGAAAAACAACTTGCCTCTTCAGATACACTCATACAAGGCTGCTCTTATGAATAGCTCAGCGCACTCTGCAATAATATCTCATTAAACCCTCCAGCCTCCCAGGGAAGAAGCGAGCAGCGGCGGCTGGCAGACTGCTTTCTTCTCACACAGTAGGGGGTGCCTGCTGCCTCAGAGGAAGCCTGGAGAAACCACAGCCCGACTAGGTGGAGAGTGTTTTATCTTCACGCCGGGGCTCAGCATACATCCAGAACGACTTCTCTACATTCGGTGGTGTGTTAGGCCCTCCCACTGCCAGGACACAGGTCCACTCTGCAGCCGGCCAGTGCCCTTTTCAGTCTTCACCGAGCCCTCCTCCGGGCCAGGGTCTGTGCTTGGAGCTGAGATCCAGAGACAAGAAGACACCACTCCTGCTCTTAAAGGGCTTACTGTCAGGTGGGAGGAAAGACACCAGAGCAGGTTTTTCCAATTGCATGTGGTATGTGATTTAGTGAAGGTAGGTCAGAGATCAGCTAACCCAAGCTAGGTGTCAGAGAAGCCGTCTTGGCAGCGCTCTGTACTGTCAGCTCCTGGACAGTTGTATCTGCAACTGTGTGGCAGACACTATGGATTAGCTAATCCTGTTCCTAACCCCCTTTCCCTTGCTGCTTCCCGCTGGAGAGGCTGCAAAGCTAAATATTTGCTTTTCTTGCCTCTCTTCTAGCTAAAATGGCCATGTGACCTAGTTCTGGCCAATGAGACAGAAGCAAAATCTATAGGAGGAGTTCTGAAAGAGCTTTTGTGTTCTTGAGTAAGAAGGACGCCAGTCTAGTATAGCTGCTTGCTCCTTCTTGGCCTAATTGTAGTCATGATGGCTGTAGCTACAGCAGCAATCTTGTGACCATGAGGGAAAAGCTGAGAGAATTGTAGGTCGTTGTTGAGCCAGTGATCCAACACCAGCAGCTGCCTACTGCTAGACTTTTTGTCATGTGAGAAACAAATAACCTCCATTTGTTTAACCCACTGAGGTTAGGCTTCTGGGACTTGCAGTCAAATGCATCCCTAACTGATACAGGCACCTAGCAGGCAGTCAAGAAATAGTGATTGATGTCATAAATAATGTGATCACCTGAGATGAGTCGTAACAGATTGGGGTGTGCTGGGGCTATTCCAGTTAGAGGAAACCAAAATAGCGTGTCGAGAAGCTTGAAGCAGGAAACCATGAGGAGCTCACAAAGAAACCACTGACAAGTAGTTCGTTGTTGCTACAGTATCGAGTATGAGGGAGGCAGTGGTTGGATATAAGTCTGGAGGAGCAGACAACAGGGGCCAGATTAAAATAGTTTCCTTAGATACAAAGAGGGTCCCGGGCTCCAGTGACTGACAACTCTCCATGTCACCCCTGGAACTGCAGAATTACAGTCAAGGCCACCATAACAAGAGGAGTAAGAAAGGAAGAGAATGCATTCCTCCTGTTGGTCAGTGTATAAGTTATCTGCTGCTGCATTACAAATTACCCCAAAACCTAGCAGCTTAAAGAAACCCACATTTATTATCTCACAGTTTCTGTGGGTCAGAATCTAGATGTGGCTAGATTCTGCTCAGAGTTGCTTATAAGGCTGCAATCAAGGTGTTCACAGGGCTGCAGTCTGACCTGAAGACTCGACTGGGGAAAGATCCACTTCCACATTCACTCAAATGGTTGTTGGTGGGATTCAGTTTCCTCCTGGGCTGTTGGAGGTCTCCTTCAGTTCCTTGCCCCGTGGGTCTCTCCATGAGTCAGCTCACAACAGGGCAGCTGACTTTATCAGAGTGAGCAAGTGAGAAAGCAAAAGAGTGAGCAAGAGACTTTTCATAACCTTCTCTCAGAAGTGAATCCTGTTCCTTTGCCGTATTCTGTTCGTTAGAAGGAAGTTACTAGGTCCAGCCCACGCTCAAGGGCAGACGTCTACAGGTGAATATTAGGAGGTGAGGATCCTGGGGAGTCACTTTAGCAGCTGCCAGCCACAAGCACACTGCCACCTCCTTTCTCCTTCTCCTTCTCCCTTGTCATGGTCAGCAGTAGCAGCACCTTTTTCATCATTGTCATCATCATCACCACAGCCACAGTGATTATTTATTAAATGCTTCTTATGCACCAGAAACTTTCCATTCATAGCTCATTTATCCTTACGACAACCTTATAAGAGTAATATCATCCCCATCTTGCATATGAGGAGACAGGCTCAGAGAGGAACTATGATCTGCCCAGGTCACACAGCCAGTCAGCGGTAGAACTAGGAGTCCCGCCAAGGCCTACTCCAGGGGAGCTCTTCACCTCCCCTCCAGGGGGCAGCGTCGCAGAGGCAGGAGAGCCATGTCTGCCAGCCTGCCTGGAGCCCAGGCTGTTTTCTGCTTTTCTTTAACCTCACTCTGGTGCTGAAAGCTAGGGAGTGGGGCAACAGGTGGTGGGCTGGGCCCCCTCAAAATGCTTGGGCTTTGATAAAGGACGATGGGTGAAATCAGGAAAGATCTGTAGATTAGATAATAGTCCTGTAACAGTGTTAATTTCCTGATTTTAATCATTGCTCTGCAATTATATGAGAAAATGTCTTTGTTTTAGAAAACACATACTGAATTATTTAGAGGTAAAGAGGTAGTATGTCTACAGCTTATTCTCAAATGTTTCAGAAAAAAATATTTATAGGTGTATACAGATAGGTGTGTGTATGGAGAGAGAGAATGAAGATAAAGTAAGTGTGGTAAAATGTTAACATTTGGGGAATCTGGGTAAAGGGTATATAGGAATTCTTTGTACAAATTTTGCAACTTTTTTTGTAAGTCTTAAATTACTTTTAAATAAGTTTTTAAAGAGTACAAGTCTACTCTGGGACCTCTTGAGTTCTATTTGGACTATCAGAGATGACACTATGGGGGTCTTACATACCTCCTTTTGACCCCCAGGTGACCCATGGAACACAGGGAGGGTATAGAGGCTATGAGCAGGACATGGTCTCTGGGGTCAGGCCGCCTGGGTTCCAATCCTGGCCCTGCACCTGTGAAGGTCCCTGAGCTGTGTAAGTGACCACTCAGGGTTGAGTGAAAGGATTTGGTGAGACAAGGATATACCTTGGCATCATGCTTGGCACGGTTCCTGGCCTGTGTTGAGCCCTCCGTAGATGTTGTTATTGTTATTATTGCCTCCTCAGTCACCTTCCAAGTGAGAAGTAAGGGCCTGTGTGTGGTTTAGAGACACTGACCTGGGCAGTTGTCTTGGTGCCAGCTCCCTGATGTGAGTTTTTGTTCCCATGAAGGCAGGGTGGCCGCTGCAGCAGGTGTGGATGGGCCTGACAAGATGAAAAGCCGAATCCCTGTGGTGCTCCTGGCCTGTGGCTCCTTCAACCCTATCACCAACATGCACCTGCGCTTGTTTGAGGTGGCCAGAGACCACCTGCACCAGACAGGTCAGTCAGGGGCCCAGGTCCAACAGAAGAACTGGTGGGTTGGGCCTCGTGGGGCTTTGCTGGCTGCTGCCGTCATCACATTATTAAAACTGCTCCATTTATTCATTTACAGCATAACTGGTGGCGTACATTACAGCCATCGTATATTCCGAGGGCTGACACCCCTTAGCCGTGTGACATGTGTGCAAGTCATATGCCCGGTCATACAGTTGAACATTTCTCAGGGTCCACCCCCCACTGCCCACCTCATGTTGCCCATCAATGCTAAAAAGACTCTGGGCACTTTGTAGAACCCCTGTCTCAGTCAGGGCTACCTTCCTGGTGCTGCAGGAAGCATTACCTACACGGCCAGAGGAAGAGGCAGCACGTGCCTCTGAGAACTCCCGCTACTCTTCAGGGGGTAAGCAAACATTCTATAATGGGGACTTGACATTTTCTCCTTTGAGAGAATAGATCTTAGACAATTATAAATTAACAATCTTGTATATAGGACATTTCCGATACAGATGGCATGGCTTTGCCAGAAATATTTAATCAGCTGGAAATATTTAATCTGGGAATGCTTCATCTTCTTGACTTCGCATTTCATTATTAAGAGAGTAAAATGGCATTTGAAATCTGTATGGTTATTTCTAAGGAATATGTTATTTATATGTTGATCTCAGATATATAGGAATGTATTTATTATGTATTTATGTATATGTTGTGTATTCATATGTGTATTTTGTATTTCTATATTGTTTTAAAATGTTTACCTTTAAGGGCATTGTTTTTACACCAGAATCAATTCCCGTTTACTTTTAATATAGGAAAAAGTATTTGAGTAACATGTAAATCATGTTTTCAAAGAAATTATGTGCAAATATCAGTTTATTTTAAAGGAAATGTCTTTGTTTACAGGACATAATCTTTTTTATTATTCAAAAGTGAAAGTGGGTGTTTATCCTAGAAATAAATAGCTCTTACAAAGGCATAAAAAATCCAAACAATGCAGTTAAAACTGATCAGTGAACATTAGTAGGCAATATACCAAAGAAGAAATACAAAAGGCCAATAAACTTTCATTGATTCACCAATAATCAGTGAAAATGCAAATAAAAACATGATAAATACCACAAGGTTGTAAGCACCATGAGAGTGGCTACTGTGGCTGCTTGAATACCACAGAATTGCCACCATCCGTCACTGAGCTTATAGTCAGTGCTCAATAAATATCTCTTGTGGGAGTAAATAGTTTTAACCTATGAGTTTGGCAAAGATTAAAGACTGACAAAATTCAGTGCTGGCATGAGAGGGAGGGAACTGACCCAGATGTTAGAATTAGCAGACAAGGACATTAAAACAGTTACTGTAATTTGGCACCGTATGTTCAAAAATTAAGTAGAGACATGGAAAGTATAAAAAGGACTCAAATCAAACATCTAGAGATGAAAACTACAATATGTGAGATGAAAAATACACTGGATGGGAGGGCCGGCCCGGTGGCATAGTGGTTAAGTTCGCACACTCCACTTCAGTGGCCCGGGGTTTGCAGGTTTGGATCCCGGGTGTGGACTCATCAAGTTGTGCTGTGGCGGTGTCCCATATACAAAGTAGAGGAAGACTGGCGCGGATGTTAGCTCAGGGCCAATCTTCCTCACAAAAACAAGCAAAACCCCTCATAACTTCTGGTTTGTAATTTCTTAGAGATAGTGGATAACTAATATAATAAGCATAAAAAAATTTTAAAAAAAAGAAAAATACACTGGATAGAATTAACAACAGATTAGACATTGCAGAAGAGAAGGTTAGTAAACTTGAAGATATAACAATAGAAACTATCCAAAATGAAACACAGAAAAAAAAGAATTTTAAAAAAGAAAGAGAAGAGTATCAGTGAGATATGGGATAACTTAAAGCATCAAATATACTCATAATTGGAAGCCCAGAAGGAAAAAACAGAGGAAGAACAGGAAAAAATATTTGAAGAAATAATCACTGAAATTTTCCAAATTTGATGAAAGCAGGTTTCATCAGCCAGCGCAACAAACAGATCTAAGTAGCTCAACAAACCCCAAGCATGAGAAACATGAAGAAAACAACACCAAGGTATATGAAATCAAATTACTCAAAACCAATAATAAAGAGATCTTAAAGGCAGCCACAGAAGAACAAAGATAAGGAAGAGAGCAGATTTCTTGTTACTGAATTTAGCAAAAGGGAATCAAAAGTGGAACAAATCTTTAAAGTACTGAAAGAAAAAAACTGTTAACCTAGGATTCTACATCTGGCAAAAATATCTTTCAAAAACAAAGGCAAAATAAAGACATTTTCAGATATGCAAAGGCTAAAAGATTTCACCATCAGCAAACCTGCACTGCAAGAAATGTTAAAATTGTTCATGCAGAAGGAAAATGATACCAAATGGAAATATGGATCTACACAAGAGAATGCAGAGCACTGGTAACCACATGGGCAGTTATATAAGTTCTTTTTGTTATTATTTAAATTTCTTTAAAAGATAATTGACTGTTTAAACAAAAATAATAATATATTGTGGGGTTTATAACATATGTAGAAGTAAAATATATGACAACAGAATCATAAAGACCGGGAGGGGGAAATGGAAGAATACTATTGTAAGGTTCTTATACTATATATGAAGTGGTATAGTATCACGTAAAGGTAGACTGTGATAAGTTAAAGATGTGGATTGTATACCCTAATGCAACCACTAAAATAAAAAAGCAAATAGTTATAGCTAATAAACATACAAAGGAGATAAGATAGAATCAGAATATACTCAGTTAATCCAAAAGAAGAAAGAAAAAGAGGAAATGGGGACCAAAGAATAGATGGGACAAATAGCAAATAATAAAATGATAGACTAAAACCTAACCATATCAATAATCACATTAAATATAAATAGTCTCACAACTCCTACTAAAAGGCAGACATTGTCAGATTGGATAAAATAAACAAAACCCAACTACAACTATATGATGCCTACAAGAAACACACTAAATATAAAGACACAAATAGGTTCAGAGTAAAATAATGGAAAACTATCCCATGCTGACACTAATTAAAAGAAAGCTGAAATGGCTATAGTAATATCAGCAAAAGGATATTTCAGAGGGAAGAATATTACCAGGGATAAAGAAGGTCATTTCATAATTATGAAGAGGTCAATTCTTTAAAAGGAAATAATAATCCTAAACCTTTTTTTCACTTAATAACAGAATTTCAAAATACATAAGAAGCAAAAACTGATAGAACTTCAAGGAGAAATAGACAAATCTACAATTACAGTCAGATATTTCAATTCTCTTTTCACTTATTGATAGAATAAGTACACAGAAAATTATTAAGAATGTAGAAGACTTGAACAACACTACCAACCAATTCGACCTAGGAGACATTTATAGAACACTCGACCGAACATCAGTAGAATACACACATTCCTTTCAAGGGCACAGAGAACATTTATCAAGAGAGACCATATTCTGAGCCATAAAAGAAGTCTCAATAAATATAAAAGGACTGAAATCATTCAAAGCGTATTCTCAGACCACACTGGAATTAAGTGAGAAATCGATAACAGAAAGATCTCTGGGCAATACCCAAATATAGAAATGAAATAACACACTTCTAAAAACTCATGTGTCACAAAATAAATCAAAATGGAAATTAGAAAATATTTTGAACTGAATGAAAATGAAGATAGAATATATCAAAAATTTTGGGCTATCACTAAAGCAGTACTTAGGGGGAATTTTCTATCACTGAACACCATATTAGAAAAAAAAGAAAGGTTTCAAATCAATGACTTCAGCTTCTACCTTATGAAATTACAAATAGAGGAGCAAAGGAAACACAAAGTAGCATCAGAAAGGAAATAGTGAAAGTCCAAGCAAACATAATGAAATAGAAAACAGAAACACATTAGAGAAAACCGATTAAACCAATAACTGTTTATTTGAGAAAATCAGTAATATTGATAAAACTCTAGCCAAACTATCAGCATCAAAAAAAAAACCAAAAACGGAAAGACACAGATTACCATTATCAGGAATGAAAGAGGTGACATAATTACAAATTCTACTGATACTAAAAAGATAAGGGAATATTATAAGTAACTTTATGCCTCTAAATTTGACAACTTAATTGGAATAGACAAATGCCTCAAAAGACACACTACCAAAGCTCATTCAAGAATAAATAGATTTTTTAAAAAGAAGAAGAAGAAATGGGTGACCTGAATAGCTCTATATCAATTTAAAAAATTTAATTTGTGGTTTAAAAACCATTCCACAGAGGATTCTGGGAAGATGTCAGAATAGGAAGCACTGAGAATCTGTTTCCCCACCAGATAGCAATTGCACTGGCAGAATCTGTCTGATGTAACTATTTTGGAACTCTGGAGTCTATTGAAGGCTTGCAACTTCCAGGGGAAGACTTGGGAGGGTAAATCGTGGTTAATTTTGGTCCATTTCAGCTCTTAGCACAGTAGCAGCTACCCACCCCCCCTGACCCCAGCCACTTGGCAGGCAGCTGTGCATGTGTTCCTGGAGCAGCTTGTACATAGCTTATGGGAGGCAGGTTGGGCAAAAAGGACCCTGTCCTCCAAATATAGAGGATCTGTGCTCTGATGTGTGGCTGCTGCCTCTGATCACAGAGGTGCAGCCAAAGAGGCAGGCAGCCGTTATTGTCGCACCTCCCCCCATTGTTGCAAGCCCCACACCCCCTGGCTAAAGTGACTTCCAGGGGATTCAAAGAACTAGTGCCCTTTCCCTCTCCCTCATTTTTCTCCTTTTTCCCTTTTTGGGAACCAGACATTAAAGATTAGGACATTTAAAAACAGCTGTATATATGGGGAAAATTAGAAAGTGACCACACATGTCCAGAGAAAGACTGAGAAAAGACTGAGAAGACCTTAAGTTTATACCTCAGGCTGATCCTTGGCACAGACATAGCCTACAACAACCAGAAAACAGAAACAATAAAAACAATAACCACAAAAAGCAAACCCTGGGGAAGAGAGAGAATTTGACTTTCAGAGTTACCACATCAGTAGATTCAAGTGTCCAGTTTTCAACAAAAAAATCACAAGGCATACAAAGAAATAGGAAAGTATGGCCCATTCACAGGGAAAAAATAAATCAACATAAACTGTCCTTGAAAAAGATGTGATGGTAGATATACTAAGCAGAGACTTTAAAACTGTCTTAAAGATGCTCAAAGAACTAAAAGAAGATGTGGAGAAAGTCGAGAAAATGATATATGAACAAAATGGAAATATCAATAAAGAGATAGAAAACCTTTTTAAAAAGGAAACAAAAAGAAATTCTGGAGATGAAAAGTGCGATAACTGAAATGAAAAATTCACTAGAGGGATTCAAAGACAGATTTGAGGTGGCAGGAAAAACAATCAGTAACTTGAAGACAGGAAAATGGAAATTATTGAGTCTGGGGAACAGAAGGAAAAAAGATTAAAGAACAGTTAAGAGAGCCTAAGGGACATATAGGAGACCATCAGGCAGACCAACATAGGCACTGCGGGAGTCCAAGAAGGAAAGGAGAAAGAAAAGGGCAGAGAGAACATTTGAAGAAATAATGGCTGAAAACTTCCCAAATTTGATGAAAGACATAAATATAAACATCCAAGAAGCTCAAAAAGAACTCCAAGAAAGATGAACTCAAAGAGATCTACACTGAGACACATAATCAAACTTTCAGAAGACGAAGACAGAGAGAATCTTGAAAGCAGCAAGAGCACAGCAAATCGTCACATACAAGGAAGGGATCCTCGATGAGATTTTCAGTAGATTTCTCATCAGAAACTTTGGAGGCCAGAAGACAGTGGGCTGGTATATTCAAAATGCTAACAGAAAAAAACTGTCAGCCAAGAATCCTACGTGCAGCAAAACTGCCCTTCAAAAGTGAGGGAAATATTAAGACATTTCCAGATAAACAAAAGCTGAGAGAGTCTGTGACCACTAGACCTGCCATGTAAGAAATGCTCAAGGGAGTCCTGCAGGGTGAAATGGAAGGACACGAGACAGTAACTCAAACATGTACGAAGATATAAAGATCTCAATAAGGGTAAATACACAGGTGCTTATAAAGCACCATTGTAACAATGGTTTGTAACTTTACTTTTTGTTTTCCACATAATTGAAGAGATTAATACATTTAGAGAAAAAAAACTTTATTAGTCTAAAAGCTAGTATCATTGTAACTTTGGTTTGTAACTTCAAATCTTGTTTTCTACATAATTGCAGAGACTAATGCATTTAAAAGAATTATTAGTTTATGTTTTGGGGCACACAGTGTATGCAAATGTAATTTTGTGACGTCAACAACCAACAGGGGTGGAAATGGGGCTGTAAAGGAGCAGAGTTTTTGTGTGTCATTGAAGTTAAGCTGGTATGAATTCAAATTAGAGTGTTATAACTTTTGTATATTAATGTAATCCCCATGGTAACCACAAATAACACAGCTATAGAATATACACAAAAGGAAGTGAGAAAGGAATTTAAACAGTTCACTGCAAAAAAGTCAACTAAACACAAAAGAAGACAGTAACAGGAAATGAGGGACAAAAAAACTATAGGGCATATAGAAAATGAATAGCACAATGACAGAAGTAAGTCCCACCTTATCAGTAATTACTTTAAATGTAAATGGATTAAAGTCTTCAATCAAAAGACAGAGATTGGCAGAATGGATAAAACACATGATCCAACTATATGCTGTCTACAAGAGACTTACTTTTGATCCAAAGACAAAACAGGTTGAAGGAGAAAGGATGGGAAAAGATGTTCTATGCAAACAGTAACCAAAAGAGAGGAGTGGTGGCTATGCTAATATCAGACAAAATAGACTTTAAATCAAAAAAGTTTACAAGAGACAAAGAAGGACATTATATATTAATAAAAGGTTCAATACAGCAAGAAGATATAACAATTATAAACATTTATGAACTTAATGATAGACCATCAAAATATATATAAGCAAAAACTGACAGAACTGAAGAAATAGACATTTCTGCAATAATAGTGAGAGGTTTCAGTTCCTCCACTCACAATAATGGATAGAACAACTTGATAGAAGATAAATAAGGAAATAGAATGTTTAAACAACACAATAAACCAGCTACATGTAACAGACATACAGAAACACTCTACCAACAGCAGCAGCATACATGTTCTTCTCCAGTGCACATAGGACATTTTCCACGATAGACCATATGTTAGGCCACAAATTAAGTCTCGAGATTTAAAAAGACAAATTTCAAAGAGATTGTTTTTTCCATCCACAGTGGGATGAAGTTAGAAATCAACAACAGAAGGAAAACTGGAAAATTCACAAAATTGTGGAAATTAAACAACATACTTTAAAACAATCATTGGATCAAGGAAGAAATCACAAGGGAGATAAGAAAATACTTAGAGACAAGTGAAAACAAAAACACAACATACCAAAACTTATGGTACACAGCCAAAGCAATGGTACACAGCCCAAAGCAATGCTAAGTGAGAAATTTATAGTTATAAATGCTTACATTAAAAAACAAGAAAGATCTCAAATCAACAACCTAATTTTATAACTTAAAGAACTAGAAAAAGAGCAAATTAAACCCAAAACTAGCAGAAAGAAGGAAATAATAAAGATTAGAGATAAATGAAATAGAGAATAAAAAAAAATGGAGAAAATCAATGAAATCAAAAGTTGGTTCTTCAAAAAGATCAATAAAATTGACAAACTTTTTGCTGGTGAACTTGTTTGCTAGGTGAACAAGAAAAAGAGCGAGTGGACTCAAATTACTAAAATCAGAAATGAAAATGGGAACATTACTACCAATTCTACAGAAATAAAAAGAATTATAAGAGAGTATTATGAATAATTGTATGCCAACAAATTAGATAAACTGGGTGAAATGGACAAATTCCTAGAAACACAAAATCTGCTAACACTAAATCTTGAAGAAAATCTGAATAGACCTGTAAGTAGTAAGGAGATTGAATCAGTAATCAAAAATCTCCCGACAGAGAAAAGCCTTGCACCTGGTGGCTTCACTGGTGAATTCTACCAAACATTTAAAGAATTAGTAACAATCCTCCTCAAACTTTTCCAAAATATTGAAGAGGAGGGAACACTTCCTAACTCATTCTATGAGGCCAACATTACCCTGATACCAAAGCCAGACAAAGACTACAAAAAAAGAAAACTACAGGCCTAAACCTATGAAATTTCCTGGAGAAAATAGGAGAAAATCTTTGTGAACTTAGGTTAGGTGAAGATTTCTAAGATAAGGTACCAAAAGCATGATTTAAAATAGAAAAAAAAATAGATAAATTAGACTTCATCAAAATTAAAAGCTTCTGCTCTTCAAAAGACATTATTAAGAGAATGAAAGGACAAGCTGCAGACTAGGAGAAAAGATTTATAAAGCATATACCTGATAAAGGACTTGTATCCAAAAGATATAAGGACTTCTCAATTCAGTAATAAAAAAAAAACCCAATAAAAATGGGCAAAATATTTGAGCAGACTCTTCACCAAAGAAGATGTACAGATGGCAAATAAGCACATGGAAAGTTCTCGCTCAACTGCATAAGGGAAATACAGGTTAAGACCACAATGAGATACCACCGCATCCCTATTAGAATGGCTGAAATTACAGAGACTGACCGTACCAAGTATGGGAATGTGAACGGTGCAATGGCTGTGGAAAACAGCTTGGGAATTGCCTACAAGTTAAATGTTTATCTGCCTCATGATTCAGCTGTTCCATTCCTAGGTATTTACCAAAGAGAAATGAAAGCGTATGTTCACACAAAAAGTCTTTGCATGAATGTTCAGAGCAGCTTTAATTATGATAACCCCAAACTGGAATCAATCTAAGCATCCATCAACATGTGACTAGATAAACAGATTGTGTTTTATCCATACTCTGCAATAGTACTCAGCAATAAAAAAGAATGAACCGGCAACACAGATGAATCTCAAAATAATTATGCTGCGTGGAAGAAGGTAGACCCAAAAATGCTATATGTATTTCATTTATATAAAATTCTAGAAATTGCAAATGAATCTACAGTGACAGCAAACACATTAGTGGTTGGAGGGTGGGGGAGTGGCATGGGGCAGGAGGGAAAGATTACAAAGGAGCATATAAGGAAACTTGGCAGGATGATGCACATGTTCATTATCTCGACTGTGGTGTTGGTTTCACAGGTGTATACATATGTCAAAACTTCACAAGTTATACTCTTTAAATACGTGCGGTTTACTGTATGTCAGTTACACCTCGATGAAAAATACCAAACTTAACAAAAATTCCACCAAGTTGCTTCAGTTATATATAAAATGTGATAAATTCTGTAGGACACATGACCCAATTTCTTTAACAAATAAATAGCAAGAAGGAAAGAGGAATTGGACAGAGATTCAACAGAGATTTGAGAGACATAAACCAAATACTGTATGTGATCCTTATTTGAATCTGATCCAAACAAATCAACTATAAAATTATATTCACGAGAGAGCTGGAAAAATCTGAAGACCAACTGGATGTTAGATGGTATTAAAGAATTACTGTTTCATTTTTAAGGCCAATAATTGCTATTGCGTTAAAATTAAAAGTGTGCTTATCTCTTAGAAAGAGAAGTATATACCCTTGGTTCACCAATTCCACTTCATGAAATTTATCCGTAGGCAAGTGTGTGGGGGGAAAAAAGAGTATTTCTGTTTGGGGGAAAGAAGAAATGCAGTCCCTATGTCTCTTAAAATAGTGTGTGGAAGAATGTTCTCTTCAGGGTAAATAGCTTCTGCTTGGCTTGATATAAACGTCTGCTTGACTCTTGGCCACTGAGTGGCTTTCTTTGCCAACCTGGACTCATCAGAAATGCCCCGGGCTTCATGGGCATCGTCTTTGCTGTGAGGTGTATCAGGGCAGGGCCTGTACCCTGCTTTGTAGAATGTGCGGCTTCACAGACAGATACATCTCTACAGTGTATTGGAGACTTCAGATACCTGATGTACTTGCAGACTTTCCTTTAGCCACATGCTAAGGCCCTGGTATAGCCCAGCAAGGTGTCAGAGAGTATTCCTGGTCCCCGCAGGTCGTGGTAACCACAGAGTGCATGGATAATGAATCATATGGATACATTATATATTTATATTATATATGATTTCTGTCACTCGGGGTATTAATAGGTACAGGGGCCTTGATCACCAATGACCTCAAGCACACCTTCTTGCCTTTATTCTCAGTCATTCCTCTATGGAAAGTACTTGGTCATTTTGGAACGTCCAGAGTGGATTCTTCTGCCTGTGTCTTTGAATGTTATACGTTGAGTTGACACCTTTCAACATTCCACAGATATTTATTGCCTCTTCTCCACGCCAGGCACTGTTGCTGGAAACAGAGTTGATTGAATTGCATATCCTGCCCAAAAGGAAGGCACACTGGAGGTGGTGAGAGGCACATGGTAGCAGGTGGTGTGGCAGTGGGTGCAAAGGAGGGATGTCTCCCACCTGGCAGTAGGGGGAAACTTCTTAGAGGAGGTGACACCCAAGCCTTGAAGAATGTGAAAGACTTAGCCAGGCGCAGTTTAGGGGGCATTATGGGCAGAGACAGCAGCATGGATAAAACATGGAGGTGAACAAGAATCACATTCCAGCACTTGGGAGAAAGATGAGGCTGTTAAGGTAGGGAGGACCCAGGTCACGGAGAAGGGGACTTTCTTGTCACTGTGAGGGTTGTGTGGTGTGAATTTCCCTTCTCTGTGCAGTTGGGCATCTTCTCCCCCTACCCACAGCCCCAGTCGCTGGCTGCAGCTGCCCACAGCCAGCAGATCCCTGCATTGAGCTGCAACCTGACCCTTCGTCTCTCCAGGGACAAATATTTAAACAGTGCCTTTTCTCTCAATCAGAATCAGCTCACGATTAAGGCTGGATGAAAATCTGGCCCCACAGCTGACATGAAGAAAACTAAATCTCGCTTCTGTTGGTGCATATTTGCTAAAACAACTCACAATTTTAATTCGATATCATATGCATATAAATTGAATTAAACAAGTGGAAGCAATTTGTTTAGCACCTTTAAATAGGAATTAATAGTGTCATCCCGGTTTCTGCAGTAGCTCTGACCCCTTTTTGGTCTTGAACTCTTTGCCCTTTCACAGGCTCCCTTTTTCAGACAGCAATGATCCGTCCTTCCTCTGTTTACTTCTTCCTTTCTCTCCTGAAACAAGAAACCAGCAGAGGCACTATAATATATAAAACTTTTAACTATCTTTAGTCCTGTGACAACACACCCCTTTATAATGAAAATATTATATGTTAGATGAAAACTTAGATCTGTAGATTTTCATTGTTAATACACTAACCAAGTCATACATGCTCAGAGGATAAAATGTTGACCCAGCTATTTTTTTACACTCCTTTACTTGAAAGAATGTTTGGGAATAAGATATGGTCTTCCAGGAATGTGTGGTGTCTGTGGATTCTCTGTATTTAATAGCGTCGTCCTTTAATCATAGGCACTTCTTTGCCTTATACTGTGTGCTGTGGGGGCACTCACAGAGAAGATTCTCAAAGGCTTGATGGATGAATTTGTGCAGTGGGCATGGGTGGTTTGAAAAAGTTCATTTCGGTATTTCTATTCTTGGTTTGCTGATTTTTGACGGAGGTAACTCAGCCCAACATATGACTAGTCGATAGCAGCAGACATGCTTAAAGCATTCATTGAATATATTCAGAATTCGAGCCTGCATTCTCTTAAGATGTTGGATGTATTCCCAATTGTAAGTACTTGTTTTCTCAACATGTAGTCACAAACTTACTGATGGAGATTGAATTAAATTTAAATCCTGTTTTCTGTTACTTAAACGGTTTAATATTTCTAGTCAATATGATTTGGCCTTTGGCCTATATTTCAACAACAGTCCACTTGTATTTCTTTTTTAAAATCAAACTGTCAGTTTAATTAATACTTACTTATTTGACAGCTATTTAGCACTTGTTTGTTTTATGTGTTGAACAAACACATGTCATCCTTACCATTTGCCAGGTCGTGTTCTAAGTGACTTCCATGAACTCATTTAATCTTCATTACAACCCTACGAGGTGGGCACTGTTACTCTCCCTGTTTTACAGATGGGGAAGCTGAGGCCCAGAGAGGTTGAGTAACTTGCCCAAGGTTACACAGCCGGTAAGCAGTAGAGGTAGTCTGCCCCAGAGTCTGCTCATTACCACCGTGCCATGCTGCCTCCATTCATTCAACAGATTCCTTGTTGAGCACCTTTCTATACTGAGAGCTGTGCTAGATGCAGAGACAACATGGGAGCAAAAGTGGTCCCTGTGCTCCTGCGGGAGTGCCTGAGTCAGTTCAGGCTGCTATAAGCAAAAATATCATAGACTGCGTGGTTTGTAAACAAGAGAAGTTTATTTCTGGAAGTCCAAGATGAGGGTGCCAGCATGATGGGCTTCCAGTGAGAGCCCTCTTCCGGGTTGCAGACTGCTGGCTTCTCATCGTGTCCTCACATGTGGATGCGGAGAGAGGAAGCAAGCTCTCTCGTGACTCTTAAAATGGCACTAATCCCATTCATGAGAGCTCCACCCTCAGGACCTCATCTGACCCTAATTACCTCCCAAAGGCCCCACCTCCTAATACCATCACATCAGAGGGTAGGGTCTCAACATGTGAATTTGGGGGGGACACAAACATTCATCCATGATGGGGAGGCAGACATTAATCAAGTCCCACACAGGTAAAATCCCTCAGGTGACATGCACTGAGGGGAAATTCCCAGTGCTCTCAGTGTGAACAGTGGGCAGTTTGACGCAGGCAGAGAGTCCAGGGGAAGTGTTTCTGAAAATGCAAGGACTGAGCTGGAGAAGAATAATGAGGCACTTTTTAGGTTAAAAGTTAGGTTGGCCAGGTCAGGGGATGCAGGGAGGGAGCGTTCCTGGCGTAGGAAAGTGCATGTGCACAGACCCCGTGGTGGAAGAGAACATGGCCACCAGGAGTGAACAGGTTGTGAGGACTGCAAAGCAGGAAGCAAAGGAAAATATTGTTGAAGGTAAGGCAAGAGAGAGAGAGAGAAAAGGGGCAAACCACGAGTGCCTTGTAAGAATTTGGTTTTCATCCTAAAGGCTGTGAGAAGATCTGTTTTCCTCCATCCTTCCCTTTCTCTGCCCCGTCCCCCACACACATACACACTAAAGAGTGGATGGAGGGAAGCCACTTAAAGGAGGCACTTAAAGCAATACTTTTTTTGTGTGTGAGGAAGATTAGCCCTGAGCTAACATCTGTTGCCAATCCTCCTCTTTTTGCTGAGGAAGATTAGTCCTGGGCTAACATCCGTGCCCATCTTCCTCTACTTGATATGTGGGCTGCCTGCCACAGTGTGGCTTGATGAGCGGTGCATATGTCCACGCCCGGGATCCAAACCTGTGAACCGCAGGCTGCCAAAGCAGAGCGTGTGAACTTAACCACTACGCCACCAGGCCGGCCCCGAGCAGTACTTTTGATAAGAGGGTGACATGGCAATGAAAAGCAGTTGACAGATCTGGAAGGTAATGTGAAGGTAAAGTTGACCTAATAATGGATTGGGTCTTAGGGGGAGAGACAGTGCCACCCACTGAGAGAGAGTCCTGGAGGTGGGCCAGACATGGGCAAAGGACAAGTTTAGCTTCAGACATAAGTTTGTGAGACCTGTGCAACGTGTAAGAGAAGGTGAATAGAGCCCAGAGAAGGCAGGCCTGGAGAGGGACACGTGCAAGTCACCTGTAGATAATAAATGAAGGTCCCCACAGGGTAACTGAGGTCACAGAGAGAGTTATGGGGAGAGACAAGCCCTGAGGAGCTGCAGCATTAGCAACCCCACAGAGGAGGATGAGCTTGCCAAGGAGCCCAAGGAGGCCAGGAAGTAGGAAGGAACCAGAACCGTTCTGTCACAGAAGACAGGAAAGTCGAGGAGTCCCAGCATTTAATGCAACTAAGAGGCCAAGTGAGAGGAAGACTGAAGAATCACACCTGTGGGGTTTAGCAACGTGGAGTTGGTTCTCCATGAGAGCGCCCTTACTGAAGCGGTCACATGGACATCCCAATGGTGAGAATGAGAGAAGAGGAAGTGGAGACCCCCGTGGAGACAGTCCCCCAGGAATGACCAGGCTCCAGGTGAAGAGGGCTTGAATGGACAAGAGCACAGAGGGATTGTTTGTAGTGAAAGGCAGCGGGAGCAAACAGGCTAGCAGCCTTGGGGGAGCACGTGTGCCCATCCAAAGGGGAGCATAGCCATACCTTCTGATTTCTCAAGAGAAGCTGCAAATAGGAGTTTTCATGTTTAAAAGATTGTTGATTGATGCATTGTTTGTGATTGCAAAATGTGGGAAACAAAATATTCAATTGTAAACAAATATTCAACTCTAGTAAGTAGGTTTCTTTTTCCCAGAGTAATGGGCCCCAGCAATCCTGAAACTACTTTCTGTGTGTCCTAGGATTAAGCAGTAAGTAAATATCTTGTGGATAATGAAAGTCACTCACTTTTGTACAAGGGAGTTACAAATATGGGCAGAGGGAACATAGAAATACCCCAGTGATGTGAGATTGGAACTTGAGGTATAAGTGTGAACTCGTGGACAGATAAGATAGAAAGATTAGATAGATAGATAGATAGATAGATAGATAGATAGATAGATAGATAGATAGGTAGATAGATAGAAAGTACTCACATAATAGAGACATATCAAAGGCAGACAGGAGCCAGCTTGAAGGAGTTCCCACTGGTAAAATCTGGGGCAATTTGAGCATAAAAATCAATAATGAAGTGAAGGATTATAACTCATTGAATAAAGTAACAGTCCATGAGTCTAAGCTGATACAAATCAATTTATTAGTTAATTAAATGAACAAACAGATACATGGGAGAGAAGGGAAAGCTCTTTCTTACAGTAGAATGCCAACTAATAAACAGAAGGAATGGTGGAGTTAGAAAATCATATGGTAATTGATTCATGTAAGAATCATTAATGGATTCTAAAACTAGTGGGCTGAAATAACAGGGTCTTTACGTAGTCTCAAAGTAACTCCTGACAATGGACTTATTAATCAGAAAGGTAAAAATAATAACTTTACAGCAGAGAAAACTGGCAGACACCCAATTAACCAAATGATCAACGCTACCACCGCCAGAATGGGACATAATGACCTCGTGTGTCTCCTGATCTGATGTACTGAGAAGGGCACTCCGTCGCTTCTGTGCCATTCCCACCACAAGTGCGTCCCCTGAGTCTCCTCCAAGGAAACATCAGACAAACCTCAGGGAAGGGACAGTCTACAAAATAATTAGCCTGTACAAAACGCCAGTGTCACGAAAGACAGAGTAAAGAGCTATTCCAAATGAAAGAAGAGGTAAGGAGACGACTACTGCGTCCATGAGCAGGGATCGATTCAGTATTTATATGTTATTGCTCTAATGGACATCAGTGGAAAAATTGGTGCAATATGAGTTAGGTCTGGCAGATAATAGTATTGTATCAATGTTAATTTCCTGTTTGGATCATTTTATTGTAGTTATGTAAAAGAATGTTTTTGTTTAAAGGAAACATACAAAAGTATTTAGGAATAAAGGGGCATTGTATATGCAGTTTACTCAACTGGTTCAGAAAAAATGTGTGTGTGTGTGCATGTGTGTATGTAGAGAGAGAGAGAGAGGAAGATAAAGAAAATGGGGTAACGTGTTACCATTTGGGGAATCTGGGTGAAATGTAGATGGAAATTCTTCTGTAATAGTCTTGCACTTTTCCTTAAGCCTGAAGTTATATCAAAATAAAAAGTTTTTTTAAAAAGCTCTAAAATATTAGTTCATTAAAAAATAAAAAAACAATTACACTGTGTGGACCAAGCAAGACATGCCTGCCATGGGCAGATTCAGGCTGCAGCTGACTGGTTTTCAGCCTCCGTGGTGTGTTCCTGTGGGGGCAGGAGGGGCTGGGAGCCCAAGCCCAGCTAGGTGGACTGGCTCCAGGCTGCTGCTCTGTTGTAACTGGAGGGCAGATGGGCAGGACAAGGCTGGATGTTGGTAAGTGGTGTTTGGTAGCCGGGAGATGGGGACACTCCCTTGTGTGGCTTCTCTTGTCCTCCCAGGTAGGCAACATGGTCCCCAGCTGAGAGTGAGGGTTGCTGGGAGCTCAGAAGCTTGAGGAGAGAAGATGTCGGAAGTGCTGTAGAACACCACATGGGCCAGAACTTCCTGATGGACTGTCGGGCAGTGTGGCCAGTCCATCTAGGGTCAGTGCTGCAAGAAGCCCCATAGGGTGGCTTTCTCCAGCAACTTTTTGCTACTCTGGGGCAACCACAGAGAAAGAGGATAAGCGGGTTCAATCAAGGAAGGAGTTTGCTAGCTGGATGTGATGGAAGTATGGAGGGGCATGGGATTTCAGGTATTGCCGTGAGCATGCTTGAAAGGACTGACCTGGGATCTCAAGTGGCTCAGAAATAAGTGCCGAAGGAGAGGGTAGGTGGGCTGGGCAGGGTCAAGAATGGGCTGCAGACCCTAGTGAGGTGGAAGTACAGTCTCATCAGAAGTGGTAGAATAAGCGACTGCGAAGAGCTGAAGGGACAGGGATCAGGGACTCGGGAGCAGTCTTGAGGGTAACAAGGTCTAGCGCATAAAGGAACCCTCAGGTGGCTTCCGGGCGCAAAGGAGAAACCTTTGGAGATGAGGAGGCAGAGAACCAGTGTGTTAGACAGGTTGTCTGTGTGGACTTGGAAATTTCCCCGGGGAATGGCCAGATTAAGATGGAGAGGATCGTGGTGTGCCAACTGCTAAGGCCCAAGTCTGACCGTGGTTTTGTAGACCGATAGATAGAGGCTAAGGGGGTGACCAGGAGCCCTTGGTGAAGAGGGAGGTACAGGGGAATGTGCTGTTATGGAGGGCAGAGTAGAAGAGTTCAGGAGTGTGGGCAGCTGAGTCAGGGCAGGGAAGTATGGAACCTTGTGAAAATGACCACGGGAGAGATAAGAGCCTTATAATGTGCAAACCTCCAAGTACGGAAGGATTTTACAAAGATGAAAGTACTTCTAGTCCTACTCTTGAGAACCTGTGAATCAAATGGGTCATGGGCAGGGGGGTGTTGGGATGAGAAGGAATGCTTTAAGCACAAGAATAACAGCAGCGTGCAAGAGAACATTGCGTGGGCTCTAAGGGGTAAAGGAGACTGTGTCAGTGCAAGGATGGAACACACAGGATGTCCAGTGGTCAGGAGGTAGTGTTATGCCTGCCTCTATAGATAGGGAAACTGAGGCTTGGAGAGGTTGTCACTTATCCAGCTGTTCCTGGGGGTGTGGGGCCTGAATCCAGGCCTCTGACACCAAGGCCAGTGTTCTTCTCATGGCCCCATGCTGCAGAGATGCAACAGCAGGCTTCTGTGAGGCCGCCTGAGCATGCAAGTCCCAAAGACAGACTTGATGAGAGTGGAGAGTCTGGGTGGACCAGCAAAAAGCAGGGAAGAGGTCCGGGCTAGTTCTCGGAGTCTGAAATGCCGGGTAAATAATGCAGACTTCAGGTGAAGGGAACTCGCTGAAATTCTTCAATCAAGTGGCCACCAGGTACCTACCAGGTGAAGTCTCAGCCATGGAAGGAGCCTTGGCACAGGGGTCCTCAGAGAGTCTCTGGAAAAGCCACTGCTAGAACACTCTCAGCAGCCTGTACCTGGGTAGCCCAGAGGATTGTGTAAGTGCCAGGACTGGCTGGCTCTGAGAGTTCAGGCCCTCCTCTCCAGGGCGAGCAGGACCCAGCCTTGGGGGCAAGTGCACAGCTCTGGACAAATACTCCTGCAACCTGGCCCAGCGTTTCCCACCTCCTTGCAAGGTGACCTTGTGAGACCTTGTCAAATGCCTGGATAAGGTTCTACCTTCATGCCTGTTACTTGCCTGCCCATCTGGAAACTCTGCCGAATAGGGAAATGCCTTATTCTCGGTGAACACTTGCTGACTCTGAGCGGTCATCACTTTTTCTAAGTGCTCAGAAACTGTCAGTTTCAGACTCCGTTCCCTGATTTTGCTCTGGTTTGAATGCAGGGTCCGCAACTATAGTCCAGAATTTATCCTTTTTGCTTTTTCTATAATTGACTCAACAGATGCCTCCAAAAAGAAGAGCATTGGTTTTCTAGACTCATGGAGTGGAAGCAGGCACAGATCTACTCTTGGCCAAATCTCTGTCCTGGCTGAGGCAGGATCCAGGAAGCTGTGCCTATGCCTGGCAGCCTGCCAACAAGCAGACCCCACCCAGCCCTGGCTGCTCCCCAGCCACACTTAGCTCCGACTTGGTTGCTCCTGGCTCCTGGGAGTCTCATCTCTTGTTCAGCTTTCCCTTGGATGCCACCACTCCCAAGAGAAAGACTTGCAGAATGGTGAACCGTAGAGGGGACACCTCACCTCCCTGTGACTGGGGGGTCACAGAAAGAGCACTGGCTTTGAAGTCAGACTTGGTGTCAAAACGCTCACTAGTCCTTGCCCTTCAGCAATTTACTTCACCCCTCCAACCTGTGTTTCCTTAACTGCAACATGGCATGATATCTCCTAACCTTACAAGGTTCTTGAGTCTAAGGCTTAAATGAGATGCTGTCATGAAGCAACAGCCCACGTTAACATATCCAGTCTACGTTTGGCTCTCCACTTGCATCCTGGGCAGGCCCCAACCCAGTACCGGCTCGAAGCAGCTCCCGTTCGTTTCTGTGGCCATGCCCAGAGAGGTTAACTTAATATTCTCGTATCTCTGCATGGAAGTGAGAAAACCGCAAAACAACTTCTCCTGTTTTCTTTAGCCTTTCTTGATACTTTATGATGTTATTTCCTAACGATCCTGCCCCACATGTTTGTGGCATCCTAGATTAAATTGCATCGTAAAGATAACAACCCAGTCGAAAGCCTTGTCCTTTTTTCCCTTTGGACAACCTTGAGGAGGGGAAAGGTATTTTATGGCTCCCAGGTTTTCCTCGCGGCAACTTGCATTTTAAATTGAAGCATATTTATTGCAACATCATTTACACCAGCAGTTGTCTGTGTAGAATAAAAATGTCTGTTCAGTGTCCAGTGTGATGCAATCACTGTTGCTACCCCTGTGACTTTTAGTTTTGATTCTCTGTTACACAGTGAATGTAGAGAGAATTAAATGAATCATGATAAAGTGGTGCAGTACAATCTGAGATAAGGGGGAAAATGAAGCTATACTAACTCCATGTAAGGCAGTGACTGCCCAGTTGTGGGTCTTCTGGGCTTTGGGAGACGCCATGAGAGCGTGAGTAAACATTACATAAGCTCATCATGTTCCTTTAATCTTGGGCTCACATCGACGTTTATTAATCAAATAGACTGATTTTAATATATATTCATGGGCAATTCTCCAGCCTGGCCTGAAAAACTGTTTTCACATTTCTAATATAAAATTTTTTTCTGGAGTAGATAGATTTAAGAATGTTGAATTACTCCAGCAATTATTTGGAACCAAGATAACTTTTTCCTTACCACTTGAGGCTTCAAGGGTTTGAGGCTACACAAGTGTTACTTTCCACATTCTTTCAAAAGGAGGCACTTTTCTGATTTAATAACAAACCAGCATTTTTCTTATCCTTATATGTCTACCTTGGGATGTGGCTTAAATGAAACAGGTCCTGGAAGGGTCTCTGAGGGGGCAGTTTCCATGGCATGTGCTCTCACACTGGACTCAGCTGCAGTGGGTTAGGTGTGACAGCACTTCACTCATAGTGTGCTTTCTACCAGGGCCCTCAGACTCTTTGCGAGCCCCCTGCATTCTGACTTCCATTCTGCCTTACTATTGCTCATATACACAATGCTATGAAAAATAGGAACCATTACTCATGTCCTCATAGACTATAAGTTGCTTCCCACCTCTTCCCTATTTTCTCATCCCCCTCTCCTTTCCCCCAACCAAATACAAGACTAAAACAAATCAACGTTTTTGTTTAATTTTTTGATTATTTAGTTTTACCCTGTCTCATTCCTCAAAAAGAATTGAAGTTGCAAACCACATATCCAACAAAGGACTAGTATCTAGAATATATAAAGAATTCTCAAAACTTAACAATAAAAACACAAACAGGGGCCGGCCCGGTGGCGCAAGCGGTTAAGTGTGCGCACTCCGCTGCGGCGGCCCGGGGTTTGCTAGTTCGGATCCCGGGCGCGCACCGACGCACTGCTTGGTAAGCCATGCTGTGGCGGCGTCCCATATAAAGTGGAGGAAGATAGGCACAGATGTTAGCCCAGGGCCGTCTTCCTCAGCAAAAAAAGAGGAGAATTGGTGGATGTTAGCTCAGGGCTGATCTCCTCACAAAAAAAAAAAAAAAAACACAAACAGTCCAATTAGGAAATGGGCAAAAGACAAGAAGAGACATTTCACTGAAGAGCATATACAGATGGCAAATAAGCACATGAAAAGATATTTAACAGCATTAGCCATTGGGAAAATGCAACTTTAAAGCCACAATAAGGTATTGCTACACACCTATCAAAATGGCTAAAATAGAAAATAATGACAACACTAAATGCTAGAAAGAATGCAGAGAAACTAGACCACTCATAATTGCTGATAGGGTCATAAAATGGCACAACTGTAGAAAACAGTTTGGCAGTTTCTGGTAAAACTAACATGCAGTTACCACATGGCCCAGCAGTTGCACTCATGGGCCTGTATCCCAGAGAAATGAAAACTTATGTTCACACAAAAACCTGTACACGATGTTCGTTACAGCTTCTTTTATAATAGCTAAAAACTGAAAGCAATCCAGATGTCCTTCAAGGAGTGAATAATTAAACTATGATGCAAAGAGTAAGACTCGGTAATGAAAAGAAACCAAGTATACACACAACAACTTTGATGAATCTCCAGGGATTAATGCTGAGTGAAAAAAGCCAATCCTGAAAGGTTGCTTATTATATGATTCCATTTATATAACATTTTTTAAATGACAAAACTATATAAATGAGAATGGATTAGTGGTTTCCAAGGGTTAGGGATGAGGACTTGGGGGTGACAGGAGGGAAGTGGGTGGGCGTGCTTATAAAAGGACAACACAAGGGGTCCTTGTGGTGAGGGGACTGTTCTGTAGCTTGACTGTGAAGTGGACACATGAAGCCTACAGATGTGATGAAGTTTCATAGAACTAAATACACACACATGCTCTAGTACATGAAGAACTGGTGCAATCTGAACAAGATCTGTGGATTGGATCAATCTCGGTGTGCTAGTTGTGATATTGTTGTATAATACTCCAAGATGTTCTGAACAACTATTGGATCGATGAAGAAATCAAAAGAGAAGTCAAAAGTACCTGGAGACAAATGAAAATGAAAACACAACATACCAAAATCTCTGGATGCAGCAAAAGCACTACTAAAGGTAAGTTTATAGCAATATAGGCCTACCTCAAGAAACAAGAAAAATTTCAACCAATCTAACACTACACCTAAAAGAATTAGAAAAAGAAGAACAGATGAAGCCCAAAGTGAGTAGAATGAAGGAAATAATAAAAATCAGAGCAGAAATAAATGAAATAGAGACTTAAAAGACAATAGAAAAGATCAATGAAACTAAGAGTTGGTTCTTTGAAAAGATAAACAAAATTGACAAACTCTTAGCTAGATTCACTAAGAAAAAAAGAAGGCTCAAATAAGATCAGAAATGAAAGATAAGAAATTATAACAATACCACAGAAATACAAAGGATTATAAGAGAATACTATGAAAAACTATACGCCAACAAATTGGATAACCTAGAAGAAATGAATAAAGTTTTAGAGTCATACAATCTCCCCAAACTGAATCAAGAAGAAATAGAGAATCTGAATAGACCAATCACTAGTAAAAGAGACTGAAACAGTAATCAAAAACCTCCCAAAAAACAAAAGTCCAGGAACAGACGGCTTCTTGGGTGAATTTTACCAAACATTCAAAGAAGATTTAATGCCTATCCTTCTCAAACTCTTCCAAAAAATTGAAGAGGAAGGGATGCTTCCTAACTCATTTTATGAGGCCAACATTACCTTGATACCAAACCAAACAGGGACAACACAGAAAAGGAAAATTATAGGCCAATATCACTGATAAACAGAAAAATCCTCCAGAAATATTAGCAAATCGAATATAGTCCATTAAAAGGATCATACACCACGATCAAGTGGGATTTATTCCAGGGATGCAAGGATAGTTCAACGTTCACAAATCAATATGATAACACCACATGAAACAAATGAAGAATAAAAATCATATGATCATCTCATTAGATACAGAGAAAGCATTTGGCAAGATTCAGCATCCATTTGTGATAAAAACTCACAATACAATGGGTATAGAAGGAAAGTACCTCAACATAGTGAAGGCCATATATGACAAACCCACAGCTAAATACTCAACGGGGAAAAACTGAAAGCTGTCCCTCAAAGAATAGGAACAAGACAAGGAGGCCCACTCTCACCACTCTTACTCAGAACAGTATTGGGAGTCCTCGCCAGGGCAATTAAGCAAGAAAAAGAAATAAAAAGTATCCAAATTGGAAAGGAAGAAGTAAAACTGTCTCTATTTGCAGGTGACATGATTTTATATATAGAAAACCATAAAGAATCCACCAAACAACTATTAGAAATAATTAACAAATATAGTCAAGTTGCGGGTTGCAAGATGTTGCCATTGGGGGAAACTGGGTTAAGATCATATGGAATAGCTCTGTATTATTTCTTACAACTGCGTATAAATCTACCATTAACCCAAAATAAAAAGATTAATAATTTATAATTTATAAAAGGTTAATAATTTAATACATTAATTTAAAAATACAAAAAAATAATTGAAAGCACATATTTGATTAATGCAAGGATGAGAGGGTGAAGTGAGGAGGTGACACTGTCCTTCATTGGACCTCTTCCGTGCCAAAGGTTTTCAGATAGAGTCATGTCAGCCTCAAAACAGTCCTGTGAGTAAGTATCAGTGTTCCCATTTTACAAGTATAAGGAAACTTGAGACCTGGAGAGGTGACATGTTTTGCATGAGACCTCCCCAGCAAGTAAAAGGCAAAGCCCCAGTCTCTTAGAATGCAAAGCTAGTGCTCATGTGGCACTGTGGGGGTCCTCCATCTCCTAAGCAAACCGTGTTGTCTCTGCCTTCTGCTGCTGCTGCTACACCAGCCAGTCAGGCGAACTTTCAATTCCCTGAGGAGACAGCTCCAGGGTTAATATGCCAGGACCTGCAGCCATCTCTGTCTTCCAAATGCGAAGCAAAGATCATTTGGAGCCAGGCACCAGCATTTGGCTTCTTTGCTAAGCAGATCATAAAGAGAAGTCATGCAAAGAGCATTCAGAAAACCCAGGCCAACATCGGATAAAACAGCGAAGTGACATTCCCAACAGCACAAAGGGCATTAATTAAAATGAATTGAAAAGATGTGTCTGTATAAATATTTCTAAAGATGAGGTTGTTGAGAAAGAGACCTTGGGGAGATTTATGAGTCACTGATAATTATAGGGAAAATAAATCTTAAGAGGACAGACTCACTTAATAGATTTTATAAACTAATGGCGATTGATTACTTCCAGGGGGTGGATAGGAACAGAGTAGAAAGAATGGGGAAATAGGAACAGGGTAGACGCTAGGATGAGGGAGGAGAGGCTCTTCTCTGAGTGTACCTCTTTTTATAGTCTGACTCTTAGAACCGTGGAATCACATACCAAAAAGACTAAATAACGTGTATGATTAACGTCAACCAGGATGTGAGGGGAACCCAAGGTGAAATGCAAATAGTAACAAATGAGCCCAGCTCTCTTACAATAAATACACAACCACACTGAGGGCAGAGGGAAGAGAAGAACCAGCCTCAGTGACTTGGAAAGCAGCATTGTGACGGATACTACAAGGCTTGAGGCAAAAAGAAGTGACATAAGTACTGTTCTCCAGTTTAGAAAATTTATTTTCCACAAGAGTAGAGGTGAGCAATTTTGAAACTACCTTATGTGAGTACTAGGATCAAGCAAATGAGCAAATTATTGTGGCTGACAGAGCCAGGTTTCTCACTGTTGAAGAAAGAAGATACAAATAAGGAAAGGACGGGAGGCTGGGATGAACTCTGTGGTGTTGGATTGGAATTGGAGGTTTCGGTATGAACTCATGGTTTTTGATATATACACAGATGGATAGTTATGGAAATAAATATGGAGAGGGGTGTGTACATGTGTGTGCATAGGTATATAATTTCCTAGCTATGTCTTCCTAAAGGTGCCTAGAAACCACAAAACCCCAGTAGCAAAGACCACAACTAGCCCTCTTGGTTTCTAAATGCCATTCTACAGTAAAAGAAACCAGGGCTCCTTGGAGAAATGGTTGATTCCAGAGCTGGAGCGGGGAAAGTGCAAGACAAGCCTGAATATCTTGTGGTGCCAGAAAGCAAGAAGGTGCTTAATAGATGATAGGATCATGTCAAAAAGATACAGGAGCCAATTTAAAGGAACTTCCATTGGGAAAATCTGGGATAATTTGAGGAACAAAGTAAATAATGATAATGGATTACACCCCATAGAATAAAATAAATATCCATGAGTCCATATTGATATAAGTAAATGATTGAATGAATAAATAAATGTGAGAGAAAGGACAGTTCCTCCTTACAGTAGAATTCTAATTAATCCTTCCTGTAGAAGGAATATTGGAAATAGAAAATCACCATTTGGCAAACATCACAGTAATGATCGTTGCACACGAGAATCATCAATGAATGTTAAAATTGGTGGGGAAAGGTATGATGGGAAACTGGATATTTGCATAGTCTCAAGTATTTTCCCACAAGATACTTGTTAATTACAAATACATGGGGGAAAATTGAAACTTCACAGTAGAGAAATCTGGCAGGCACCACCTCAACCAAGTATCAAAGTTAATATCACCAGAATCAAAACAGATCGTCATGGACCACCCGATACAATGCACTAAGGGCACAGCATCATTTCTGAGAGATTCTTGCCCAAGGTACATAAGCTCATTCCAATCATGAGAAAACATCAGACAAACCAAACTGAGGGATGTTCTACAAAATAACTGGCCAGTACTTTTCTAACGTGTCCAGGTCATGAAAGACTGAGGAGCTGTGCCCGATAAGGATACAGGACACTTACACGCAATGTGGGATCCTGGATTGGACCCTCCACCAAAAAAAGGTCATTGTGGGACAGTAGGGGAAATATGAATAAGGTCTCTAGATTAGTGAACAGTGTTAATGTTAATTTCCTGGTTTAGATAATTGTACCACGGTTATATAAGATGTTAGCATTAGCAGAAGCTGAGTGAAGGATATATGGAAACTCTACTATCTTTAAGTACTTTGCAACTTTGTTAAAACTAAAATTATTTTAAAATAAAAAGTTAAAATACGTCAAATTACCAAAGAAGCCAATAATTATGATGAAATCATTATCTAAATAGCTAAGCAAAATTGTTATACAGTAAAAAAATTAATTTTATCACATGAAACCAAAATAATAATAATAATATTACATTTGAATGGCTCCTTACCTTTTACAAATTGTTTTTATATACATTCTGTTATTTAATCCCCAAAACAACCCCATGAGGTGGCATTATTTTCCCCCCATTTTAGAGATGAAGAATCTTAATCTAAGAGGTACTTGGTGTAGTTAGAATAAGCACAGAACACGTAAACAAGCAAAACTTCAGATCCAGACAAATGGACTTGCTTTCAAATCCCAGTGCTGCTGTTTCCAGCCTGTGCAACCTTGGCCAAGCCAGTTAAGAAACCTTAGGGGATGATGGCAACCCCCATTTGAGATTGTTGTGAGGATCAAACCCTGTAAACACTTGGCACAGAGCCTGACTCCTCCTGGGCATTTAATAAGAAGGAGAGAACCATGACAATGGTGGTGATGATGGCATCGTAGAGCTGAGGGTGCCTTCAAGTTCAGCCCCAGCAACTCCCCCAGTGCAGGAGTCAGAGCATCCCTGACAGTGGTTCTGGCCCCACTGTGGACACTCAGAGTGGGCATAGCTTAACACTAGTTGAGGGAGACCATCTGTTCTTAAAAAAAATCTTTCTATCTGTGCATGTTTGTGTATGTGTAGAATATGCATATAAGTTTGAATATATTTGTATATTTTTAAGAGTTAACAATAGGTACATTCACAAAGTGATCATTTCTAATGTCAAGATGTCTAAGGAATGAAGTGGGGTGAGGAGGAAGGACGGGCAGTCACCTGACAGGCACCCTCCGTGCCGCCCTCAGAATCATCCCTGATCTGTCTCTAGCACTCTTGCCATCTATGGAAGTGCTATTTGAACCTAGGATGTCTTTCCCTGAGGTGTGCTCAGGACTTCAGCACACATGATAAGCTAAAGAATGAAGAGCAGGAGGCTGCTGTCGCCTTGCCCACTGCCCGCAGCCCCAGCCCCTCGTTGCATACTTATTATGTGAATTGATGAGAACTTTGCCTAGAGAATAGTCATCACTGCACCATCATATTTTGCACCAAATTGCTTTGCACTTGGCGGTCTTTCAGGTCTCTTTGTACCCCTTAGAATTCAGTACACTTAATCTCCTCTGGGGCTAGGCTCAAAAATTAGCACATGAGACAAAACACATAGAATCAACAATACCTTTGAAAATCCCTTAAATCACTCCCCGTGGGATGACGTGTACACAGCTGAGGTTTATACACTGCATACATGTGTGGACAAGGGGCAGACACTGTGGTAACAGTGTGGAGTTTTGGTGAAGATCATCGGCCCTGGAACCAGGCTACCTAGGTTCACACCCCAATACTGCAATCAATTCGCTTTGTGACTGTGAGCCAGTTACTTGACCTCTCTGCTTCACAGTTTGTTCATCAGGAAAATAGGAACAACAAAGAAGTCATACTTCTTTCATAGAGTTGTTGTTAGGATTAAAGAGATAGTATACGTAAAACCTTTAGCACAGTTCCCAACACTTTGTTAGCATTCAGTACATGCCACCTATTATTATTATACAGTTATATATGTACAAGATATACAGCAGTGCATACGTAAAATATAACTTGCAAGTAGTTTAATTACATAAACCGGAGTATATCATTGAATAAGTTACGTATTTTTCTGCTGTGACCCCACTGTACTGGCTCCTCGGGCAGTAAGAAGCTTCATTTTATAGTGGTTTTAAAGCCCCTCCATGGTTGCCACACAGCCAACACCAGGGACTGCTCCTCAACAACTATCTGAAGTCCAGCTTCCACATTTCTGAAATCAAATTGGGGCTGAATCTTCCCATCAGACGAGCTGACATGGCAGAGCCCTGTGTGGTAGTTTTTACTCCAGCCCCAGAGGTAATTGAGGGACCCCTGCCTTGGATTAGAGATCCTGTTTAGACTCTAGACTTTGGATCCCAGGAATCTGCTGTGACACCATGTCTGGTTCCACTTGATGGGTATTGGGATGCCATAGTAACTAGAAATAAATATGTGCAATTATATCTAGCCTTGCAGCCTTTGAGTGCAACCTGGAATAATAACACTGTGTTTCTTATCTCCTCTCCAGTCTGGACATGGGAAGGATGGTGGCAACAGTGGGAGCAGTGGTGGTGGCTGCTGTGATGGCAGTTCTAGTGGCTGCAGTGGTGGTGATGGTTGCACTGGTGGCAGTGGTGACAGTGTAGATCACGGTGTAATAATGGCAGTGGTGTTGGTTGTTCATAGTGTGTCATGGTGGTGGCCATGGTGATGGGTAGGTGATAGTGATGGCAGTGGTCTTGGTCATTGTATGATGGTGGTGGCACTATCAATGTGATGGTAGTGGTAGAGATTGTGGTATTGGTCATAATTGCTGATCATGATTTGATGATGGTGGCAGTACTGGTGATGGGTCAAGTAGATTGTGATTCCATAATTTAGATCAGGGGTTAAACCTGGATGTCGAGGTGAGAGGTTTGCATTTGAGGAAGCTTTCCCTAAGTGATCTAATATATACCCCTAGCTGTAAAACACTTTCCTAGGCCTGGGTCTTATGGGCAGTGCATCTAAATGAAAGCAGCCTGATCCCCCTGGTAGGATTTGCCAGTGGAGTTAACTGAGTATTTCACAACGTGTGGTCTTCCACACATTCATCCAGCAGAATGTTCCATGAAAGCTCAATGAGCTTGGTAAACCCTGAGATTTCTCTCCCCACTTGGAGAGTTACTATGCACATCTGCATGTTCGGGGCTCTCAGAGGATCTGAAAACTGCAACAAACCTGTTTCACTTTGTCTCTCCCAGTGTTTCCCAAGCTTATTTGATCCCTGAACCCTGTTTCTTTGGGGTGCTGGTAGGTGCCTGTAAACCATTATGCAGAACAGCTAGAGAAACACTAATCTAAACAACACTTGAAATGAAAAGAAAAATAAAACTTTTAAGGAAAATGTTCCCCCAGAGGGACAAATTTTTTAGTGCTTGGTGAGAATGGTTAGCTTTAGGTTAGTTTTGCAACTCTAAATTATGTCTTATATTGCAAATGGAGAAGATCGTCTACAATTTACATAATCAGAATTGACCAATGAATATATTAGATATGTAAATTAGGGTATTATTAGAAACAAACCTCAAAAATGAAATTGCATTAAACTCCATAAAACATTTACAACCTAAGAAACCCATATCCTTTTTTTCTAAACATTTTTTTATTGAGATATAATTGACTTTATCCTTTTATTCTATATTCATAAAATTGGTAATTTGGTCATTATAGAAAAGTGGTCCTTGTTTACTTTAGAGCCCAGTGCTGGTTAATAAAAGAACCTTGGATAACTGAAAGGATGCGGACCCTCTACCGTCAGTGTTGACCCACTGGTGCATAAGAATCACCTGAGATGCTTGGAAAAATTAAAGTACTTAATCCTCGCTGCCAGAGAGCTGGTCTAGGGCAACCTGGATTCATGCATTTTTAACAATGACCTCAATGCAGACGTCACTTTGAGAAATACCTGGAAAAGTACTGATGTTAAAACGTTGTCCTCCTCCTCATCCCTCCCAAGGCCAACCTTAGGGAAGATTCCAGGTTCGGGCTCCTTGTTTCTGCAGCAGTGTCAGGAGCAGCCCGAGTGGTGGAGGTGGGCTGGTGGGCTGCTCAGGTCTCTTCCCTAATGCACTGTCTGTTAACCTCGAGGGTCAAGTCCACACCCCCACCAGATATGCTTAATGAGTTAGGAAGATGGTTCCTGATTCCTACCGTGATCCCTTCCCATTCACTGAGTAATCATTAATTTTGACACGAATAATGCAAATAGTCAGCTAAGCAATTAAAATTTTATCCATAAAATTAAGCCCCGTGTTTCACCACAGCATTTAACTCCATGACCTATTTTATTGAATCCCTTAGCAGATCTTGGACAGTTCCCTTGAGTGTAAATTACCATGAAGGTAAATTGAAAATGTATCAAAAAACGGGCAAGGATATTAGTGCAGAATCAAGGAGTCATCAAGCTTCAGTTGTTCTGAAGATTAAAAAAAAAAATGTCTTTTCAATACAGTTGAAGTGCAAAGAATTGATTTGATTGATTAACGTGACTTTACCTTTCATAGGTCCCCATCTGCCTTCTACCTCGTACATGATTCAGCTTAGATGTCCCCTCCCCTAGAAAATCTGCCCCACCTCCTCAGAGACTCTTCCAGGCTCCCCATGTGCCTCTGCCCCACGCTGATCACCTTATGGTGACTGTCCGGCTCCCCAGGACTGATCGCCGCCTGAGGGCAAGGCTCCCACTGTATATATTTCAGAATTCACAGTGCTGGCGCACTACCTGGCTTAAAGTCAGCCAAGCTGTCGGCTAAATAAATGAGTGTGGCCCCCTCTTGCCTTCAGAAGAAGAGAAATAGTGTTTGTAGTAAAAACAGGGAGAGGTGGGGGAAAATGCAGATTCATCTGGTATTTCTAGGGTGTTCTCCAGCCGTGTGTTTGCCGTGCACTGGTCTCCATCTCCTCTGTTAGCTCATTTGATTCAGGTGAAGAGATGGGAACAGAGAGGTTAAATAATTTGCACGAGCTGAGTCTCTTGCTCAGGTGTCCCTCTGCTGGCTCGCCCTCAAGTTCCCGCCACTGCAAAGCCTGTCTGGAGAGGACAGTTGAAGTGAGGATTGCCCAGGACTGGTTATTCATTCATGGGAAGCCAGGCTGCTCTGCACAGTTTCCGCTCACACCGAGGCTGCCCAGGGCGGTGCTGTGAGCTGCTTTCCCGACTCCTTCAGTGGACTGCACACCAGGCCAGCACTGCCTGATGACAACCTGCCCCCCGCTGCCTTTCTTCCCGTGTGAGGTTCCTGCCAGATCTGAGGCCCCCAAAGAGAAGGTAACGAGTTTCTGAGGAGCCATGAGACCCTAGCATTTGGGAGTTCTGGTGAGTTCTTTTTAAAACCTACCTGCTCTGAAGGGACACACATTCAGTTCGGTAGGCAGAGAGACGCAGCCTGGAGTTAAATGGTGGAAGACAGAGGCATGCAAAGACAGGAGGGTCTAACACCCCGCAAGCACGCAGGACCCCGGGGAGCCCGCAGCGCGTCGGAGGCTCTGTCCATGCTCAGATCAGCAGAAGGCGCTGCCAGCTGATCAGCACCAGGTGCCTGAGACTCAGAGAAACAGTTGTAGAGAAACGGGCAGGAGAGAGGACAAAAAAGTCCTATCCAGGACCAGAAGCGAAGTTTAGACCCCATGAAATATTGCTGCTTGGTTGTTTACTTTGCCAAGTTTTTAAGAAGTTGCACACAAAGAAAGCAGGACATTTGGAAATGAAAGAAAGAGAAGCCTCACGCTGACAAGCGCAGGCATTGAAAGATTCTTTAGACCAGAGGGGGCTTTGTAGCGTGCAGGGAGTTGCTGCTTGAGAGCAAGACTCTTCGCACAGAAAGAAGTGAGGGAGACGGAGAGCAGACAGAAGAGCCACATACTCCAAGGGCCCTGAAGAGGGAAGGGGGATGATTACACTTCCAGTGAAGGCTGCCACAGTCCTAGCCGGCCCACTGGTTCTAGAGGACTCTACTTTGGGTTATGGAGAATGCCTGGGTCTGGTCTCCCTGCTCCAGGTGTCTGCGATCCAGGCACGCAGTGGCCTCAAAATTATTGAGTGCTTCTGGCCAGCAGAGCGATAAATAGGCGGTCTCAAGTTCCTTTGGACCAAAGAGCTGAGAGAAATCTGGCTGAAGAAACAAACAACAAAGAGCAAAACTTGTTAAATTAGGTTCAAATCTGGTGAAGAAAATAAAGAAAAGGATGCTAAAATGGCCTCAAAGCCTCAGTGGCCTCGTCTTTCCCAGACGGCGTGGAGGCCAAGCTTAATCACAATGACCGCTTTTTAAAAGCATGTGGATCCGTTTGGCTGAGATCCTAGTCTTTCTGTTTTCAAACTGCTTATCATCACTCTGGCCACTTTTTCTTATTCACTTGATTCCTAACAGCACTCTTGATATTTCTGGAAAGATTTCTGCCTTTCAAGGCCTGTTTCTAAGGGTGCTTTTCAGCACACAAGGAAAGCAAGAAGAAAATGGACAAAAGAGTCTATGAAGCGGTCAGGGTTGGACTGTGCCTGTGCGCACGGCGACGCTGAGCTTCTCCCAGCAGAAGCCCAGAACTGGAGTCTGCCAAAGGGCGGAGGACTAGGGATCAGCCTGCACGACAGGGCAGCCAAGTCTGAGCATTACCTGACACTCTTCTTAGTTGTTTGGATAAGTGTAGTTTTGTTTAAATGTGTAGGATAATTCTTAATAAAATGCTGATAAAATAAAATATAATAAAATAAATATAAAAAAATAAAACAAAAAGAATGCCAGAGCATTCTCTGTGGAAATAATGAAGTCTTTACACTTTGGAGTACTATATAGTCTTTGCTTCATGGTTTGTGAGGCTGCTAGCATTTTAAGCAGCAGTAACATGTTATTGAAGCCCAGTCTTTGCTGGGGGAGATGATCTCGTCTGTTCAGGTCAGCTCTAGAGGGGGCGGAATCTCTGTCATACGCCAGAAGGACCTGGTTTGGGGCTGCACATAGACAGAGGTGGGGCTACCCAGTGGTACCCTTCTTTAGCCCTGGCTGGCTTAGGGCTCTCCAAACCTCACTGTCAGTGCATCAGTACAGGCAGACCTGGGTTCAAATCGCAATCCTGCCATTTTCTGGTGGTGTAAACATGGGAAAATCACATAACCTTTCTGAATCTCCGTTCCTGTTCCAGTGTTATTACTACATAACAAACCACCACAAAATTAGTTTTTAAACTGACCATTTTGTTAGTCTCAGAGATTTAGTGGCTCAGGAATTTGGACAGAGCACAGTGTGGCTTGTCTCTGCTCCACGATGTTTGGGGACTTGGCTGGGAGTGACTGACAGCTGAGAGCAGGAATCATCTGGAGACTTCTTCACTTCATCACATCGACCTGACAGTTCATGCTGCGTATCAGCAGGATGTCAGGTGGGATGGTGACATTAAGCATAACATGTGCACGTGGCTGTGCTGTGGGGTCTCTCTGCGTAGGCTAGTTTGAGCTTCCACAGCCTGGCAGTTGGGTTCAAAGACCAAGTGTCCCCAGATCATGGGGTGAAAGTGCACAGCATTTCTGTGACCCAGCCTCGGAAGTCACACAGTATAACTTCTGCCACAAGCAAAGGTGCCCACCCACGTCCAAGGTGAGGGGCACAGACTTCACCTCTCAATGGAGGAGTGTCAGGGTTCTAGAAGAGCGTGCGGGCTGGGAGTAATGTAGTCATCTTTGGAAAATACAATCTGCCACAATTCCCTCCTCTGCTGACCGAAACAGGCCAGGAAGTAGAGGGAGTAATAATTGCTGAGCACCAGCTAAGTGCCACAAACTGCTCATCTGTCATCTAATTCTTGCAAGTTTAAAGTATTTCAATAATTCTGGCGTCTAGGAGAATAGAAGGGGTAGTGGCTACCTTCTGGATTCTCTCATGGGGATGGCACAAGGAAACAAGTTTTAAGTTTCTGTTCATTTCACATCTGCTAATATCCCATTGGCCAAAGCAAGTCTCAGGGACGAGCCCAAAGTCAAGGGCGAGGAAGTACCTCCTGCCTTTGTGAGGCTGCGGCAGAGGTGTGGGTGTGTCATACTGTAATGGCAGAGTGAGGAATTAGGACCAGTAATTCAATCTACCATAACCATTTTCTAGAACAAAGAAAATTGGATACGGATATTGTGGCATTACAGTGAGTGTTTAACAGTATTATCTTGGATGCAAAATACCCATATAACGTAGTAGGTTATCAAATTTCTAATAAAAGAATAATTCAACATGCCCAGGTAGCATTTATCCCAGGTCTTCAAGGACAATATACCGTAAAGATGTCTATTAATGTATCACATTACTAAGACAATGTATTTTTATGAAACCTAAATCATCATCTCGATACACACTTAAAAGTCATTCAGTAATATCCAACACCTCTCAGGGACTTTTTTTTAAGCTCTTAGTAAATTAGAACTATAAGGATACTTATCTAGCATGATACATAATGGCATAACACTTCAGAGGCATTCCCACAGGAGCAAGGAAATAGAAAAGAATGCCTGCTCACCACTGTTATTTTCCAATGGCTCAGTCAAAAATAAGAAATATACTTACAGCGAGGAGACTCGGTTTTCATTATTTGCGGGTGATGTTACTATAGCCCTGGAAAATCCAGGAGAAAAACTATTAGAACGAATAAGTTCGGTAAGGTAGCCCAGATTCAAAATAAAGTACAGAGTTTTCTATATAACAGTTGTAATACACTGTAATGAAAAAAAAATATATATATATATAAAAAATAAAATATGAGGGGTAAAAAGATCCATGCACAAGAGAACCAGGCAAGGATGTGTGTCCCCAGGGTTAACCTGAACTAGGAAAGTGAGGGCCCTGAGGGCAGCGGCTCTGCCCTCTGCAGAGAGCTTGACTGAATGGGAAAATGACCAGCTGCTCAGGGAATGGTCATTTATTGATTGGCTTTCCAGTGAGACTATCCATGGCTATTTTTCTTTATTTAACTTGAGAAAAGTATCCCAGCGTTCTCCTGGAAGACTAACCAGTGCTCAGAAAGCTCTCTCAGACATTAAAATGTAATTTTTTAAAAAGTGATGAAATGAGTGTGATACTGACTCTAGACAGCACCGTAGAACATCAAGTCTATATAAAAAGAAAATAGGTGGGGGGCCGGCCCGGTGGCGCAAGCAGGTAAGTGCGCGCGCTCCACTGCAGCGGCCCGGGGTTCGCCAGTTCGGATCCCAGACGGGCACCGACGCACCACTTGGCAAGCCGTGCTGTGGCGGCATTCCATGTAAAGTGGGGGAAGATGGGCATGGATGTTAGCCCAGGGTCAGTCTTCCTCAGCAAAAAGAGGAGGATTGACAGATGTTAGCTCAGGGCCAATGTTCCTTACAAAAAAAAAAAAAAAAGAAAATAGGTGGTAAGGGAAAATGAAGAAATCAGAGGTGGCGGGGACAGGTTATTTAATAAAAGGAAACGGGACAATCACTTAAGTATTTGAAGGAAAAAATCAATTTGATTTCCTACCTTATATATTTCAGTCAGTAGACTAAAGATCAACCTTAGGAGTGGAGAATTCCCTGTCAATGGCTGTTTCCTTTGACCTGCAGCTCCCTCCTTGAACTACAGAGCAAGTCTGTTTCTAAGATGCAAAGAAAAATTACAGTAAACCTAAGTGTTGCCGTTATCCTTTTGCTGTGAACAAAATAATTAAACAGGCACCTACCCAGGCTCTGACAGGGCTGTGCAGCAGCCCTACTGGACAGATAGACCTTTCTGGAGGTGGCTGACCGGTCAGAGGGAAGTCGCAGGTCATCTGAGAAGGCACCTCAGTTCCAAAGAAAGTCCCAGCCTGCAGATTCAGGCCAATGGCCCTCCACTTAAGAAAAGGACATTTTTAAATCTCCGGTTCTCCGTGAGATTCATGAGGAGAATGTGACAATAGCAGAAGAGCAGTCTGTCGTGAAAAAGGAGCCCCCTTCTGAGGATAGAGAAGGGCTTTTGGAATGAAAAACATCATCGCCAAATTCGTGCTCACTGTGACAGGGCAGCAGGGGGGCGAGTTCTGGCAACTAAATAGAGAAGTAGAAGACTAGTACAAGGAATTCTTCCAGAACTGAGGAAAAAGATAAGGATATGAAAATTATGAGTTGAGACAGAATAGATGCGAGAGAACAGAGCAGAGGAGGAATAACAATCAAAGAAATGGCAGAAGAAGGTATCCCTGAGGAAGACTTGAGGCTGTACTCCATGTGCATATGGAGGGTCTCAGTTGGTTGAAGACCCAGACCTAAGTCCTCTCAGCCAGACGGCAGCTGGGGGAGGGTCTAGATTGGGAGGAGAATCCTCTCGATGTGGCTGCCAACAGACCCAACAGGCAAACATTCAATATGCTTGTTAAAAATAGTTCATACACATCAGTAGACAGTGAGCAATGGATATGAACAGGCAGTTCACAAAAGGAGAAATATAAATGTCTAATAAGTAATAAAAATCACACGAGTAATTTTAAATACAAATTGTAAGCCACAAAAATCCTACAAATTGGCAAAGATGTTTTTAATGACTAGTCCCAGTACCAGCCAGCATGGGGCAATATGGGCTCTCATACCCTGCCGGTGGCTCTCTCCCCTTGTTCAGAAAAGTGGTTTAGCAAGATGTAGCAAAAGCCCCCAAAAGAGTCAAGCCAGTAATTTTCCTATCTAATAATTTATCTTAAAAAATTATGTAAAACTTGCAACCAAGATCTACAAAAATGGTCACAATATACTGATTCTAGCACACAAAAAAATTTGTTTTTATTTTTTTAATCTCCATTATTATGCAGCCATTACAAATGGTGTTTTCAAGAGTGCTAATGGTCAAGAAAAATGCTTATGATATAATCTAAATAAAGAAGATAAAAAATTGAATTTACATTATATGAAGAAAAATATATAGAAGAAAAAGACAAAGAAAACAAAAATATAAACAGTATTAACCTCTTAGATATGTTTTGTTAATTTTTGATTCTTTACATTTTTCAGTATACTGAAGTATTTCTACAAAGTGCATCAATTTTTAAACTTATTTTCTATATTTATAAACATATATGTAATAAAAGTGGAGTTACTATAAGGCTTATAGTAACTTTGTTCTCTCCCTCCCCACCCTTGCGTCCTGGTCCCAGAGCAATCACATTTAACTTTGTTGGCTGTTTTCTCTAGTGTTTGACTCCCTGTTTCTAAATCATAAGCTTATATTGTTGCTTCTTGATTTTTCAGATTTAGATGTTATCCGTTGGCTTCCAATTATGAAAAATGAAGATTCATCTCTCTCACACCTCCACCCTCTCACTCACACTTCCCCCCACCACATGCTCCCAAATTAATTAGCTCACAACTTTGGGTTACATTAATATTTACTGTGTACATTTATGTCTGTGTAAATGGCATTAACTAAGCCATGTAGCACATTGTGATTCCATTGCCTCTCATATTAACTTCGGTTTTTCCTAGAGTTAATAGTTGCCTCATTTACTTGTTTCCATAAGTTCCTTATACCTATCACTAATTCAGTCCTAAATTTTCCAAGAGATCTCTAAAACTCGTCTTAGTGCAAACAGACTCATTGGGTAATTTGTCTGTTCCGTTTTGTTTCTGCTCATCTCCTTCCTGGAGGCCTCTGGCTCCTGTCTGGATGGCTAGCTCCTGGTGTCTGCTACACCACTGTCATCTGGGATATTTCCCTTCACTGTTTTCCTGGAGACTCCCTTTGCCTGTCTCCTGATTTCAAACCCTGGTTTCTTGGATCCCTTGCCATCTGCTTTTTTGGTTTACTGTTTTGTTTTGGTGGAATGCATCCTTCAGCATCTTTCTGAGACAGGATCTATGGGAGATAAATTTTCTGAGACCCTGCATATCTGAACACAACTGTATTCCACACTCCAATTCAGAGGTCAGTAGTCTATAGCCCACAGGCCAAATCTGGCCCATAGTCTGTTTTCATTCTTTCTGTGAGCTGAGAATGATTTTTTTGGACTATATGACACAAAGACTATATGTAGCCCACAAAGCTTAAACTATTTACTATCTGTCCCTTAATAGAAAAAATTTCCTGACCCCTGTTCTAATTGATTGGTTGTTTGGCCGAATATAGAATTCTAGGTTGGAAATAATTTTCCTTTTCCATTTTGAAGACTTGGCTCCACTGTCTTCTGGATCCCAGAATTGCTGTTGGAAATCCAGTGCTGCCCTGCTTCCCAGTCCTGTGTAATCGACCTCTGGTTTTCTCTCTGGAAACTTCTAGAATCTTCTCATTAAACCTGGTGGTCTGAAGTTGAAAATGGTTTGCCAGTGTGTGGACCTTCTTTTGTTCAAAGTGCTGAGCACTCAAAGGGCCTTCGATTATGAAATTTTATGTCCTTCTCGTTTGGAAAGATATTTATATTGTTTCTTCGATGTTTTCCTCCCTCTGTTCTCTTTCAGGAATTTCTGTTAGTTAGCTATTGGACCTCCTTGATCAAGCCTCTAATTTTATTTTCTCTTTTAGCATATAATTTCCTCAAATTTATCTTCCAGTTCTTCTACTAATTGATTTTATTGCTGCTGTCATCCACCAGAGTATAAGTTCCCTGAGGACAAGATTTGGTCTGCTTCATCACCACTATTTCCCCAGCACCTAGCACAGGGCCTGGCATGTAACAGGCAGTTGGTGAATGTGGTTGAATGAGTGAATGTTTTTTAATTTCTAAGAACTTCTTCCTGCCTTCTGATAGTTCCCTTATAAAGCGTCCCATTCTTGTTTCATGGGTGGGCTGTCATCTCTTATCTTTCTGACGACGTTATTTGGAGATTTTTGGAATTTTGTTTGCTCTCTGCCTTGCCTGTGTGTCCTCCGAGTGCCTTTTCTCCTGGGGGTTGTTTTGGTCTCTGTCTTTCGTAGTCAGAGCCTTTCTGAAATTTGGTCCTAGGCTGTCCACTCATATTTGCAAATAGGCCCTAGATGCTGGCCAGAAGCTCTGGGTGTGTGCGTGAAGCTGGCAGGCATCATGGCCATATGATCAGGCCCTAGGTCCAAGACCCCTGAATGGGAGTGTCCATTAAGTGTCTTCTCCCAGGTGCGTCTGTTGCCCAGAGAGACATGTCCAGCCTGGTATTCTGGGAGCCGCACTTAATGGTCCTGCCTTAAGGATGGTACTTCCCCCTCCCCTCAGCTCTGCCTGTATCTGGGAATCCAGGGTGTCTCTGGTCCAACGTCGCTGGAAAGCAGATATCTGGCTTTCTGCCAGGATGGGAGAACAAGGTAGACGATTGGATCTAAGGGCTCCTTAGACAAACTCTCAACTACTCTTCCTGTGTTCAGGCCCCCTGGCACCGCCACCTGGAGAGGTTGCTGGCTCCTCCAGTTCCTGCGCCACTCTAGGCTTCCACCGCGCAGAGCGGCTTGCCTCTTACTGCCTTCCCTGCCGCAAACTCTACCTGGGAACCATTGTTCATCAGCTGTCCAGCTTCCAAAACCTTGATGCCCTTTCCCATCTTCTGTTGTCTCCTTTCCCACTCTCTTTGCCCTTGTGATTTCATACTTCTTTCATTCCTTTATTGCCATTTTATTAGAGTTTCCAGAGGGAGTGGAGATAAACAAGGAGTTCTATCCACCATGTTAAACGCACAGCCATGTGTTGCTCTAGTAACCCCAAGGTAAGGACAGTACTTCCGACTAAGCGATGTGCTAGGCATGTTACCCACAATGAGAAGACAGGTTCACGTCCTTAAGGACATATCAGTCTCACGGAAAAGACAAAGGCAAACAGATCCTTACCATACAAGTGCTGTAATGGAGGTGTGTCTGGACGGCAGTAGTGTCACCAGAGAAGTACCTGCATCTAACCAGGGGGAGAGGGAGTCACATGAGAGGCAACACTGGGATTTGGAGAAAGCGAAAACCTTGAACTCATGACCATTTGGAGGGCAAGAGGAAGTTTTAGCCTAAATTGTTATTTGTATTGACTCTTCTCTCCTGGGTGCTATAACAAAGCATTGATTTCTCAGTGTACGACCTGCCTTATCAAGATGAGCTAAACCATTACAGGTGACACCTGAGTATCCAAGATGCCAGGAGAGCTTCTTGGAGGGGCCCCTGACCCCCCACCCTCAGTTTCCTCCGGTAAAACAGAGATTAAGGTGAAGGTTAAATGTATGCAAGTTGCCCAAGAGAGTTGGCACCCAACAGAATTGGTCCTCCAGCCCCCACTGTTTGTAAAGGAAAAGAGAAAGAACTAACACGTTCCATGTATAACATGGGACTCGAATGTGCAGAAATATAACTTACTTTGCTTTCTATAACACTCAACTTGCTCTTAAGCCACTATTTCCATGAATGGTGCAAAAATTTGCCACTTCAAGGTAACTATCTTCCGATTTTAAAGCTTATTCTCTTATAGATCAGTTTTTAATCAGGTTCATCTTTTCCTGCCTACTTCCCCAAGAGTGAGTTAAGCATCCTGGGTGGCTTATCTTCCTGGCATCTGAAAAGAGGCATCAGCCCTCAATGCCCTCTAGCTGAGTGGTCTGCCCTTGACCTTGGGCATTGGCCTCTATGCTCTCTGCCTCCACTCTTGAGGCCTCCTCAGCTTCTCTTGGCTCAGGCACTACCACTGGCATCTGGGCCCATGCCTGGGCTTTCCCTGGTACTGCCAATGCCATGGTCCTTGGCTTTGGGCGGCACACCCTCTACCCAGTACCCCTCCCCCGCCAGTAGCCCTGCTGACTGTTAATTCTCAGCCTCCTTCACTACTCTTCTCAAGGAGCCTTGGGAATTTTTACGGATCTCTCCCAAGAAGCTACACCCACACGTGTGTGAACTAGATCCCACATCCTTTCCCCAATCCTAGAGGACTTCAGAGAAGACTTAGTGCCTTGGTACTAAGGCAAGCCGAAGAAGAAAAAGGAAAGGATAAAATATTGCTAAGGAGAAATGGCCACACATCAGCCTTTGCTCAGATTTGCAACCTTTTGCCTGGATTAGTCAAAGAAGCTCAAGTCAAGAACTTGATTTAAGGTCATCTGTGACTTTAATAACTCCAGGTGCCTGGAAAAATCAAGCATGAAGCCTCTCTGTTGGAGGGCATATCTATCTTAGGCCTGGGGAGGCCCCCAAGTAACTAGTCAGGGGCATTGATCAGCAAGCAGTCAAAAATAACTAAGCACAAAAGAAACAAAACAATATGAATAAGAGCTAGCAGAAACAACAGACAAGCAAAAATAACCTGTACAGACTTTGAAATTGGCATTGTCAGACACAGATTTTAAAAGTTTTGGTTTTATTTAAAGCAAAAAGAAACTATAAGTGACTTACCAGATTTGATGAAGAACCAATCAGAACTTCTAGAAATGATGACTAAAATAAACAAAATTAAAAGCTCAGTGACGGTCCACTAAGAAGACATAAGAATCCTAAATGTGTGTACACCAAAAAACAAAGACTCAAAACACACGAAGCAAAAATTGATAGAGCTGAAAGGCAAAACAGAGAAATTCACAGTTATAGATGGGGACTTCACACTCCACCTCAGCGGCTGACAGAAATGCTAGACAAAATCAGCAAGCTAAGCCCCGTGGCTTAGCGGTTAAGTGCATGCGCTCCGCTACTGGCGGCCTGGGTTTGGATCCCGGGCGTGCACCGACACACCGCTTCTCCGGCCATGCTGAGGCCGCGTCCCACATACAGCAACTAGAAGGATGTGCAACTATGACATACAACTATCTACTGGGGCTTTGGGGAGAAAAAGGGAAAAAAAGGAGGAGGATTGGCAATAGATGTTAGCTTAGGCCGGTCTTCCTCAGCAAAAAAAAAGAGGAGGATTGGCATGGATGTTAGCTCAGAGCTGATCTTCCTCACACACACACAAAAAAAAATCAGCAAGGATATAGAAGAACTGAGCAACACAGTGCACCAACAGGATCTAATTGATATGTATAGAACTCTCCACCTAACAATAGCAGAATACACATTTTTTTCAAACACCCATGGAACATTCACTAAGAAAGGCCATATTCTAAGTCATAAAACAACTTCAACAAGTTTAAAAGAATTGAAGTCATACAGATTATGGTCTCTGACCATAATGGAATAAAACTGAAATCAATAAAAGAAAGACAATAGGAAAATATTAAAACACTTGGAAATTAAACAACTAAGTAATCTGTGGATCAAAAAGAAAGTTTCAAAGAAAATTTTTAAAAATACATAGAACTAGGGGCTGGCCCAGTGGCATAGCAGTTAAGTGCACACGCTTCCACTTCAACAGCGGCTAGGGGTTCACCGGTTCAAATCCCAGGCGCACATCGATACACCCAGGCGCACACAGACACACCACTTATCAAGCCATCCTGTGGTGGCGTCCCATATAAGGTAGAGGAAGATGGGCACAGATGTTAGCCCAGGGCCAATCTTCCTCAGCAAAAAAGAGGAGGATTGGCATCAGTGTTAGCTCAGGACTAATCTTCCTTACAAAAAAAAATACATAGAACTGAATGAAAGTGAAAATACAACATATCAAAATATGTTGATGCAGCTAAAGCAGTACTAAGAAGGAAATTTATAACATTAAATGCTTATATTAGAAAAAAAGGAAAAGTCTCAAATCAAGAAATTAAAGGCATATATATTGGAAAGGAAGAAAGACAACTTTCCCTATTTGCATGTGACGTAATTGTCTATGTAGACAATCTCAAAGAATCTATAAGAAAGAAAAAAAAAAAAAACCTCCTAGAATGAGGGAGTTCAGTTGTAAGATAAAGATCAACAAACAAAAATCAATCACATTTCTATATACTATATACTATATGTATATTTCTGTATACTATATAATAACAAATATGTGAAAACCAAAATTAAAAACACAATGCCATTTACAATTGATCTAAAGAAAATGAAATACTTAGGTATAAATCAACAAAACATGTATAGAATTTGTGTCCTGAAAATTGCAAGATGCTTATGAAAGAAATCAAAGACCTAGACAGAAGGAGAGATATACATGTTCATAGATTAGAAGACTCAAAAGTTCAATGAATGATTTGGAATCTGGTTAGAGAAAGCAAAATATAGCCTTAGTGAACTGGAGTAGTGATCAAACTAAATTCTCCAGAGTGGAGCAGAGAGAAAGAGGGGTTCTTTTTTGTCTTTTTTTTTTTTAATTCCAGAAGAGAGGGTAAGAGACGTGGAGGCTACATATATACAATCAGAGAACTAGAAGCAAAGGGAAGAGGGAAGGAGGCAGAGGCAATTTGTGAAGAGATAACAACTAAGAATTTTCCAGATCTAATAAAAGACACCCATCCACAGATTTAAAAGGTCCTGTGATTCAGAAGCAGGATAAGTAAAAAGAAATCCATATGTAGACAAAGAAAAAATTGAAAGCAACCACAATATACAGATTACCTTCATAAGAATGGAGGTTAGATTATAGATGACTTCTCCACAGCAGCAATTGAAGTCAGAAGACAGTGGAACTTCAGAGTATTGTAGAAAAATGATTGCTAATCAATTATTTTAAACCCAGTGAAAATCTCTTTCAGGAATGAGGGTAATATTTTGAAAATGTCTTTCAAGAGTGAAGTCACTAACTTAAGGAAATTCTGCAGGATGTATTCTGTCAGTAGGAGAGGGATTCCCAGATAGAGGGTCTGATATGCAAGAAGAAATGGGGTGCAAAGAAAATGACAAATACGTAGGTAAATTTAAATGAGCACTGTTGTATAAAACAGAATAAGTTCTAAGAGGGTTAAGGAAAAATAGACTTAAAATATCTGTAACAATGACATGTAAGTCAGTAGGTGGTAAATGGAGTTACAGAGTCTAAAGTCCTTGTCTTGTTGAGGAAGAGGTTAAAGGTCTGGGTTTACTTTGGATATAAAACTGTATATGTAACTTCCAATCTGAGAATAAAAAATGAAATAAAGTCAAAAGAGAGGCAGGAAAAGAGAAAAAAAAACATGAAACTAGTGTGACAAAAAAGAAACAAAATAAGATGGTAGCTTGACACTTAAATATATCAACATTCACATTAAATGTAAGTGAATTTAATGTTGCAGTTAAAAGTCAATAATTGTCAAACTAGACAAAAAAATTTTAAAATCCAACTATAGGCCATTTACAAAAGACTTGCCTAGAACAGAAGTATAGAAGGTTGAAAGAAAAAAGGAGAAAAAAAATATGCCATGCATATACCAACCAAAATAAAGCCGTTGAGGCTCTATTAATATCACACATACGACTTGAAGTCAAGAAGCATTACTGGAGATAAAAGAGGCTCAGTTCACAGAAAGATGTGTAAGAATACTACACATGTAGGCAGTAACATATTCTTAAAATATATGAAACAAAAGTTGAAAGAACTAAAAGGAAAAATAGAAAAATCCACAATCATAGTGGGAAGTTTTAACATGCCTCTCTCAGTAACTAATACAAGAGGCAAACAAAAAATCAGTAAGAACATAGATTTAAACAAACCAATTAGCAATCTTGACTAAGTGGACAGAACATGGCACCCAACAATCATAGATTACACATTCTTTTCAAGCACACATAGATCATTTACCAAAACTGGCCATAACCTGGGACATAAAGCAAGTATCAACACATGTCAAATGGCTGAAATCAATGTAGAGTATGTTCTCTGACTACAGTGCAACTAAGCTAGAAATCAATAACAAAAAGATAACCAAAATCTCAATATGTTTGGTAATTAGGAAAAATGCTTCTAAATAACTCAGGGATCAAAAAAGACATAATAATGGAAATTAGAAATATTTTGAACGGAATGATCATGAAAACACTACATATCAACACTTGTGAGGGCCGGCTCTGTGGCTTAGCGGTGAAGTGCGCGCTCTCCGCTACTGTCGGCCTGGGTTCGGATCCCGGGTGCGCACCAATGCACCGCTTCTCCGGCCATGCTGAGGCTGTGTCCCACATACAGCAACTAGAAGGATGTGCAACTATGACATACAACTATCTACTGGGGCTTTGGGGGAAAAATAAATAAATAAAATTATAAAAAAAAAAAAAAAAAACTTGTGGGATGCTTGTAAAGACATGCTTAGAGGGAAATTTTATAGCTGGAACTGATTATATTAGAAAATAAGACAAGCTGCATATTAGTTAGCTGAGCATCCATCACACGAAGTTAGAAAAAGACCAGCAAAATAACACCAAAAAAGTAGGAGGATGAAATTAATAAAAATAAGAACAGAAATTGATGAAATGGAAAAGAAACATCCAGTAGAGAAGATCAATAAAGCCAAAAATTGGTTCTTTGAAAGGACTAATAAAATGACAAACCTGTAGCAAGATTGAGCAAGGAAAAATAACGGAGACACAACCCACATTAGGAATGAAAAGGACATCACTACAGATGGTGTAGACAGTAAACAGATAAGAAAATATTGTGAACAACCTTATGTCAATAAATTTCAAATTTCAGATATAATGGACAAAATCCTAGAAAAATGTAAGTTGCCAAAAATTATAATGAAAAAATAAAAATCTGGATCATTTTATCACCATTAAAGAAATGAAATCAGTAGTCAAGAAATTTCACATAAATCAAACTCCAGTCTCATAAGACTTCACTGGTGAGTTCTACCAAACACTTAAGAAAAAAGTGTTATTTCAGTCCTACCCAAGCTCTTTAGAGCATATAAAGAGAGAGAACTCCCCAACACTTTTTATAAGGCATAACCTTGGTACCAGAACCTCATTAGGACATTAGGGGAACAGGAAATTATAGACCTCTCTTACTTCCTAATAAAAAAAATAGCAAAATGAATCCATCCATACATTAAAAAGATAATATATCTTGACCTAATCGAGTTTATCTCAGGAATGCAATGTAAAGATTAGAAAGTTAATCAATGCAATCCACTAGGTTAACTGACTAAAGGAGAAAAATCACACAATCATTTCAAGAGTTGCAGAAAAAGCACTTAACAAAACTCATTTATGAGGAAAGCTCTTAAACTAGGAATAGCTGGGAGTGTTTCTTAAAGTAACATGTTTGTCAGGATCAGGCTAGGCTGCAATAACAAATCCCCCAATTTCGGGAGCTTAAAACGTTAAATAAAGTTTGTCTCTCATCAGATAAATCCCATGTAGGTCCAGCAGGTCTACAGGGCAGTTCCTTTCCAAGCTGTGTCTCAGAGATCCTAGCAGGCCCCATCTGTGGCTTTGCTAACTTAATAGTTGCTTTCAGGTTCACCACGAGAGAGTTGGAGGGTCACACAAGAGTTTTTATGGCCAAGGCTAGATGGGGCATACCTCACTTCCACCCACATCCCATTGACTGTCACTCAGTCAAATTACATAAACCCAACCTGATTTCAAGAGGAACAGAATTATTAGCTTACTATGTGCCCAGAAAGAGGAAAATAAAAATAGGTCTTAATGAACACATGGCATTGTCTGTACCACAACTGAAAAAGGATATCTACAGAAAACTCACAGCAAACATCATATGTAATAATGAAACATGAAAGCTTTGCCTCTAATCGTGCGAGTAAGACAAGGATGCCTGCTAACACCATCTCTATTCAGCATTATACTAGAGGTCTTAGGTAATACAACAAGAAAAATAAATAAAAGATAAGGATTGGAAATGAAGCAGCAAAATTGTCAGTATTTTCAAATGGTATTATTTTGGACATGGAAGAATGAAAAGATTCTGCAGATAAACTGTTAGAATTAATAAGAGAGTTTAGCAAGGTTACCAATACACATTGAAGATACCTAAATCAATTATATTTCTACTTATCAGCAACAAACAGAAAAAAAGTATTTTTTAAAAATGCCATTTACAGTGGCATCAAAAAAATCAAATATCTAGGAATAAATCTTACAAAAGATTTGTAAGTACTCTACAAGAAAAATTGTAAAACTTTATTTAGAGACATTTAAGAAGACCTAAATAAATGGAAAGATATACCATGCTCGTGGAGTGGAAGGCTCAATATTGTAAGGATATCAGTTCTCTCTAAATTGAATTATAGCTTCAATTCAATTCCTATAAAAATTTCAGCATTTTGGTTTTTTTTTTTGGTGGTGACAATTTCATTTTTCTGGAGCTTGGCAAGCTCTTTCTAAAATTTATATGGAAAATGCAAAAAGTCAAGAATTGCTGACACTATTAAAAAAGAACAAAGTGGGAGGGTTTTCTTAACTAGATGTCAAGATGTACAATAAAGCTAAACTAAGCAAAGTAGTGTGACCTTGAGCAAAGACAGGCATATAGAGCAACAAGACAGAATAGAGAGAGAGACTGTTTCTGTACCTGTGGACACTTGATGTTCTACATGGGTGGCAATGCACACAGCAGAGTGGAGGGGGTCTTTTTATTAAACATTGCTGGAATAATTGACTATCCAAATGGAAAATAACTTAATAGAACTCACATCATGCACAAAGACCCAAGTGTGAAAAACAAAACTATAAAAAAATATTATATTATGAGATAATACAGGAAAATGTCTTCATAACACAAAATGCACTAGCCATAAAGGAAAAAACTAATAACCCAACTACATTAAAATTAAGAACTTTTGTTTTCAAAAGATTCCGTAAAAGAGTAAGACAAGCCATAAATTAAGAGAAGATATTCATGACACAATAACCAGCCAACAAAGGGTTAGTATTTGGAATATGTGAAGTACTCTACAAATGAATGATAAAAAGGCAGACAACCCAAAATATGGGCAAAAGATTTGAACAAGCACTTCACAAAAAATTAAGCTTGAATGTTTAATAATATATATGAATAAATGCTCAGCCTCATTAGTAAGCAGGAAAATGAACATTAAAACCACAATGAGATGTAACAACACATCTGTCAGGGTGGGAATATCCTGAGAATAACCCCATATGGCCTGGTGTGGAGCAAAGGAAACTCAGACACCCGCTGGTGGGAGGGTAAAGAGCTACAACCACTTTAGAAGACTGTTTGACATTATCCAGTAAAGCTGCAAAGACACCCACTCATGACTCAGCAGTTCCACTCTTAAGTAAGTAACCTAAGAAATAATATGTGCTTTTGTGCACAGGGAGACTTAATGCAAGCATTTTCACAGCAGCATTGTTTGTAATTGTCTAATCAAACCAAGTCCGTCAACAGTAAAATATTAAAACAGTAAAATCAATTATTTGGTATATAATCCTGCAGTGGAATATTTTGCAGCAATAAAACTGGTTGGACTACATGAATTTTATTTACATAAAGTGAAAAAGGCTTAACAAAAGAATACATCTAGTATGAATCCGTTTATAAAAGTTTCAGAAGCAGGCAAAATGAATCTGTTTTTTAAGGATGCATAAATACATGGTAAAGCTATAAAAGAAAGCAAGAGAATGTTATAAAAATAAGAATAACGATTAACTTCCGACAGAGTAGGGGTTGTGATAGGGAATTCTGGTGTTCCAGAATGTTCTGTATCTTAACCTAGGTGATGATTAAAGCGGGATAGACTTTATAACTCTTCATCAAACCGTATGTGTTTTATGCCCTTTTATGTGCCTGTTATATTTCATAATACATTTTTGATATATACTAAATTAAAATATTATCTCACTACATAAACATTATCTAATTTCATCCTTACCACAAGGTCCTACCAAGCAGGTATTATCCCATTTTACAGATAGGAAACCTGAAGTTCAAATGGCTAAGTATTTTATTTTTCCAAATAGCTCAATAATTCACCTAAGGCATCCTAGTAAGTGATGGGGCTGCAGCTCCCACCCCAGGCTCCTTGAGTCCCAGTCATACTTTTTCCATGATGGTTCTCTGTAGCTTCTTCAATGTCCTTGTAGCTCTATACTTAAAATTCTCCAGTCCCTGCACCACGCAGCATCGCTCATCAGCACAGCCCATGTCTTTTCCAAAGTAGGCCTTCCCATTACCTTAGCAGCACATTCCTCCAAAGCCAGTCGTGGGTCTATGCAATCTACTTCCCATCACCCACCTGCCTAGTTCATGCTAAACCCCATCCCTTCATCTTTGATCCACAAAATCCCCTATTTTTTCCTAAGAAACTGTATGTAACTATTCTCCCATACATGATTCGAGGATGATAGTGCCCCTGTGAAGTCCCACAGAGGGGAAGTCATCATGTTCCTCAGACGTATTCTGACCCTAACTATCTGCATTGCTATATGGGAGCCTCGCCTGGCTCCTCCCTCACAGCCATCCTCTCAGGAGAAGTACTTCTCTGGGTTGTAGAAGACTCTGGAGGAGAGGCACATGGTCCCTGAGGTGGTGCCTTTACCTTGCTCAGGGGAGCTGGCCCCCCCAGAGAGAATGCCGGTGTTGGTGGGGGGGGTCTGCTCCCACTCAGGATGAGGCACGGAGATTTTTAGCACCTGCCTGAACTCAGGCTGCCAGGTGGCGAGCGTTTGGGCAGCACCACCGTTCTCCCTTGCGTAGGGATGTACCAGGTGATCGGGGGTATCATCTCTCCTGTCAACGACAAGTACGGGAAGAAAGACCTCGTGGCTGCCCGGCACCGGGTGGCCATGGCCCGGCTGGCCCTGCAGACGTCCGACTGGATCCGGGTGGACCCCTGGGAGAGTGAGCAGGCGCAGTGGATGGAGACGGTGAAGGTGCTGAGGTAATGGTGGGCACGCTCTCCTGTGATGACAGAGGCCACAGGACGCATCTGCAGAACCCGTGGGGTGAAAGGTAGGGGCGGAGTGGTGAGTGGGCCATCAGCCAGGCCTTCTCAGCCAGAATCCGAGATGTGTTTCTCCTTAGAGGGAGAGAGACCAACAGACACGGTCTCAGAGAGGTCCTGGGCGAAGAACATCACTAACCACTGCCTGCCCTGCAAGAGGCACTTTGTGGAAAGGTCTAGTCTTGTTTCCGAGGGCTGTAGCATCGGGGCCCCAGTGCCGCCACTTAGAGGCTGTATGACTTTAGGCACTTGACTTAACTTCTCTGAGACACATTTCTCACTTGCAAAATGGGGACAATAAAACCTAATGAGGATTTTAAAAATGTAAAAAACTTTTCTGACCCAGAACCACATAAGAATATTCAGTAAATGGGACCTTTTTTATTGTCTTCACTGAGTAGGTTGAAAACAGCATCTACTGAATAAGTCATCTTTTCTAATTGTACAAATCCTGGGTTCTATAAATCTAGACTTTTATGTAAAACTGAAGGAAAGAAGACTATAAATCTAGACATAGGTGTTCGGGATTTTTTTCTTTTGGAATTGCTGTTAGCATTCAGCGTAAGTAATTTGCTGTTTGAAAGTCCTACAAGTCCCGCATGTAGGACGATGGGTCACTGCCTCGTGTCTGGGAAACCTGACCAGGAGTTTGCTGGAGAGGCAGGAAGTCCCTCTGTCCTGGCTGTCGGTGGAAACTGTGAGGTGGACCTGTCTGTCACTAATGACAGCCGGCTCTGCCTGAAGGGTTTGCAGACTGTGGGCTGTCTCTCTTCTCTATTTGGGAGCACTAGGATCATCAGGGAATAGGAAGCACAAGGGAAAGGTTGAATAACTAGCAGGCCTGTTCATAATCTGTTTTGGTTTTTGTTTTTTATATCTTCAAAGTCACTCGGGAGAAAAATGTTTACCTTTTTAGTAGAAGTAAACATTTAGGTACATATCCTGGTTCTTATTATTTACCTTTTACTTGGGAAGGAATTCAGCAGTTACAGTGCTACTTCAGAAGCTGTTGCCAATTGAAAGGAGAGCAAATATGAAATAATTGTTAGGACACATGCTTTTTTTTTAACATAAGGAATAAGTTTACACCTAGATCATCCCCTCAGAATAAGCAGTATAGTCAGCTCTCATTTATCTAGTCTAACAGAGGGGACTAGAAACAAAACAACAGATAATCCGACAAATCATTCAGCATTAACAGTGGTCAGAGCAAATAGACACTTTCCACCTCCACCCTGTGAGAGGCAGTGGGGCCGAGGGCCCAGATTTTGGAGCCCACTTTACTAGTTGAGTGACTTGGCATAAAGTGAGTTAGCCTCTCTGAGCCTCAATTCCTCCCCTGATAAAGTGGGGATGACACCACCTACTTCACTGGGTACAGTGTGAATTAAATGGGATGGTGTAGGCAGAACACCTGGTTTATGGCAGGTGCTTAATGTTCGTTCCCTTCACTGTATCCCTAGCACTAGCCCATAACTTATCCTCAAAACAGATAAGCCATTCTCAGGTAAATTGAAACTGCCACAGCACTACATAATACTACTAGTGCTTCTGCTGCAAAATGCAGGTGTGAGCTAAGATTTTACCCAACACATTCTTTTCCTTTTTTTACTTTATCCTTTAGTTCAGTGCTTCTCAGCCCTAGCTGCACATTGAATCACCTAGGGAGGTTTCAGAATTATCGATGCCTGAGTCTTACCCCAGAGATGGGATGTCATTGGCCTGGAGTAGAACATCAGGATTTTTAGAGCTCCTTGGTGATTTTAACGTGTGGCCAGGATTGAGGTCACAACCGCAGTCACCAAGTATGTGAATCATGCCTCTGATTAGTACTAAGATCCATCCAAACCAGGGGTCTCAACTCTGGCTGTAGAAGTTGGGAAGCTTTTTTAAATACTCAAACTCCTCCCCCCAACCCCTCCAGATTATGATTTGTCTGGGGTGGTGTCTAAGCATGGGTATTTTTTAAAATGTTCTGAAATGATTTATTTTGTGCAGCCAAGGTTGAGAATCTACTGATATAAATAGTCAATGCCATTTTATCAGATAACTGATTAAGAGTTTGTTTTTTTTTTCAGTATTTGGAGTGAGCTTCATTTCCAGAGTGTATCCATTGCATTAGAAAATTTGATTGCTAATGTTTTCCTAAAACTACCAAAAGCATTTTTTTTAAGTTGAAAATCTGGTTAAAATTATAAAGTTAGGTGATTTTAGAAACGTGGTAGAAGTCTACCCCACGCTTTGCTCCATTTAGTACCTTCTTGATAGAGGCAACAGTGCGTTTACATCATGGCGACAGTGACAGATGTCACTATGAAATAAATTCGCTGTGAGGCTTACTGAGGATTCTTTTTCTCCTTATCACGTTGCTTACTTTTACTCTAATTTTTTTAATCTAGGCCAGCTTTCATGCTTTTAGAGCATTTGATAACTTATTTCACTCACCTTTTCCCCATGTTGTGGGGGGAGGGCCTTGGTCACACTGCCACTTGACGTGGTCCATCATCATCGTCGTCGTCTCATGTACCCCTTTGCATACATGACCTTATGTTGTCCTCATTTTACAGATGAAGAAACTGAGGTTCAGAGAGGCTAAGATAATCACAGTCACACAACAAATGAGCAAGTGGTGGAGCCCCAGTCTGTTTGACTCTGAAGCCATGCTTATGGCCATCTTCAAAACCAGTGATCTACAGGTGGGGGCATAATGTGGCTGCCTTTGCTCCTGCCACAGTGACCCTCTGATCGGGCATCCCTGGAGAACAGTGGGGCTACTGACCACAGGGAACACCCTCTCAGGGTCAGGCCCAGGGCTAGGCACACCAGGGGACAGGGCAGGCAGGCGACAAGAGGAAGCAGTGGCCACTGCCCCACAGGGCAGGGTGGAGGTCTGTGAGGAGGACGCAGTTGGCACTGAGAGTAATCACTTGCACACCAGAGTTCAGAGATCCAGCTAACATTCAAAGTAGGGGCAACTTGAACTAGGAGCTTCAAGGTAAGTAAAATAAGATGATGATCACCACCTTTTTTTGTGTGTGTGTGAGGAAGATCAGCCCTGAGCTAACATCCATGCTAATCCTCCTCTTTTTGCTGAGGAAGACCGGCTCTGAGCTAACATCTATTGCCAATCCTCCTCCTTTTTTTCCCCCAAAGCCCTAGTAGATAGTTGTATGTCATAGTTGCACATCCTGCTAGTTGCTGTATGTGGGACGCGGCTTCAGCGTGGCCGTAGAAGCGGTGCGTCGGTGCGCACCTGGATCCAAACCCGGGCCGCCAGTAGCGGAGCGCGTGCACTTAACCGCTAAGCCACGGGGCCAGCCCTGATCACCACCTTTTATTGATCCCCTACTATGTGTGCCAGGCTCTTTCCAGCATATATCTACTCAGCTCAGCAACTCTGAGGAGTAGGGGGGTTTAGCCCCATTTTACAGATGAGGAAATAGAGGCTCTGAAAGGGTCAGTAACATCCTCAAAGTCCTACAGTTAGAAGGTGGAGGTGAGCCTCCAGGCTCCTTCAGTCTGATGCTAGATTCCGGAATAACCCAGGAGAGACTCCTCACAGATGGAGCTTCCTGAACCACAGTAATAAGACGTGAACGACACACAGACAGAGTCCAGCGGGGCCCTGAGAAGACTCATCCAAGTCTCTGAGATCACCAGAAAGGACTTTGGATCAGAATTAAATGTTTATTCTTCCATCGTTCGACTTTAGGTCAGCAGTTCCTAGGTACTAAGAATATAAGGATGAATTAAATGAGCTCCCTGTTCACAGTCGGGTGGGGAAGGTAGACTGAGAATAATGATGGTAAGAATAGCTGATGTTTATTGGGCGCCTTCTGTATATGGGCCGGTGCTAAGCTCTTCAGTTAATCCTCACAGCAGCTCTCTGGGGCGGGTCCTGTCCTTATGCCCCATTCCACAGATGAGAAAACTGGAGGCAGATTGACCGAGGAACCCACCAAGATTGCACAGCTACAAGCTGGAACCAGAATTCCAACCCGGGCAGTCTAATCCTGGAACATAACCTGTATGCTGCCCCTCTCCCCATAGTAATCAGCATTGAGCCCTTGCCCAGCATCTGGAGGGTAGAAGCACTTTCTCCTTCATGGTCTTGTGATGCTCTGTGTATACGGCCGGCATTAACTTTCATGACCAATTAACAGACAAGGTCAATGAGCCTCTGAGATGTTAGTGATGCATCCAAGGTCATACACGAAGGAGAACCTCAACTTGAACCCACCCATTCTGGCTGCAAAGCACATGCGTCTTCCACCAGGCACTGGTCCCTCCCAAGTACAGCTCTAATAAGTGCATAATACAGTAGGTGGAAGAGGGAAAATCATGTTGATACAAGACGTAGCGATTACGTTGTTTGAGTAAAAAGAAGATGCAGGTACCTCTTGATTCGCAGAAGATAGATTGCTAAAAGAGCGCGCGTGCCCAGTTGGTGTAAGTCTAATCACGTCTGAGCTGCTGACGTGTAATGAGATCTGCTTGTGCTTCGCACTCTGCGGTGCCTTTTCGTGCCTAACTCCTTGAATCTTCACGACCACCCGCCAGAGGCAGGCACTGTCGTTCCTCGTTTTGCAGGTGCTGAGCCATCCACACAGAGACCTGAACCACCCGCCCAGGGTCACACAGCTAACTGGAGAGGAGCTGGGATTCTCTGAGGCAGTCTGGCTCCCAGCCAGACTCTTAGCCATCCATCCCGCTGTGGACTTCCAAGATACTAGCTTATGATGAGAGCGAGCCTGTGTTTTGAGAGCCAGCTGGGGGCCAGGCCCCGTGCCAGTGCTTCCTGTGTAGCAGCTCATTTACCTTCACAAAAGTCTAAAAAAGAGGTGTTCTTATCCCAGCTTTACAAATGGAAATTTGTATTTTGAACTCAAGCCTGTCTGATCCTGATAGACCATGTCCTTAATCCCTACTCAACATTTTTTTTTAAGTGAGATATTGAAAGAAAATGTTAAAAGAGTAGAAATATGCTCTTTCCCCGCTGTCACCCTGGGCTCGCAGGAGGCAGTGAGCCGTCTTGGTTAGCGCGCTCTGGGAGGACCCCGACACCTCTGCTTTCTGTCCTGGCATCTGGCCCAGGGCCTGGGACATAGTAGGCCCTCAACAAATATTTGTGGGCTGAGCCACCTAAAATGGACCAAAGCAGGTTGAGACTGAAGATCCAAGACCCACTGGGTGGCTTTGGGGGACTGTGGGCCCCTCGGACACGCCCTGAGCGTCTGTTTACCACGCAGGCACCACCACCGCGAACTGCTCAGATCCCTGCCCCAGAAGGAAGGCCCGGACCGAGACAAGGCTCTCCCTGCGGCCCCCACAGGTGGGTGTGACCTTGTCTGTCAGGGACTCGGGTGAGGACTGATGGCAGTCACACCCCTCTGGGCATGGAGGATTCTGAGGCCCGCCTGGGTGGGGTGACACTTCCCAGGTTGAAAGGCCAAATTAAACAATCCACCACCACCCCTTGTAAACCGTTATGCTAATGTGGGATTTTCTGCCTTGTGACCTGTGCTTGTGACGTGGATTACTGTCAGGGCTACACACTGGGGAGTGTGACGCCGGGGCTCTTTTAAAATCCTTAGCCTTTTGCACACAAAATGTGCCATTATAACCCTGAAGGTGAGAGACGGGTGCTTGTAGCAGTGTTACTCAGTGGTTTACTCAGAAGAGGAAACCATTTTTAAGGGAATATAAAGTCGATTTGGATTATCTTTTCAATGTGTAACCCTGGGTTTCCACCCTCTTGTCAGCTCCTGGTGTTTGATGGAACCTTGTCAGCTGTGATTTCCAAGTCTCTTCCTTCTCTAAGGGCAGCCCTGGTGCTGGGGTCAAATGCCCCTCATGCAAATCCACAGGAGCACCAGGAGATGGGAGGGCAGGATGTGACACGAGCAGGGAGTCACCGGTCCCACTGGCTGACATTCCGGCAGGCCCATCTGCAGGGTTTCCCACTGTGGCTCCCCCACCTTGGGTTGGTGGGACCCTATTTCCAGATCAGAAGGGCTGGGGAATGTCACGGTTAAACAAACCTAAGATGCTCTCTTTCCGGCAGGACTTTTCAGAGCCTTGACTCTGTTCAAGTGCATTGTGACCCTACAGGAAAGGGACATAGCCTGCAGCCATTATCACTTGTTAATCATGAGACTCTTTTGAATGCATATTAGTAGTTCTCAGAACTAGGATCCCCAGAACACAGACTGGGAAACGCTCTTCCAAAAAGACTTGAAAAAGCCACCAGGCCCTGAAGGTGTCATGCAGCAGTCCCCAAATGCTGGTGGAGGGATCACTCACTGCAGAATCGCCTGAGAGGCTTATTAAAAACACTAATTCCGGGGCCGGCCCCAGACCTCCTGAGTGGGAATGGGGCCTGGGAATTGGGATGTTTAATAGGCACTTGGGGGATCTGCTTTACTGCAGTTTAGGGAACTGTACTAGAGTATGAATCAGAAAAAAAACAAGTTAGGGAGTCTCCTGTATAATCAGTTTACACAGTGTTTATTGTGTTCCTCTGGTCTCTGCCTGCCTCTCCTCTGTTGCCTGCATGGGCTTCTCCCCACCGCCCCCACTCATGAGCACAGCGGAGCATTAATTCTCAGCCTTCTGCCTTCTCCCTGAATTATCTCTGGCTCAGCAGTCACTCCTAATAGGATTCTCGAGAAGCTCGCAGAGTACAGCCCAGAGCCTCAGGGTGAGAACAGAGACAGCCTGCCCCAGCCCCTGACCCTGGCTGGAGCCAAGCTGTGAATGGTGGAGTCCAGGCACAGATGAGGAAGGCTGCCTGGAGGAGGAGACACCTGCACGAGACTCATAGGATCAGTAGGTTATCTGGGGTTGGAGCATTTCTGGGCAGAAGGGCAGCTGAGCAAGGCACAAAGTGTAAGCTTAGTTGGGCCTTCCGTGCCAGTGGGCATGCCGGGGCTCCAGTGAGAGGCAGGAACTGCCAGTGAGGTGGGAGGGATGCCACGCTGAGGCTCCACCTTCTCACACTTCCCGTCTCTGCAAGTGCTTCCAGAATCCCTGTCTCTTTGCCTGGCCTGCCCTTCTCCCCCTTCCCTTCTTGGCTCCCCTATTGAAAACCTATCTGTCCTGTGAGGCCCAGTTTGGAACCTACCTTCCCCATGGAACCAGCCCCCGCTGCTTCCCTGAGATGGGCTCTCTCCTTCCGTCCACCAAAGCTCACCCCACGTTCTTTGCAGATTGATTTCTGTAGGGGCTACTAGCCTACTCTGCTTAGCCCTATAAGGTTGGGAGTTTTTCCTGTATCCCTTCTCTTTCTGTTCAAACCCTAAATCCTACTCACCTTATTCTCTTCTAAAGCAACTGTTAGAAAAGGAAGTTTACGTTGAATGAAAAGTGGGCTTTTCGCTTTACCAAAATATATCAGGGGCTTTAAAAATGTTCATGCCCTTTGCTCAATGTATTCCCCTCCAGGAATCTGGCTGAGGAAATAATTAGAGATTGGGACAAAGATTTATGCAGAAAGATGTTTATCACAGCAATCTTTATAAGAGCCGAAAATAAAAGCAACCTCAATATTTAAATATAAGGGAATGTGTAAGTAGATGATACTGTATACATAGGACGAAGAATCTACACAAAAGGTTTTCATGATATGGAGAAACACTTATGAGGTAAGTGGAAAAAAATCAGGATACAATACATATTATATAAAAAATATGTAAATATACATTCACATCTATTTACATGTCTAAATTGATAGAAAAGACTAAAAAGTACACCAAAATATTAACAGTTTTTGTAGAAAGCAGAATTATTGTTAATTGTTGTTTTCTATTTTAAATATGTATTTTCCATACATTCCATAATTGACACGGGTTTCCTGTTTATAATCGAAAAAACAACTAGGGTGATTAAAAAAAGAAAGGTAGACATTTTCTCCGCATTAAGTGTGGCTTTTGATGAGACGACTTGCATGTTTCCCGTGACCTATTTCCAAAGGGCCCTTTTGTGTGCTGTGTATTTTGCTGTGTGCTCTTCTGCTCTGGGATTGCAGGCTATGGGCTGGGCTCAGCGCTTCCTGGCTGCCGGAGCCTGCCTTCCCGTCACTCCTGTGATGTGCAGTCCTCCTCGGACTCACCCAGAGTCACGTGGGTGCTACTCGCGTGTGACCCTTTGGGATGAATGATGTCTCAGTCCTGTGATGTCTTGTCTTTTGTGAAGGTGGTCCCTGCCCTCGGCTGGTGGGGCTGAGCACAGCTCAGCAACCTTCAGAAGATCTCCTCCCCACAGACCAGAGCAGGACTTCCCCTGGTTCCATTTTGCACTGACTGTTCCAGGGCAGCTTTGTCTGGTTCCTCTGGGTGCTGCCCTTCAGATGCCAGTACCTGGCTTCATCTCTGGTGTCCTCCTGTTTAGACTCAGAGGTCCCACACTCCTGTGTGTGTCTACGTGGCCTGTGTGGCCGTGTTCACACGCTGCACTGGGCAGGAAATTCACACTGCGTTCGCTCCATCCCTCAACTTCCATAACTGCCAAAGGAGGCTTTATTATCCCCTTTTCACAGCTGAGGAAACAGGCCATCGGCTACAGCCATCCCGGGTCCCAGGAGATGGGAAACTCAAACCCAGGCTGACTGACCGCAGGGTCGGTGCCCTTTATGTCAAAGAGTTGCAGCAACTGGACATTCAAAGAAAAGGTCCTGGTGGCACTTCCCTCACATTCTGTGTAAATCTCTGCTTCATCTGCTTTTCAAAGCCTGCAGCTATTCAAAGGCAGCACACTGCCCCCCAAACACTCCCCACATCCTATTTATATCACTGTTAAGACAAATCACATTGGCAGCCTTTGTTCAACGCCTCAAAGGTACGTACTTGGGACTTGGACAGTCAGTCACTAGATCTGAAGACTCTAGTGGTGACGTGACTGGATTTGAAGGGGTGTGGGCGTGCCTCTGTGAGGCCTGACGGCAGGACGGCCCAGAGCTGGGGTCTGAGGCACCAGCCCCACAGACATGCCTCTGACTTGAGGGACGAGGCGGGGTGTGGGCACTGTGCCTGTAGGCAAGGGCTCAGAGTGAATCGTATTCCTTACCATCATTGTTAATGAATCAAACAGAATCTAATATCAAAGATGATATGTGGAAATCGTCCCCACAAAAATCCACTGGGAGAAGAAAGGGATGTGTTCTCTGTTCTCTGACCTGTGAGAACAGCAGGGTGTGTGCCCCAGGCCTCAGGAGACCCTGGAATTAAATGCACATCATTTAACCTCCCCCATAGGAAGACCACATACAAATCACCCAGTTTTTTGAAAGGTCAAATGCTGGTCTCTTGCTATATTACAATGGTTGAATAAATATGAAATTAGAATAAGACCTCACAGATGCAGAACAGTTCAAATCCATGTATATGTTGTGTGCAATGGTACCAGCCCAAATTAGTGAAAATGTGAGTTATTGAATAATTTTTAAATGCGGTTTTATTGATTTTAAAAGGCCAGGCACTTAGGAGATACTCCATAAGTGCTGAATGGATGTGTCGATGAATGAATTGGTGGCTAAGTAGGTGGGTGGGTGGATGGATGGATGGATGGTAGTTAACACATATCACACTGTAGTCCAAGCAGTGCTCTAAGTATTTTACATTTATAAACTTGTTCAATTGTAAAATAATCCTATAAGATAAGTATTATTAATATCCTCATTTTAAAGTTGAGGTCACCCAGCTGTTGAATGGCAGAGCCAGGATTGGAATCTAAGGTGTCTGGCTCCAGAGTCCTAGTTCTTAGCCATGGAGAATTCATGAATCTGTGCATTAATAAATGTTTGAATATCGTGTCATTATACCAATCTTAGGCTGCTGGAGTGTTTGCAAAGTGTGTTTCCGTAATTACATCTGCTGCTTTAAAATGAGGAAACAAGTCTGGTGCCCATGATTTCATGGATGGGGAAACTGAGGCCCAGAGAAGGAAGGATTATGGCTCCAGCCCCAGAGCTGACTGTGCCCAACTGAGGCCGGAACTCAGACCTCTCCGTGACACCTCCAGTTTTTCACTTTCCAGTCCGTAGCTGGTCTTGCAGTCCTTTGTACACTTGTCTCTCTGGTCCACGTCCAGATTCCTGCAAAGGCTTCACAGTAGAGGAGCCTAAACTGATGGCCTTTCCCCAGCAGGGGGATCCCTGAAGCCCCTCCCAGCTGAGGTTTCAAGGTGACTGCGAGATGCCAGTGCTCTAGGAGCCCAGCCTTTGCTGTTTACTGAAGCTAGAATCAGCTTCCAGAAGGACCAGAGATCCTGCTGGATGCTTCTAACCTGGACTTGAATTTTGCTTCCCAGCTTTGCCCATTCAAAAGGGCCGTGAGCCTGAACTAGCCAGGAAAACCGAGGAAGGGCTTCTCGGGTCTGATGCATGTACGGTGCCTGCCAGCAGGAGGCGGCAGAGCCTCAGGGTTACAAATGCCCCACCTGTTGGCTGGCTGTCAGGTCTGAATCCTGACTCGGCCTACAGTCACTTGCCTCTCTGGCCTCAGTTTCACCCTCCGCAAAATGGGCACAACAATAACTCCTGCCTCATGAAGCTGTTCTGAGAATCAAATGAAATGACACACACAGGGTGCTTGCCAGCAGTGCTTATTGTGAGCTCCTGGGAAATGTTAGGTATTTTATCATCACAATCATGATTCTGTTAGAACAAATGCCAGAGGATTATCCACACTGATCAGTTTTTCTAGAGCTTTGTTTTATTGAAAACAGATGAAAAGGTCACCAGCTGGGGTCTTAGAGATCTATTGGTTATCCACAGATCTTTTATAACTAACCTTTATGGTGAGATTTTACTTATAGAAGGACCAAGTGTTCAGGCTGAAATAGATTTCAAGAAGGGCAGTGACTTGCCCTTGGTGGTCCCAGGGCTCTCACGACAATATCTTCTATCAGAAGATGGGGTTCAGGGTCCAGCATACTCTGGACCACTCTGCCATGGGATCCAGCAACCATAGACAGACCTGTGGTATAACACTGGAAAAAAGAAAAAAACTGTCTTGTATTACTTGGCACTTTGCCAATATTAAACAAAAGATTTATTGATTATTACTTATAACTGTATGTCTCTGAAGTAGCTTCAGATTCATTTATATGCTTTTTCTTTTTAAGTCATGAACACAGAGGCACTGAGTTCCCCCATACATTCCAAGAACAGCATTTTGCATAATTTTCAAACAGAAGATGACGTTGTCTTTACTGGCCATGACCCTTCTGTAACTTTGCTGGGACCCGCCCTTGTTTTTCCAGCTGTGCCTGAGCTGAAGCTCCTCTGCGGGGCAGATGTCCTCAAGACCTTCCAGACTCCCCACCTCTGGAAGGATGCGCACATCCAGGAAATAGTGGAGAAATTTGGCTTGGTGTGCGTGGGCCGGGCAGGTCACGACCCAGAGCGGTCCATCTTGGGCCTGCCCATCCTGCAGAAGTACCGGCACAACGTTCACCTGGCCAGGGAGCCCGTGCAGAACGAGATCAGCGCCACGTACATCCGGCGGGCCTTGAGCCAAGGGCAGAGCGTGAAGTACCTGCTCCCCGATGCCGTCATCGACTACATCAAGGAACACAACCTCTACACCAAGGACAGTTCCTGGAAAGACAATAGCACCCAGAGGAACGAGGGAAAGACGAGCGGGGGAGGGCCAGCCACTCCTCCTCCACCGAGCTCCGCCTGAGGAGACGCTGTTAGGGCCTTTGTGTTCCTTTTTTTGCTTTTCCATCTTTCATTTGTTCTATTTTGACAGTGATTTTACTTCCGAGGCATCTTCTGTCCCAGGAAGAGACACCTTCTTTTGGGAGGAGCAGGTGTGTACATCATAGGGATGGACAGAGAAGTTAAAACGGCGTGGCAGGTCATTAGGCTTAGGCAGAAGCTCTCAGAACCTCTGGCTGCAGAGGCCGTATTTCGTAAATGGTTTCATGGCGTGCGTGCCACTGAAGGCAGTTCTGCGCATGGCAGGGCCCCCGAGGGTCAGGTCAGAATTGCCCAAGGTGCGATTTTTAACTCAGACCAGGTGCAGCTTGCGGGGCTTGATTGGAGAGACCTGACAGGATGCTAATTACCAAACAGTGGGCTTTGTCAACGCCTCACTTCAAACAAAATAATACTAATTGAGTCAAAAATTTGGAAGCAGCACTTTGCTGATTTACATTGAACCTTCCCTCATGAACTACTGTCTGCCTGCCTACTGGCCGTTACTAAAGTTTAAACTAAATTCTTTCTAAGTAGTGATCCTCAAACAGTATTTTTGATACAGCAGATATTTTTAACACAGCTCTTCTATAAATGCCAGGGCTCCTGATTTCCAAGTTTCTAAAAAGGAACTGAGGTAAAACAGATGCCTTGACTGTTTTAGAGGATCTTTTTGAATGTTTTATGACTGCCTGCCTGTTTGAATATTGGCAAAGGAATAAATAATAAATTGACATCAAAAAGTACTAATGAAAACTTTCTCTTTTTTCTTCTTTTGTTATATTATTCATGCCTGCTGTCCTGGTGGTTGCCCTTCTTTTTAGCTACTCCATGAAATTTGCTACTGTTCCAATCGAACTAGCATGAATTTAAAAGTTTATGTTCCTGGGTACTAGCAGTGGAGGAAGCAATCGCTTTTCCACACCATGCAAACAGGGCTCTAATCTGGGTCTGTGGCTCTCTTCAGGCGGGCCCTGAGAGAGGAGAACAGGAGCCTCAAGTGTGTTCAGGATTTGTGATGCCACTGCCAATTAGGAGGAGGTTTTGATTGGCCTAATTCTGTTTGAGTTTACTCTACACTTGCTGACCAGAGGACTGAATGCCTCCAGAATTTCCTTCTCCACCCTTCTACCCGGGTGCATCCTTGTGCAGATGTAGTCGTGCAGAAACACAAAGGGCCAGCCAGGGAGAATCTGTTGTCTCCCCAGATATGTCCCAGGGTTTGCATGTGTGTCCGGACGGAGATGAGCGAAGCAGGAAATCAGTTTCCTGGGTCTAGAATAGTGGGACCCTCCTGTGGGGGTCCCCAGATTTCCACCGCTGCAGCCTCCACAGCTGCTGGCCATTCCCCATCCTGATTGAGCTCCACCTCAAGAGGTCACTAAGGACCCTGATAATTCAGGGGAAAAGGAATCAAACAGCCTTGTTCAAAAGCTGCCACAGCAAGCGGGGAGACTTTGACTAGCTCCCTTCTCCACTGTGAGCCTCAGTTTCCCTACCTGTAAAATGAGGAGGTTTGATTAGATATCCTCTAAATTCTTTTCCAGCTCTGATTTTCTAAGACTCTGAGTGCCTCTGACTTCAGCCTGTCCACCCTTCTTTGCATCCAGTACACTTCTAGCCAGACTGGAAGCTCCCCAAGGGCAGGGGTCTCTGTGTGTTTGTTGATATATCCCAAGGGCCTAGAAATTTGCTCCTCGAAGTGTGGTCCCTGGCCATTGGTGTTTGCATCTCCTGGGAACTGTTAGAAATGCAGACTCTCAGGCTCCTCCCCAGAGCTGCTGACTCAGAATCTGTGTTTTAATGAGATTCCCAAGCCATTCGATGCCCTGGCCTAGAACAGTGCCTGTTACAATAAATATTAGTTTATTTTAATCAACTGAATGTATGAAATTACATCACATTTACTCTGGTGAATATCTTCCTCCTTACCCTCTGAGCATCGTTGCCCCACTGGTCTGTGTGGAGTATGGAAGGCAAAGGAGGAAAAAAAAAAAAAAAAAAACCTGCCAACAGCTGTGGTGTCCAGAAAAAGCAATCAAGAGGGAGCTTGTGCGTTTGAGGCAGGGTTTCTCAACTTGGACGTTATTGACATTCTAGGCCGGATCATGCGTTGTTGCAGGAGGCTGCCCTGTGCATTGTAGGATGCTTAGCAGAGTCTCTGGTCTCTATCCATTGGATAGAGTGGTACCCCCGCACTGTAACAACAAAAATGCCCCCAGACATTACCAAATGCCCCTGGGGCACAAAATAATCACCCTGGTTGAGACCCGCTGGTTTAAGGACATGGCTGTGGGAGGTTTGTATGTGAAACAGGGCTCTGTTTCCCAAAAGGGACAATCAGGAAGCAGCAGCTTTAGAATAGTCTCCTTTGAGAAAGACAAACACTGTATGATCTCACTCATATGTGGAATATAAACCAACACATGGACAGAGAAAACTGGACTGTGGTTACCCAGGCAGTGGGGGTGGGGGGTGGGCACAAGGGGTGAAGGGAGTCATATATGGGGTGATGGACAAACAAAAATGTACAACCCAAAATTTCACAATGTTAGAAACCATTAAAACATCAATAAAAAAAAAAATCAAAAAAAAAAAAAGAATAGTCTCCTTTGATAAAGGACTAGTTTGGAGGTGGGTCCCTACCACTCATGAAGTCGTGCTGATTCTGGGGGACACAGTGCTGTGGACAGTAGGAACTAGAAGCCACGTCCTGACTCAGAGGCACCCCCAACTTCAGTCTCCCTTTACTTCCAAGTGCCCATAATGGCTTTCTCTCCCGTGTGTTTGCAGGCGGAGGCTCCCAATACACCCTGCGCCTCAGTGCTGACACCTGGGGCCTGGCAAGTGGAGACTCCCAATGAGGGGAAGCTGGTAGTTTCATGATTATGGTTATTATGATTCAAAACTCAGGATGCATTTATTCAAATCATCTTTATTGAGGACTTCTCATGTGCCAGGCACTAGACTAAACACCACGGGTACAATGTGAGCAAAACAGACACAGTCTCTATCCTCAAGAGGCTCACAGGCCAGTGGGAGATGGAAGGATTCAGAAATTCACATGACTAAACATATGATTACAAACTGCGATCCAGGCTCTGATGGCAAATACATGTGTGCTCCAACAGCAGAGGCAGTAGGTTCCTCCGGAGCTCATGAAGCTTAAGCTCTGGTCCCTCACTTGCCCAGGCCTTTCCAGCACCCTGGAGGGGCCCGAATTATGTGGGTATCTAATTTCACATTCATGATTTTTACTCTTTTTCCGAAAAGGGGCCTTCAAAATTGCACAGGGATTCACCCTGATGACAAAGTGTAGACAGCAGGGAAGAGAGAATGGATTTGAGACCTGAAAGATGAATTCAGGAGACTTGGGGATGGGTGGAGGCAACTGGGCTTTCAGGCAGCATGAACAGCATGTACAAAGGCCCTGAGGCAGGAGAGGGCAAAATGACCAGCGCGATGAGCTAGATCCATCATCGCCTCCTTAAGAAGGGGTTTATTATGATGTGCACCTGAGAGCAAGTGTCCTTGTGTGCCACCATCTCCCTGTCCAGCCTTCCCACAGTCTCAGGGCACCAGGCCCAACTAGGCTTGGAGGAGATGCTTTCATTTCTCTGTTTCATGACTGCATCATATGGCTCCCACCAAGCGAAACATCACTTTCTGAGCCTTTACATTGTTCTCGTCTAAAATAAAACAACACAACAAAACCTACCTTCTGTATATATGTCTCAATTTCTGTGCTCTCACTTTGTCTCATTGATTCATGTAGCCTCCCTTTCTTGGTATCAGAAGAGAAAATTTGTATCACGGCTGTGCCCCTGATTTATTGCGTTGACACTGCCCTGCATACCTGATTTCACATTCCTTTCCATTCCCTGAGGCCTTCTTTGCATCTAGTTTGCCAGGGAGTTTTGTTTATTTTGCAAGAACAGAAAACCAGTCGTTTGGGCCCCTGGGTAAATAGAATTTCCAGCCTTAAATAACGGTTCTCCTGTGGTGGCATCTGCTGCCCAGATGAGAGGAGCCCCATACACCAGCTTGAGGGAAGGATTTCTCATTTGTAATACTGTCTGTGTCACTTGGGACAGAATGATGTGAAATCCCATTTGAAACCTATAGCACTCTGGATTTGCAAGGTACATTTGGTAATTGGGTTAATACATGAATATGAATTTCCTCATCCCCGTCCTCCTGCTAACAGTGTTTCTGCCTTCCCTTTACGCAATGGTCTCCATGCATAGACGGTGTTCAATTTCAGTCATGAAATTATTTTCTTGGACAAAACTCAGCATTATGGATACACATACGTGTGACTAATAAACAAATAATGCACCTGGGCACACACCTCAGAATGTTTTAGAATTGTTAAAATAACCCCAAAAGGACTTGTTCATGGCACCATAGACTGTGAAAACTAGAAGGGACCCTAAAATTCATCTGGTCCACCTTTCCCAAATTATCAAACCACTAGAATCCCACAAATTTATGAGAGTTTCACTATTAAAAACAATAATTGTGTTCTGTGGACAAGTTTGAGGAGCCCTACCCTTCTTTCTCCTGTTGGAAATCCGTAATAAGTGTCTGTATGCCCTGTCAGTCTTCCTTTCTGTACATCGCTCATCTGCAGCCGCTTGTCTCCATCCCTTTTGTCACCTCCCAGTCCAGACCACCATCATCTCTTCCCTGGACCACTGTAATGGCCTCCCCAATCCACTCCCAGCCCCTGCAATTCATTTTTCACATAGGAACCAGAGCAGTTTGTGTGTGTGTGCAAATCTGGTCATATTACTTCCCTGTCTAGCTCCTTCCAAGGGACACCATGAAGAAAATGGAAGACAAGCCACAGACTTGGAGAACACATTTACAAAATGTGTATCTAATAATGACTTGTGTCCAGAATATGTAAAGAACTCTAACAATTCAAAATAAGAAGACTAAAAAGCCAATTAAAAAAATGATCGGAAGATTTGACTGGACAGGTGCAGGAGGCCTGATGTTACTCTTTTCTAAGAGCCTGCTTGTGAGGCTGGCCCTTGGCTGGCATCTGAGAAATTGGCTTTTGGAATGTTGCCTACGTTTCTAACTGATAAGTCTGTTTTGTCTGCCTGGGGCACTGAATCCTACTGTACCAGCGTGCCTAGACTGTTTGTACAGGCAATGTGATTTATACTGAACACCTGCCCTCCTTCTAGGAGTTTGGAATTTCAGTAACCACAGCTGGTCGTGCAGGCAGAGTGCCTACATCACCAGCCCACAATAAAAAACCCTGATTCTGAGTCTCAAGCAGGCTTTCCTGGGCAGAAACAATGCGCACTATTGCTGCATTTCACTGCTGGAGGAAGCAGGTTGTTCTGTGTGGCCCCCGCCCCAGGAGGGAGAACTTTGGAAGCCTTCCCCTGGGCTCCTCCAGACTCCGCCTGATGTGTCTTTTTCCCTGGCTAGTCCAGCTGCGTGTCCTTTTGCTGTAACTAACGCATTGCCATGAGTATAAGTGCCTCTCAGTCCTGTGAGTCTTTCAAGCAAGTCACCAAGTGTGGAATCCCAGAAACAAGACACTTCACCAAAGAAAATATATGATGACAAATAAGCACAGAAGAGATGCTCGGCACCCTTAGTCTGTAGAGAGCCACAATGAGATAGCACTTCGCATCCGCTACAACCGTTAAAGTCAATCCAGCAACGCCACTCCCAGGTATTCGCCCAAAAGAGATGAAAACAGGTGTCCACTCAGACTTGTGTGTGAATGTTTATAGCAGCATCATTCATTATAGCCAAAAACGGGGAAAATTCAGATGTCCATCAATGATGAATGGATAAACAAATGTATTATATCCATGCAAGAGAATACTATCCAGCACTTAAAAGAAGGAACTAGTGATAGGTACCTGCAACAAAGTGGATGAATATCAAAGAACATGCTCAGTGAAAGAAGCCAGACATAGAAGACGACACACTGTATGATTCCATTTATATGAAATTTCTAGGAAACGCAAAACTATAGAGGCGGAAAGCAGACCTGCCTGAGGTTGCCGGAGTGGGGATGGACTGCAACTGGGCACAAGGGAACTTTTGGGGTGGTAAGGATGTGCTAAAACTAAACAGTGGTAGTGGTTGCACAACTATATAAATGTACTAAATCTCATCAAACTATGCCCGTAAAATGGGTAAATGTTGTGGTATTTAAATTATACCTCAATAAATGTGTTTTCAAAAATCCTCTGAGCTTCCTTTGCTTGCCCTTGGAGTGAAGGCCTGACTCCTCCCACCCCCGAATCATCCCACTCCGCCCCTCACCTCCTTCTCTCTGCTCCAGCCATGCTGGCTTTTTCCAGTTTCTCACACCCACCCTTCTCTTTCTCCTCAGGGCTTTTGCATATGTGGTTCCCTCCGCCTGGCATGCTGTCTCCCTTCTCCCCTTCTTTGAGCTAATTTCCATTTCTTCTTCAGTTCTCCACCCCACGTCACTTCTTCCAGGAAGCCCTCTCTGAGTCCCCATCAAGTTGGATTTGCCCGGTGTACTCCCAGCTCCCCGCCTTTCTCTTTTGTAAGAGAATCTCATCACTCTTGAAATTACTGATCCAATGGTGACTCGAAGTTCCCTGAAAGCAAGAATTTATCTTGATCATTGCTTTTCTCCCCAGCGCAGCTCCTGGCTCATGGTGGGTGCGCAATAAATAGTTCATCAAATAGTATCTGAACCAGCACCTTAGCAGCTCTGAGAAGCCCATAGGAAACATACCTGTTGAACTTTGCATAAATCGGTGTGTTTAAAGCATGCTTGCACAGTCCTTTTTACACGCGTACACTTCATGCTGTGTGGAACGCAGTACTCAAAGGAGCAGGTCAGGAAGTTCTTATCTAAAGATTTTTCCCAATTTTTTGCTGCTACAAACAATGCTGCAATCAACACCCCGAAACATAAGCCCTTACACACCTGTGCTTTTGTGGGACAGATTCCCAGGAGTGGTAGTGCTGGGTCAAATGGTATGTGTACTTTTTATTCTAATCGATGTTAACCAGATTGTAGACACTAGATTTTTTTTTTAAGTAAATTGAATTTTTTTTAAAAAAGCAGATTCTCATGGAGCTGCTGAAATTCTAATTTTGTTATTCCTTGCAGGGACTATCCTTCATTATCTTCTATACAAGCAAAGCAATATCCATCCCTTTATTTCAGTAGATAATCTGTGGTGAAGAATCTCAGGAATCACTGGCCATTGAGAGACATAGCAATCTGTAGGCAAACGTTGTTCCTGGTGTTTGCTGGCTGCCCTGGTCAAGGATTCTTTTTTCTGCTTGGTAAACAGGAGCTCCTCAGACCAGCCTAAATACGAGACATGGGGGCACCAGTGTCGTGAGGATGTCAGGAATGGGGAGGACCCAAGGACAGGACATATGTACAGGGATCACAAGAAGCAAGGAGGAAAGAAGAAATTGAAGTTCCCTCCCCCGTTATTCTCCCTTCTTCTCCTCTTCCTCTCTCTCTTCCTCCCTCCCTCTCGCCCTGGACCCCCTCCCCAGCACAGCCGCTGCTCATCCTCTAGCAGCCCTCACACCTGTGCCCGTGCACCCTCCCACCTTAACCTCTCGTCTCAGTGTCACAATTCCAGATTCCCAGAGGGAGACTCACTGGCCCTGGATGGACTTTTCCACCAGGTCCATGTGGCAGTGACGTTTCTGTAAGGGCAGAGGATGGGCAGGCAGGCAAGAAGTGATGAGCACTTCCAACACTCAGGTAGGCGCCCACAAAATCGCAGAGTAACCCCATGTTTGTGTGCGCCCCCCCTCTTGCTCCTGTTTTGCCGGAGGGGGTGCAGTAAGAAGGGATGCTGGTGGAAGAGACATGCCCCTGGAGGGAATGGGAAGGATGGGTGAGATGGCACCTGGGTGTCAGTCACTCCTTCTCTACTCGTCCCTCCACTGTGTGCAGACGGAGCTGGGCCAAGGGTGGGTTTGGCAGAAGTTAGAGGGAACTCCCCCTGGGCCTACAGGCAGCTTGTGCTTGAGTGAGCGTGGGTCTGGGGAGTCTGGCTTCCACAGAGGATGGCAGAGTGAGTGTACCGCAACTGGACTGGGGGCCGCTCACCTTCGGGCTGATCCTGCAGAGGAGCCAGAGTCTTCCTTCCCCAGAGGCTGCATCGGGCACAGGACACGGGGTGTCGAGCCAGGCGTGGGGTCCCAATCCTCCGTAGCAGCCCCAGAGCCTTGTCTCGACTCTCACAACCTCCCTGAGAGCCGTAACTCGGCCAAAACTCAACTGGCTTCAGGGCAGCAGGATGGCAAGTTTGTACAAATGGGTGTTTGTGAGGTGTGGATTTCCCTCTCATCTCAAGATGTCATGTCGTCCAGAGACGTTTCCTAACATCCTCCCCGCTCCTACCTCCCACCAAAGCTGGGGTGCCCTCTCCTCTATGCTCCCACAGCCCTCTGTATCCCTCCATCACAGCCCCACTCACCCTGGTCGCCACATTTCCGTGGCTGTCTCCTCAACCTGACTGCGCCCTGTGAAGACAGGGGCTGTGTCAGAATCGGCTCAGTGCCCCGTGGAGTGGACATCCGGATGGTCTAGTAGGCTGCCATCCACTCCCCCTTCCTAACGGCACGTGAGTTCCTTTTAAGGACTTCTCTTCCTCACTGGACTCAGTCTGGTGGGGCATACCCAGATGCTCACTCCCCCGAATTTAAACCTAGAACACAGTGACAACTAAAAACGGCTGCAGTTTGTCCTGTGGCCGTGTCCTAACCAGTTCCCGACACGAGGTCCCACTTCTGTTTCCTATTTCTCTCCCCAGAATTCTGTGATCCCTTGGTAATCCTTCTAGTAAATTTCCTTATTTCTTAAGTTCTCCAGAATTTGTTTCTGTTGCTTGCAGTGGGGAGAGGGAGAGAGGGAGGGGCAGAGAGAGGGGGGTGGCAAGGGGGAAAGAGGCAGAGGCGGAGAGGGAGAGAGGAAAAGGAGGAGGAAGAGGAGGGAGGGAGGAAGGAGGAAGGAAGGAAGGAAGACTAACTCAAACCCTCAGTGAGTGAATGAGTGGACAAGACCCCAGTCCAGCGGGAAAGCCTGCCGTCAGCAAGGTGGTGGTAGGCAATGGTGATGGTAGCCGTGATAAGCAATATTATTTTTCCTGGAATAGCCAGGCCAAGCCCGACATTCATGTCTATGTTAACATTGGGCCAGCTGTGGAAATGATTTTAGAAAATTCTCTTAGCTCTCACAAATGTCCCCAGCTCATGGTGTCCTCCCCCATTATGGTAATGACTAACAGACAGCTACAGAGCTCCGGCTGATAGAGGCAGGAAAGCCAAGGCCCCCACCGTCAGATTGCTCCCAGGATTTTAGGAGAGCCCCTGTATCCAGCATACACACAGCAATTCTCTAGTGCCAGGGTCAGGGTGCAGGAAGGGGCCAGAACCACCCAGCAGTAAAGAGGCCAGGGGTCAGGTCTTCAAAATCAGGGAGCGTAAGAATCATCTGGAGAGCCTGGTAAAGGTGCCATTTTCTGGGCTCACCCAGACTATGATTCAGTAAGTTGGAGCGGGCCCAGGAATCTGAGGTATAACAACGCCCCAGGACTCTGAGGCAAGCGGTCTCTCTTTGGGAGACACTATCTGAGAGTAGGGAGAAGGAAGAAGGAATGCAGATGGGTGTGTCCTGAGGCGGCCAGCAGCTTGGCTGATCCTCTGTTGGGCTTTTAGAGGATGGAGGGCATCTGTCCTTCACCCCTCCCCAGATAATTCGTCCTGGAATAGCTTCATATTGTGCTGCTGTCACTCTGGTGTCAAAAACATTCAACATCCTCGCATCACCTCAAGGAAAAAGGCTCTTCTTCTCAGTCAGTGTTTGAGCTTCCAAGTCCAGTCACTCCCTCTCGCTCCTGTCTGTTCTCCGAGTGCTCCTCCATGAGCCCTCTCCTCTGGACAGCTGGAGATCTCCTCCAACCATGGGTTTCCCACCCCCCAAGTTTTGCGAGAGCCATCTTTCTAACCTGGAATGCCCTTCCCTCTGCTCTAAACCTCTCAGAATACCACTTAGTCCTTGGTACCCTCTCAAGCCCCAGGCCTTCCAGAAAGCCCTCCCTGCCCACTCTGGTCCACAGGGACCTCCCCTTCTCCAAGCTCCCGGCTCGTGTTGGTATCACTTTGTATTGGATGACTGAGGCTGACAAGGGGCTTCTCTGTCCCTCTGAAGCAGAGAAAGGTCAGAGAGTCAACAAAGAGAAATCCAATCACACTGTCTAACCTGGAAAGACTGGAATGGACTGAGGGTGGTTGGGTGGGCAGATTTCCAGACCAATTCTCAGTTAGACTCTTGGGGTCTCCAGCCGACTACGTGGATTCTCAGTGGTACACTGGACGTCTCGGCCCAATCCTAAGCCCAAAGTTGACCAACTGCATTCCTGTTTTATCACCCCCTTCCTCTCTGAACCTCCTTCCTTGTTCCTGTCTTCTCTCTGCTATAAGCTGCACTGTGCCCTCTGGTCCTCGGATCCAACGTGGTTGCCCAATCATCCAGAGGCCCAAACACAACGGTTCCCTTAGTTCCTTAGCTAGACCCCCAACAGATAGAAAGAACTAACTGAAAGATGTGAGTTCAACAAAATTCACGAAACCTACCCCACGCCTCCAAGGAAGTGACCCAAAGAAATGACTCCACAGAGCACCAATAACAGAAAAGGACGCAGGATTTGGGACCACACAGAACTGGGTTAGAATCACAGGTTTTTTACTTAAAACTTTGTGACCTTGAGCCCCTTTCTTAATCTCTCCAAACTTCATTGTTCATATCTGTAAAAGAATGATATGACTACCTGCCCCACAGTGTGGGAGATAATGATGCAACATGTTTGTCACATGAGCACCCAGACACTGGGATCATCTTCATCATCCTCTTCATCAGGCCTGTGGAAAGGAAATTCTTTCGCTGTTCCTTGACGCTTATCACCAGCCATTCTAAGGCTACCACATCTTGTCTGGGGCCGCTCCACATCCGCTTACTGGTCTGCCAGGAAAAATAAAAGCAAGTGCCATGGCGAGGGCCCTGGGAACCTAAGTGCAGATAGAATTCTTCCAAGTGCAGATAGGCAGGATTTTGAATATGCTACTCCCTTGAGTCCTTGTATTGGTTGGCTTTTGCTGTGAAACAAATCTCTCCAAAACTTGGTGGCAAGAACCATTCATTATTTCTCATGAGTCTAGCAGTTAGCTGGGTGCGTCTGTGCTGCTATCAGCTGATCTTGGCTGGGCTCATTTACATGTCTAGTGGCTGACTGGTTGTTGGCTGGGGCAACAGGAGTGACTGGGCCATGCATCTCTTTATAATCCACTGGACCAGCCCAGGGTCGTTCACTTGAAAGAAGGTGGCAGAATTCCAAGAGCACGAGAGCAGAAGCCGAAAGGTACTTGCTCACAACTGTTACAACATTCATTCTGCCACAAATTCTACTGGTCAAAGCAAGTCAGGAGGCCAGCCCAGATTCAAGGGGGTGAGAAAATATCCCCCATCTCTTGATGAGAATAGCTACAAAGTATTGTGTATTATGGCCACTGTTGCAATATACTACAGGCGTCAAGGATTTCTCTGCACCCCTCTGTTCCTAGTGATGCCTTGAAGTGAAAACTGTTTTAAAGTAAGGATGGATGGATGGCTGGGTGGGTGGGCAGTGCTCTATATGAACAAGTGAGTGGGTAGACGGTGAAGGGTAGGTGGTTGGGTGCATTCTGTGGCAGTGTGTTAGATGGTGGGTAGAAGGAGGTGGTTTAGATGGATGTGGATTTGCGGATGGGTGGGCAGATCACTTTCACATTCTACTCATCCCTAGATCCGAGGGCATGGTGACACAGGAAGATGACAACGGTGCTTGCCATTGTACAGTCCTTGCAATCTCCTGGCAGGCGGAATGAGTCACCCACTGCGCCCCCACCATGTGCTCTGTTGTGGGCTGGCTGGCTTGCACAGAGGCTCCCTCCCGGGGCCTGTTGCCATGACTGCATGTCTCTCCTTTCCTCCTTTCGCTCAGGGTGACACTACTGTACTTAAACTTCTCAGTGGCTCCCCATTTCCTACAGGATAGAGTCCAAGTGCTTGTTCCAGCAGAGAAGGCTCTCCATGGCCTGGCCCCACTAGTCTCTCCCATATTTTCTCCCCCTGTATGAGACCAGCCGCCCCTCCCGCCCCCCACGACTCCCCTCAGCCGTGCTGTAGCCACAGTGGATCATCCCACTTTCCCTGGAGATGCCAGGCTTTCCCACACCTCCCTGCCTCGGCATGTGCCATTCCCCCGTGGGAGTTCCCCTCCACCCTCAGTCAGGCAAACGCCCACTCCTCCTTCTCAACTTTGTCCCTGTGCTCGCCCGCCAACTAGTCCTTGAAACGCTTTGTACAAGCCTCTACTTTTTATGTTTCTGTCTCCACTAGACTGACTTCCTTAGGGTCGTGTCTCACTCACGGCAGCGTCCTCAGCACCCAGCCCAGTTCCAGGCTCAGTAAGTGTTCACTAAAAGGATCTGTAAACCCGCAGCCCTGGCACGTCCCCCAGTTCTCTTGGTGAGTGTCCCCTGGGCTCTTCTTACTGTGTGTCCAGCCCATGACCAGGCGCGTGAAGGAACGTCAGACACAGTCACTGGCCACAAAGCATCGACAGTCCTGTTGAGGGAGCCGCAGCAGGCGGGCACAAGTGTACACACACGAGAAAGCTCTGTCCACCGAGGCAGTGCAGGCAAAAACGACATGATGGGTGAGCTCAGCTCTCAGAGTTCAGGGAAGAGATCGTGGTGAATTGGAATATGATGACTTTGATGGGTGGAGAAGGCAAGGGGGGGATATTTGGGCCGAGGAACCTACAGGAGTCGGGCTTGGCTGTGAGGGCACAGAAGACAAACCTACGAGCAGTGGCGGGTGACTGGAAGGGAAAAGAGTATAAGGCTGGGAAAAGACGTTGAGGGCAGATGGTCAAGGACCTCATGTGACAAAGAAGAGAAGGAAACTAGAATTTATTGAGGATGTGTGTGCCAGACTCCTCAAAACTACCCTAAGAGGTGATGGCTCAGAGACATTAATTGACTTATCCAAGATCACACAGCTAGGAAATGGTGAACCTGGGATTCAAAACCAGTCTGACTCTAAAACCCAGCTCAGTTCATTCCACTGGACTCTATCAATCCAGAGGCAGTGGGCAGGATCACAGGAAGGAAGGGGACAGATGAGAAGGGTCTTTACAAAGATGATTATAAGGCTCTTTGGAATGTGTTTTCTGTCCCTGAATCAGTGAGCTCCTGGCCTATTCCTTCCCTTTTAGGAAGCACAAACCCTTCCCAAGCTTCCTAAAAAGCGTGTTTACCCTCCACTGCTTCTAAGGAGACAGGGCATAGTCTGAGGCCTTGAGGCTGGCCCTGAACTGACCGGTGATCGTGGCCCACCCTACCCCTGCCCTCCTCCCCTCGAGACCCCCTCCCACGTGATGGGTCAGTGCCAGCCCTGATTCTATTCACTCCCAGGGAAGTCCTCCGAGGCCTTGGTCGTGTGCTTCCTAGAAATCAACGTGTGTTTGACCAGCTGCTTCCCTTTCATCTCTTCATTGTGTAATTCCACCCCAAGAACACAAAAACATTGGTCTGGCAAGATCTGTTCTTTTTAAATCTGGCCAGAGCCTCACTAAGGTACATTAATCTTTAACTGTTTATAGATTTTTCTGCTTACAATATATGCCCTGCCCTTTCATTTCACACAGGGGTTCAAGTTCTGCTTCCATATTGACGATGACGTGGGAGAATTATTTCCTCTCTGGGATTTTCCTCTGTGGACTTATTTATCAGATCCCTCATGCCAAGATCCCTATAGATCATGCCTCACTCAGGAGACAATAGGGGGTTAAGACCTTGGGCTTTGGGGTCAGAGAGAGCCAGACACAAATCAGTCCCCAGCCCTGCAACTCCACCCATGTGATCTCGAGCACATCAGAAAGCCTCTCTTAATCTCATTCTCTTCTGAAAATGGAGACCCAGTGGAGTCATGTCTTACCCAGGGTTCCATACTCAGCACAAAGCCTATATATGGTCATAACAATTCTGAAAAGTCCTTAACCCTGTGCCAGGCGCCCTGTCTCCTCACCACACCCCCATCCCTCACCCTTGTCCAGTTGCCCCTCTTCTTGGAAGGGCAGCTGCCTACTCTTTCTCTGTCCACTGTCAGCCCTTCAGGGCCACCTCCAATCCTCCCCTCCACCCAGCACCTCTGAATAATTCAGCTCCATAAGAAGGCCGGGGTTAAGTACACAAAGCCACCATCTTCCTTAAAAGTCAGGGAAGTGGGGAAAGTTGTGAATATATATAATTCATATTGTTTTCAAATTTATTACTGACCAAAAATATATTTTAAGAATATCATCAAAGTGAAAACATAAAATTTACAAATCTTCTGTTAAGTCTCAAACCCTAAAGGCCCAAGTACACCAACTACTTGAGAAAGATTGCTCAAGAGAAGTGATTAAAAACCGAGCAAACCTTGGCCACCTCTACCCAGCCGCTGGCCCAGTAGGAGTACCAAAACCAAACACCGTGAGGAACAAGAGTCTGCCTACACCTGTCTTCTGTCTAAAACTTGGCGATGGCTGCTCATGGTTGCCCAGCTTCTCAGATAACCTGCCTCCACCTCCCACTTTAGTACTTTTGTGGGCATGTCCCCAGGGGAGGTACTCTGACTGGCCACCAGTAGGCAGATAAACTATATTGACCTTTTCCTCACCTCTTAGTGACTCTGGTATAACCTAATTGCTAATGACATTGCACTTAAAAATTCCTTTAGTAATTGCTTCTGACCAAAGACCATTCCCACAACACTGTCAAGACATGGCAAGGCCTGGAATCATGACATCTCCAGGCTTTCCATCTCCCATAGGATGAAATGGCCATTTAAAGACTGAAATAAGACTGAAACTCAAAGACTGACTTCTTGATTTCCTCCCAGCTATGCCACTGTACAAGATGCTGTCTCTCAGCTGAACCAGTGCCTTGAGGGACCATCCTGTTCGGTGTCTGTAACTCCACCAAAATCCTCCCGGTCGTGTCATCTGGGTTGGTGGGCCTCTACACCATGAGGTCTCCACCCCTGTGTAGGGCTGTCAGGTCAGGAGACATGCAGCACAATCACCTCCCTGGCACAGCCTTGGAACTCATGTGTGGGCTTCCACCAGCTTATGGGCAACACCCCTAACCCCGACATCAATGCCTGCCCAACAGAAATCACAGGATTCCACAGGACCCAGGATTCTTCTCCAGGAGGCATTTTCCTTGCAAATAGATGTCTATGGGGCCACAGGATTGGAAAGTTGGGACCCAGGTTTCTTTGCAGAAGGATGTTAGACTGGGGAGGTAGGCAGGGGTAGATAACGTAGAGAGTGTTCTATTCTTCACAAAACTGTCACAACCAACAGCATCTCCTCATTGAGTGTCCTGAATCTGCCCACCGGAGCACGTCCTCACTGTGGGCAAGATCGTTGCCAGTCCTCACCTGCTGAACCACCTTTTCCAAGGTGCTCTAGCCATCTGCCAGCAACCCAGGGGAGCTACCATACCCCCCTGTGGCTGGAATAGCAGGAAGGCATGTGAAAAGGGGCCCCCCTCCCTAAAACTGGGTCCTGGCCTGACTCAGTGGGAAGTCTACCAAGATGGTAGACAGACATGGCTGCCCATGGGGCACCTCTCATCTTCCCAGGCCTGGGAGGCCCTGCTCTCCTTGGAGCCCTGAGCCTGGTATGCCATTTCTGGTAGCATGTTACATCGAGGAGTCATTCACCTGAGGTAACGTGCAGGAATAAGGGCTACAGATGGAGTTTATAGACAGAATTTACTAAAACAAACCCAGAAGTCGCATCTGTGCTCTGCAGTTCCACCCCATTCTGTTGGTCATTCACAGGTACAGAGGGCATCAACTGGGGTTTCTACAATCCTGGCTAAATAAGAAAATGACAGCTCACTTTTTGGTATCAAAACCCTCCCCAAATGCAAATGAAACTACCCTGAGACACCCTTTTTCACCCAGCAAAAATCCAAGAGTTTGACAACATAACCTGTTAGTGAGGAAACAGACACTGTCATGTGTTGCTGCTGGGAAGGCAAAATGGTACAATCCTAGGGAGGGAGATTTGGCAATACCCAGCAAAAGGACATTAAGTATTTGCCCTTTGACACAGCAATCCTACCTCTAGGAATTTATTCCAAAGATTCACTCACAAAAATGTAAAAATACTTAACCAGCTCATTGCAACACTGTTGGTTACAGCAAAAGACTGGAAACAACCCGTGTCCATCAGCAGGGGATGGGTTCAGTGAACTGTGCTGCGTCCACACAGTGGAGCACTGTGCCGCTGAAAAGGGAAGGAGGGAGCTCTCCCTGTGTTCCTGTGAGTGATCTCTAGGATGTTTCATTAAGTTTAAAAAGTATATCGTATGCTACCATTTATCTAAGAAAGGGAAGGTATGACTATATAATATATTTATATTTTTTAATGAAAAGATAAACAGTAAAATAAAAGCTATCAACCAATGGCAACGTATGAAACGTGTTTGCCTCCTAATTCAAACAAACAAACCGAAAAGCACATTGCAAGATCAACGAGCACTTTCTGGGTTTTTGATGATACTAAGGAATTAATATTATTGTTTTTTAGTTGTGATAATGGTGTTGTGCTATGTTTGTTTTTTTTTTAATGAGTCTTAGTCTTTTAGAGATACTTCTTTAAATGTTTCCAAATAAAATTATATAATATCTGGTATTTGCCTCAAAATAATCTTGGAAATGGGGGTGTCGGGGGCTAGAGGTGAAACAAGATTGGCCCTGGGTGAGTAATTGTCACAGCTGCTGAGGAATCCACGGGAGTTCAACATACAGTTCTCTCTACAGTTATAGAGGGGCAAAATTTTCCATGACAAGAGTTAAGAAAGCAAAAGAGTGAGAGAGAGGAAAGAAAGAAAAAGACAGAGAGAGAGAAAGGAACATGCAGTGTATGTCACAATCCATAGAAACCATTGTCATGTGTCCGTGAAAGGTAGCTGACCCACTCTGCAGAACCTATTCTAGACAGAAATAAATCCCCAGGCTACACCCCTAAAGTGGGTTTGAGATTCCGGGGCTTGTAGACTTGGTGTGTCATTCTCACATTTGCATATTCATGACTCCATCAAAGAAGGGCATCCTCAGTGGACCCTGGTGCCCCTCAGCCCCTGTGGCCTCTTGACAAGCCTTCTCGCTCCCGAGCCCTGTGGACACAGGAAAGCAGCTTTGTTGGGCCACTCTCATCCTTTCGAACATTAAGCTCACAGATGGCATGGAGACAGCTCAGGGATTGGAACAGGGTTGTTTTCCATAATATAACTCCACAGACATATTTGAACACAGGAAAAGAGAAGATTTTACAAGGATCCAAAATAAAATGAGCCCTTGAGAAGAGAAGCAGGGATGTAGTGTCAGACGGGGAAGTTTTTCTTTTCTTTCTTTTCTTTTTCTTTTTTTTTTTTTGGTGAGGAAGATTAGCCCTGAGCCAACATCCACGCCCATCTTCCCCGACTTTTGCACATGGGATGCCACTACAGCGTGGCCTGAGGAGCGATGCACAGGTCCGCACCTGGGATCCAAACCTGCGAACAAACCCCGGGCCACCGAAGCAGAGCGCGTGAACTCAACCACTATGCCACCAGGCCGGCCCCGAGGAAGATTTTCTTTATAAGCACAAGGCAGGAGTATGAGGCCACCCGTCCCCCGCTAGGAGACTCAGGGTGTAGGAGACCTGGCACAGAGGGCAGGGATGAGGCTGGAAGGCACACTCCTGCCCCAGCATCTTGTGAGGAGCATCTTTTGGGAAGGGACAGAGCATCTCAGAGTCTGTGCCAGGGCTCTCTGCTCCAACCCCATTGCCCTTAGGAAGCTCTGCTGCCCAGCAACTGGGGTCACTGGGCAAGCTGCTCGACCTCCCAGTGATACGGGGATAGGACTGCCCACCTCATAAGGCAATTGTAAGGATCATGGGCAGTGGAGGAATCATTTCATGGAGATGGTTCCCTGAGCTCTAATTTTTCCCCATGGAGCACACTGAGCAGCTAAAGAATGAAAAGGCATTTCCTCCGGAGCTCTCCTCTCCCCCAGGAGCCCACCCTGGGGGCCCTTGGCTCTATCCTGTCCTCCCTCCCCCCACCCCAGGATTGCTCATTGTGCCTGTCAGTCCTGCTGTGTACACACAGCCTCAGGGTGGCTCCCCACTGGCCTGTTCCCCTTCTTCGTGGTCTTGGTGGCTCTTTGGGCTTGGTCGTGGATCTCCAATCTCTGCTGCTCTTCTTTGAGCCGGTTAGGCTGTCCTAGAGTGTTTACCCCCCGTCTCTCTCTTAATCATTAACAGGTCTGCCCTTCCTCGGCCCTCCTTTGCTCACCTACCTCCCTCCTCTGGCCTGTTCTCCCCTCCTCCTCACCTCTCTGATCCTGGCTGTCCTCAAGATCCAGCTAGAGCCTCACCTCCTCCAGGGAGCCCTCAGTGATTGCCAACCCCACCAGATCCCCTCTCCCTTCTATACACACTGTCCTCAGTTCTCTCTGCTTTACACATCCTAACTGATACCACTCCAGACAGAAAGGAGCTCCAAAAACCACTGATTCATGGACGAAATCAAGCCTGACGGAATGGGCTGAGGAAGGATAACCGTGATGACACCTAATGCTCCACGACACATCCACAGAGCACTTTTCACTTCACCTCATTGGGTTGATCCTAATGCCCCAGGAGGGGGTGCAGGCACAGCCTTCTCTCCCTTGTCTTTTCCCTCACTGGGCTCACACATCTGGAGCAGAACTCTGTGCCACGCCCTTTGTATCCCTGATCTCTTTTGCTTCTCACCCCTTGAGAGGTAAGTAGTTAGAGTGTCTCATTTTACCGATGTGGGAACTGCGGCACAGAAGGGATACAAATGACCCCAGATCACTAGCTAGGCGGTGACACAGCCAGCTCCAAACCCAGCATTCTGCCTCTAGAGCCTGCCCTCACAGCCCCTGGAGGACCCAGAAGGGGGAAGTATGCTGACCCATTGGGGGGACTAGACAAAGGCCAACAGGAACCGGGCAAAACCAGGCTGAATTAAGTGCCATGTGCCCAGCCAGTGAGGTCAGGTGAGCAGGAGACGTCCAAAGGGCAAGAGGAGGGAGAAGTGGCCAGCGCTTTGTTCTTTGGAATGGATGCGGAGGACTGGAGAGGGAGGAAGGGGCAGGCCTCTGCCTAGAGCATGAAGGGACCACCCTGGGCGGCAGAGGGCCAGAACTGACTGGGTCCTGTGTGTGTCAGGCACTGTGCTGGGCATTTGGGACAAACCATCTCAGGAGACTCAGCACAAAGGGAGAAGGTTGGGGAGGGTGAGAAATCCAGTTGGCTGTGCTGGATGGCGCAGGGGAGTGGGGAAAAGAGTTTAGACAAGTTGGGGGTGACCAAGGAATGGCTGGTTCACTCTTTAAGCCTTTGGCCAAGCCTCCCTTCCGGTGAGTCAGGCTGACAAGGAAGCCCAGGGCCATGGCTGGCCCTGATTAGATGTCTTAGAGAACCCAAGCCAGGCCAGGACCCACCCATCCACCTCACTGAGCCCCGGGGGTTTCATCGTGCACCTTCAGGGTGGACAGGGCCGGGATAGACTGTCCTTTCACCTGGCTGTCCCACTGAGATGAGCCCTGGGCTGGCTAGGGAGGGACGCAGAGCCGGGGCCTGGGCGAACAACTGATGGCCTGAGCATCCCAGAGCAAGTGGGAATAGTTGAGAAATGGGCCTGATAAGGGGTACAGCTGTCTAGAGCAGTGGCTCCCAACCAAGGGTGATTCTGCCCATCACCACCCCCAGGGGCATTTGGCAATGTCTGGAGACATTTTCGTGGAAGGTGCCACTGGGATGTAGTGGGTAGGAGCCAGGGACGCTGCTGCTAAACCTCCTACAATACACACGACAGGCCCCCAAGACAAAGAATTATCTGGCCCAAAATGTCAACAGTGCCGAGGGTGAGAACCCCTGCTGTAGCACAAAGGGGTTAAAAGGGCTGAGATCCAAGCCACTACCTGGGATGAAGTGCCTCTGCCCTGAGGAAGAGGCCTGGTTCCTAACTCAGCCAGCTGCTGTGTGAGGATTGGGGGGGTGGGGGGAGTAGTGCTGGGGGGAAGAGAACCCTGTCACCCAGGCTGTGATTCGTGCAAAAAGCAATTTGAAAGAGGTGTTTAGTCTTTAATAAAGGGTCAAAAAGTCAAGCCACATGATTATGTCATCTCCTTGCTGGCAGACAGCAGACAGTTTTAAAGCACTATGACAGACGCACCGGGTGGGAAATGAGACGTGATGGAAGACCTCCACTGAGCACTGTTTCTAATAGGAAGGGGTTGGAAACGACATAAACGTCCCCATCCGTGGGAACAAGCTGGATAAACAATGGAATATCCTGCAGAAGAATGAGAGTTCTTTCTATGCACAGATATGCATAGGTCTCCAGATGATATTAAGTGAAAAAAGCGAAGTGCAGAACACTGTGGGGTACCGTGCTGCGTTAGGTGAGAGGAGGGAAAAAGCAGCAGTATATTGATAATTGCTTACATTTGCATAAAGCGGTGGATCTCAAACTCGAGTGAGCATCAGAACTGCCCAGAGGGCCTTTTAGCCATACTTACTTTAACAGCAGCAACCCTGCTTCTCTCTGGGGGAGGGATGTGGAGAGCGCCCCACTTTCCTCCCCAGAGTTGAACTGCTTTCCCGCCCTGGCCGCCCAGCGCGCGGGACTTTAGACAAAGGCCTGTAAATGGCTTCTCTCTCTAATCACTCCAGCAAACACCAGGAGACTCCCAACCCTCAAGTGGCCGCTGAATGTGAGAAGTTCATGGCGTTTGAAGGAATCCCGCAGGAACCGAAGAGTTGGGGCCAATAAAGCAAGCCCCCATCTCCACTTCTTTCACGAGGAGGCGAACTGAAGATCTGAAGGGAGGTGGCCTCGGCCAGGAGCAAACCTGGCCCTGCAAGGTCCCCGCCCCCGCCCCCACCGACGGGGGAGGAGCGAGGGCTCCGGTGGATCCTCCGGCGGGCTGTGTGCGCGCTCGGAATCCAGCTGTCGCCGCCCCGCGGAGCCCCCTGGCCCCGGAGAGCGCGCATTTCCGGGCCGCCCACCAACGCGCTCGCCTCGGTACCGCTCCAGGGCCGACAGCTGCTCCCGCCCGCTCCGTGGCCGTCCGGCCCCAGTCGCCCCCCGAAATGCCGGTCGACTTCACCGGGTACTGGAAGATGCTGGCCAACGAGAATTTCGAGGAGTACCTGCGCGCGCTCGGTAAGCCGCTGCCCGCCGCCCTCGCCCGGCGCTAGCCGCTGGGGGCGCGGGGAGTGGGGGGCGCTCCGCAGAGCCCCCGACCCCGCTGCCGCCTGCCTCCGCCTGGGCGAGCGCCGCCCCGTGCACCCGGGCGGCAGGAAGGGCGGCCGCCGCCAGGGCTCCGAGGGTGGCCAGCAGGCTGCGAATTGGAGATGGGGTTGTTAGGGTTAATTGGTGGCAAATGTCTGATAGTTGGCTCTAGACGTGGATAATTTCATTAGGAAAGCGGGGCTTGGTTTGCTAGCTTTTGTTTTTAAAGGGTTAGCATAAAGGCAAAAAAACTTTGTTGCAAAAAAAGAAAGAAAAGAAAAAAGCACAGACCGGCTGCGCGCAGAGACTGCGCTAAGTGAGCAGGAAACCCCCACTGTTTTCCCGGGGCGGGGTGGGGGGACCTGGGGCTCTGCCACCTTGGGAACAGCTCTCTGAGTTTTTCGGCCAACTCTCTGTCCCTGCACTTCTACAGATGTCAATGTGGCCTTGCGCAAAATCGCCAACTTGCTGAAGCCAGACAAAGAGATCGTGCAGGACGGCGACCATATGATCATCCGCACGCTGAGCACTTTTAGGAACTACATCATGGACTTCCAGGTTGGGAAGGAGTTTGAGGAGGATCTGACAGGCATAGATGACCGCAAGTGCATGGTGAGGTTTTATGTACACCCGGGCATCTCCTGCCCAGGGACCCTGACCGAAGGCTGGGCTAGTTCATTTGAGAGGGGGGCAAAGGCCCTTGTGTTCTTAGGCACTGGGGATCCTGGCACTCCCGGCCCCCAAGTAGGCAGCTCCGACTCATCACGCATCTCCTCCATCCAAACAGATGGTGAGAGTTGTGAAAGCTGCGGTGAGTTGAGTCTGGGCTGTGTCTGGGCGCGGAGCCAGGTGCTTCAGACACGTGACTTCACCTAATGCCCGCAGCTGCCTTTGAGGGAGGTATGAGTTCACCCATTTCACAGATGAGGAAACAGCCTCAAAGAGATGAACCAACATGCCCGGAGTAGCACAGCTAGGGAGGGGCCGGGCTGGAATTCCGGGCGAGTCTGTTGACTGTTCTCCGCTGGCTGCATGGGGAGCTGGTGGAGGAAGGAGGGAAGGAAGAGAGGAAAGAAAGAAGAAACCAGGGAACCCTTCTTAAGTGTAAACTTCTACCTGACCTAGCACGAAGCTGCTCTAGGAAGCAGAGGGCACGTGATCCCTGCCGGAAGCCGACTCGCCTGCCCCTCCTCCTCCCAAAACTGGGCTTTGGCTCCCGGACTTCCCTTACCCCCTCACCCTCCATTGCCCACCGAGCTTCCTTTGAACCTTGCCGCCAACACCTACTCTGAACGTCAGTGCCTGCAGCCCAGGCCAGCCTCAAGGGAGAGGCGAGGGGAGGGAGCCTCCTGCCCCCAAGGGTGGGAAGCTGGTGACCGGGAGACCCCAATTAGCACTGCCACAGCAGACTCCGGAAGGTCAGCCCCAGCCCTCCATCGGCGTTCTCAGGTCGCTGGGAGGTCAGGGTGCTCTGGTCTTCTTTTCCCAGTCTTGAATCCAGAGCTGGTTTAGGCTCACCGCCAGGGAGCGGCCTTGCTTAGAGAAGAGGCCCTCCCCCTCGTCCTCCTCTCCCTCTTACCCTCCCCTCCCAGGTCCCCTTTCCCCCTCCCCTTCTCCTCCCACCTTTACCAAAGGCCTGCTGTCTGCCCTGCACTGCACCAGTTATACACCCCAGCCCAGGGAGGGAGGGATTAGTAACCCTGTATTAGGCAATAACTGAGGCTCCAGGGGGCAAAGAGACTTGCAAGAGATGGGATTTGAACCCTAGGCCTTTGGACTTTGAACCCCTCTGCTGGTAGCCTTTGCAGAAACCAGATGGCTCAGATTTGTTAGGACTGTGGTTGAAGGCGTGGTGGTGTCTGGGAGTAAGGAGCCCAGGCCTGGACAACACACACACACACACACACACACACACGCACGCACACACCCGGTTGTTGATTCCTCTGAAGGTGGTCCCGAGTTAGTGTTTGGAATGGTAGTGGGAGGGGGGTAGCTAGCAGGCACCATCCTTGGAGAGGCCACTAGTGGGAGAAAACACTGTTGTAGGGAAATGTCAGGTTGTGCCTTTAAAAGGCCCAGGGCCTCTTAATCTGCCCAGAGGCTCGTGGTGGGACATGAGACCTTCAGACAGGGTCTGCCTCGGTGAGCAGGGGCCCTGCCTTTCTGACCACTGCCGGAGACCTGCTCCCCAGCCCACGGCGTGGACCTGCACCGTGATCCCTGTCCCCAGCTCCCTCGTGGGGCACTCACAGAGCACATCACACATCTTTATTTTGGGTCACCGCAGCCTCTGGAGTATACTGGCTGGTACTTGGCTGATTATCTTCCCCCTTTCATTCCCTCCCTCATCCGTTAACCCGTGGAACGTTTATTGCTCACCTAGTAATACTGGCTAATTCTCATCAGGTGCTCACTGTACACCAGTTACTGTTCACATTGTATTTTTTTTTTATAATTTTATTTATTTATTTTTTTCCCCCAAAGCCCCAGTAGATAGTTGTATGTCATAGTTGTACATCCTTCTAGTTGCTGTACGTGGGACACGGCCTCAGCATGGCCGGAGAAGCGGTGCGTTGGTGCGCGCCCGGGATCCGAACCCCGGCCGCCAGCAGCGGAGCATGCGCACTTAACTGCTAAGCCACGGGGCTGGCCCTCACATTGTATTTTAACTCAGTCTTCACAACACGGTTTCAACCCCACTTTACAGAGAAGAAAACCGAGGCAGGATCTCTTGTTGTGGGACCTTGGGGGAAGTTAAGTAAGGGGCAGAGGGAGGATTTGAACTTGGTCCATCGGCTCCAGAGTCCAGGCCGTTACATTAACCACTGCACCACACCTACTGCTTTCCTCACACGCTGGTCACTGCATCAGGCGCAGGGACACAGCAGAGCAGGTCCCATCCCTGATGCCTGGGAACTCACAGTCTTTGTGGGGGACACAGACACACACAGTCAGGACACAGTGAAATCAGTGGTGACAAAGGGCAGCACCCAGAGAAGGGGACCCCAGAACAAGTCCTGGGGAGGTGACTTCTGCACTTAATTGTGAAGAAAAGGGAGTGGCAGGGAGGATTTGGGACACGAAGCAGCATGTGGCCACCATCTTTCTCAACCCAGCATTAGCACAGGGTAGGTGAGCAGGTCAGGGAGCCCAGCGGCTGGGCAGACTGCGTGAAACTGGGCAGGATTCATGGTCACCTCTGCTGTCCCAGGGCTCAGGGCGGCCCCCTCCCAAGCAGACAGCCACTCACCTTGCTGTTGCCCATTGCGGGAGGGCGTTCCCTTGCAGAGAAGCCTTTCCCTCGGGGCTGTCCAGCTGGATGGTGGGCCACCCCGAAGAGCAGGGCTGAGGAGGGTGTCGGATCATAGAATGAGAGCCACTGTCCAGCCTAAGACTTGTGAATAGAGGGGAGCTGCAGGCCAAGAGGTCTCCAGGGCTCCTGGGCAAGCTGGTTGCCAGGTCACCACTGCTCCTCCTGCTCCCTGTGCTCTGCACACAGCAGCCAGGAGCAGTGGCTGGGAGGCCAGCTTGTCCTCAGCATCAGGTTGGCTTCATTCTAAGACATTACGAGGGTCTCAGTTCTCACCTGGGATCATTCAGTCATCTGTTTTGTTCATTCCTTTCTTGGTCCTACAAGCATTTCCAGGTGCTTACTCTGTCTTGGCAGCCCCCATGTTACTGAGATGAATCGCGCAGGATTCCTGCCCTCCTGGAGTTCAGTGTAGTGGGAGAGGCAGACCAAAGTGGCCAATAATTCTGTGATAGCGTGCTATCACGCTAGAAGGACGAAGGACAGGCAGAGAATGACCCCCTCCCAGGTCAAGGAAAGTTCTCACAGGAAGTGGAGGCTGAGCTGTGGCTTGAAGGATAGACAGGAAGTAGCCAGATAAACAGAAAAGGGATGAGAGGAAGGCCAAGGCCAAGAGAACAGCGCTTGGTAGATGCTGCCAGACCTGCCCCACAGCAGGCCCTGGGCCCAGCCCTGCGGACACAGAGGCAGTGGGGCCTCCTGGAGCACCCAGGCCAGTGCAGGAGGCAGATATCTTCAGGCTGTTACAGCCCAGTGTAGTGATGGAAACTCAGCAGGCTGAGCACAGGGCTGGGGGGTGGGGGAGCAGTGGTCATGGAAGGTTCCCCAGAGGAGGTGACAGCCGAGCAGGGCCTTGAAGGACAAGTAGGAATTAGGGCAGATGTGGAGAAGGGATAAGAGCATTCCAGGGTGAGGGAACCAAGTGCACAAAGGCCCGGGGTTCAGAAGAGTCCTGGTTGGGAGGTGGTTTCGGGAGGTGAGAGGTGCAGTCTGTGAAGACTTCAGGGTGGCTGGAGGCAGACTGTGGCCAGGGAAGTGGAGAGTGATGAGGACTCGGTAGGGAGCTCGATGTGGCCCTGACAGGCCGCAGGGAGCCTGCACCGGGAGAGGCGTGGTCAGGCTGACACCCCTCCCCAAGGGGCCCACAGGCTCGCTGGCTCAGAGATCTCTGCTCCCGCCTCTTCTCCACGGGAACACAGACATGGTTCCCAGCCGAGGGTGAAATTGGCCTGCAGATGTGTTTTGTTTGGCCTGCAAAATGTTTGAAAAATTTCAGAGCCAGTTGCCAGTGATAGCCAAAGATTGTAAGATTTCATAGAAAAACTCATATTTCTGGCTGTTCTTACCAAAAAGAATCAAGGTTGCTGAAAACTCTTGGGTGCCTGTTTTTTCCTGTGCCGTGCAGATCCCTGGGACACTGTCGCAGCTGCTCCCTTTAGATGGGACGTTCTCCAGGTTACCATCACCCTCCTCCCCCTCCTCTAGAGTTGAGGAGCAGTTGGTGGTTTGCGCTGTGGCTTCCTCAGAGCCGTGCTTCCCAAAGCAGAGAGCAGCAGCAGCAGCACCGAAAGAACTTGTTAGAAACACAGATTCTCCAGCCACACCCCTGGCCTGAATCAGAAACTCTGGGAGCGGGGCCAGCGATCTGGGTTTCAGTAAGCCCGCCAGGTGGTTCTGATGCAACTGAAGCTTGAGAACCACTGCTCTGGAGTAAAGAAACATCTCTCTGTGCCTGTGTCTTTACAAAAAGTAGAAACTATAAAATCAGATATAGAGGGCCTCATGCCACTGGAGAGTTTAGTCCGTCATCTGACCCCTATGGACTTGCAGTTGGTGCCCAGAACCACCTGAAATGGCCCTGTAGTCTCTCCTCAGGCTGAGGGATTCAGACCTGTATAGCCCGGGATCACTCAGCTCACATTTGCAGTCTGTTCTGTTCAGATTTGACCTGACCCACGATCGGCAGGGGCTATCATTTTGGTGGAAATGTATAAAATCTGGGCTCAGCTTTTCTCTACTGCCTTCGTCCATTAAGATGAAATCTCAGGCCCGGTTTGAAACCAATATCATGGATTGACTCTAGCAGAGGTAGGCCCTGGCAGGACAGGGGGCCTTGAAAAAGGAAGGTGCTCCTCAATCTCAAATAGTGTCCCCACTCCTGGCCCGAGAATCCCCCTGGAATGAGGAATGATGGGGTTCTTTGTTCCCACCCCCCACCCCCCATGAACAGCTTTTGTGGGAGAAGACCGAGCCTCAGACAGGAATCACAGCTGGGAGGGAGCCTGGCTCTGTGTGGTAGAGGCAGAAGGGCGATTTGTCTTCCCATCACGGACACAGGTCAGGTTTTCCCTAGAGGAGGCAGCTTTGTTCTCTCAGACTGGCGTGTCCTCCCCGGGCTGAGGCCCCGCCTTCATATCCAGCTTTGAACTCAGGATGACCCCTTGCGCAGAGCCTGCCTTCCACTCCCAGCCCTCCGGCCCTCTGTGGCCCCTTTGTGGTGTTCTGTGTTTTTATTGTAAAAGGAAAATTCAAATAGCCCGGAAAGAGTAGCCTGAAAGGGAAAGGAACCCTTCCCTCTTGGCCCCATATCTCTTCCCTGGAGGGTAGAACTTACCAGTTCTGGAGGATGTGTCTGGAAATCTTCCTCGAATATGTATAGAGCTGTCTATCTTTTGATCAAATAATTAGTCAATATCTCTATCTGAAGCCTAAAAAAAAAAGAAGAAAGGAAAGAAAGACCCACTCCTCTGCACAGTGTTTTTTCACTCAGTGATATTTTTTAGGCATCTTTCCATATGAGCACTTAAGGATTTTCTGAATTCTTTGATTTTTAACCATCTGTGTTTCCATTCCTTCCCTGCCTGACTTCCTCCTTCCAGCCATCCATCCGTCCGTCCATCTAGTTATATATGGTAATAAATAAAACCCACCAAACCGCTGTTAGCCTTTGGTTTAAACTCTTGCCAGCTTTCTGATCCTGCTCTTGACTCATTAAAGAGAGTTTTTGGGTTCTTATTTTGAAAAACACAATGCCAGTGGCAGAATTAGCTCCCTAGGCTGCAGAGCTGAGAATGCCTTCGGATCTGGGAGCCTTCTGAGAGCCACCCCTCTGAGAACAGGAACCCAGCATTCAGCTGGGGCCTTCGCAGGATGGAAACACGGAGTCTCTCTCATGTCTTAGCTCAAGTTCCCCGATCTTTGAAATCGGTGTCAGCAGCATGCTTTTGAGGATTACTAAAAGAGGAATTAAAACAACCCAAATAAAATTAACAAAGTAGCTTTCAAGAATCACACTGGTTTGTTAGGTCTTGTTGGTTGTTCGGCCAGAACAAACGAAAATCCCGTGTACTAAATCCTTGTTAGCAAGGCCATGCTGCACCAAATGGTTTTAGCAGCGTCCTCTGTTACCTAACTGACAGAGCAACCTTAAATGCTTGGACATGCTGCCTCTATTTTCATATCTGCAAAATGGGCGTCATGATGGCTGCTCTGCCTATCTCTCAAGGCAAATTCTGAGGACCATAGAGATAGGACAGGGGACAGTGCCCTGTGAGGCCGCAATACTGTGTGCAACAAGGGCCGAGCCCTTCTGATACCCTAGACTGAGGGCAGGACATAGTCACTCATGGTAGCCAGGGGTTTAGTGGGGGAGGCACAGCTGTTTTTCTGACTGACATTGCTCCCCACCCACCCAAAGAGCACTCCTTTTTGGTAGGACTTACCCCCACTTGCCTGGGGGCTTCTGCTGGAGCTGCAAATCATAGTGCACTGTCTCTCCTGGGATGAGCACCTTAAACCAGGGTGATGACAGTGTCCCATGGCCTGTCACATGATTGTGCATGTGCCCCAACTGGGCCAATTGCACCCTTTGCTGGGATTTAATTTAGGGACCCTGGGAGAGAGGTGAGTTCTAGTCTCCCTAAGGTTGATAAGCTGGTATGATGTAAGCTTCCATGCCATCTTCCATGGCTGCATGGAGAAATCCAACAGAAGGAAAAAGTAAGATAAGGCCAGTAGAGAAGCAGAAATGAGAGAGAGAGTGCAACATTGGAGGGTTGTGGAGCTCCTGACACTAACATCAGCCCAAGACTTCCCATGCACTGGAGCCAGTACATCCCTTTCTTTCTTCTTAAGCTATTTGAACTGGTTTCCTGTCACTTGCATTTAAAAACATCCTAAGACATTCGGAGTCTGGAGATCATGGGTTAAGAACCACATAAGTAGTTAGATCAGTAGTTCTCAATCTTAAGCACGTCCCAACTCCAGAATTTCTGATTCAGAAGGTCTGGAGTGGGGCCCGAAAATTTGTGTTTCTAACAAGTTCCCAGATGTTGCTGATGCTGGTGGTTCAAAGACCGTGCTTTTGGTGTCTACTAAGAAAGAAAAACGAGAAAGTGGGCTGGCCGATGCCCAGGTTCCTGTGATATTCTTGTCATGATTCATTGTAATAAGCCTGTGCTGGGGTTAAGGGTGCCCAGTTCTGGAGGATGAGTGAATGCAGTCCAGTCCCTGTGGGCAGAGTCTGCCTGGAGATACCAAACTTGCAGGAATTCACGATGGTTTGCTACTGAGGGTCCAAGTAGGTGATACCAATAGTGCGTGCAGCTTGACAAGTGTGGGGTATGACAGAGCAATTAGGAGCTTTGGCTTTATGATGGACCTGGATTTGAATCCTGGATCTGCTTTCCAGCTTTTTTACCTTGGGGAAAGTACCCTCTGGGCCTCAGTGTCCTCATTTGTGAAAAGGAGCCATGGTAGTACCACTGATGGGATTGTTGTAAAAATTAAATGTGGTGATGAATTATTTCAGTTTTCTATTGCTGTGTAACAAACCACTCCAAAACTTAGTGTTCCAAAACTCCAAATCAATACCAGTTGTTTATTTTGTTCATGAATCTACAGTTTGGCAGGGCTCAAGGGGATGGCTCATCCCTGCTGGATGCCATGTCAGCAGGGAGCTGAAGGATCCACTTTCCAGACGGCTCGCTCACATTCCTCACAACATGGCAGCTGGGTTTCAAGAATGACGGGGCCAAGAAAACAAGGCAGAAGTGTATGGCATCTTTATGATCTACTTAGGCTCTGAAGTCATATAGCAACGGTTTTACCATACTCTGTTGGTTGAAGCAGTCACAAAGGCCCACCCATCTTCAAGGGAAGAGGACATAGACTCCACATCTCAGTGGGGACATGGCATGGTTCTAGAAGAACATGTAGGGTGGAAGATACTTTAGAAAAGTTCGAAGTGCTATATGCATGCTAAGCTGTTACCGCAGTCCCTGGTGTGTGGTGAGTATATGCATTGAGAGTTGGAACGTTATTCTCTGGCTAAGCCTTGAAGGTCTGTCGGGGTTGGGCTCTTGTTTCCGACTAATCTGAGCAGCGGAGCCCAGGAGGACTCTGTAGGGGTGGGAGAGGGTGTGTGGTGCCTGGACCAGGGCCTCTGCAGGCAGGGCCAGAACTCTGCCCCCTGGGCCACCTGCCATCCAAGTCAGGCCCTGCATGGGAGGCTGGCTTGTGGACCTGACAGGAAAAGGAGAGTCTTGTGGGAAAGCCTGAGAGTGTTGGGAGTGGTCCAGGACCTCACCTTCAGCCTGCAGCCCCTCCAAAAGTCCTGAATAGGTGGGTCTGAATAGTAGCTAAAACCACTTTCTAGGTGTGAGCTCAGTGTGGGAGCCTCTGTTTCACTGGTTTACCGTCCCAGTCTCTGAGGGTGTCTAGGCTCTCGCAGTCAACCCAGACCCCTGGCTCCGCAGGGCCTGCGACCAGAAGAGATGGGTGAGGCTGGAATCCCTACCATCCTCCCCTCCAGGCATCCAGAGGCTATAAGCTGATGACTGACTGCCCTTAGGGTCTCCTTTCCCCGTGGAAGTCTCTAGAAACTAGCCCCTGCAGCCCAGGTCCTATTGTTAACATTTTACCTGGGCTCAGGGATTTATTCATATTTGACGGAGTTGATTGAAAACTCCTCTGAGAACAAGGGCTGTGCCTGATTCACAATAGCTTCCTCCCTGGGAAGCATTTTTGTAGCTGTGTCGGTTGTATAAATTGAGTTGTGCTAGAGCGCACGAGTGTGTGCACGCACACACACCACCCCTTGTCCTCCAAAGAGGACACCAGGTCTCTGTCATGCTGCCTAAAATTCCGCCATTAGAGCACATTTATTTTGATTAAATAGCCAAAGCCTTCTCTAGGTGTTTCCTTTAGTACTCAGATACCTTAGAGTGCTGGCTGTCTTTAACACGGGGCTGTTATGAGTCAGCCCTCCCTCTCCTCCTCCCTCCTCTCCTTCCTTCCTTCCGCCTTCCTCCTTTCCTGACCTGAGGGTCAAGGACAGCATGGAGTACTCTGGGGAAGCGCGTATAAACAAGATGGCAGGGAGGAAGGATGGAGCAGAACCCGGGCTGCAAAACCCGCCTCCGCCAGCCTCACAGCAGGACTGGCCCCACACTCAGAAAATGAGGGGAAAAAATTCTTTCTGACGGTGTGCAATGAGTCAGAAGAATCATCATACTCTTTGACTCAGAGATCCCACTTAAGGGATTATATTCCAGGAAAATCACTCAAAAGAAAAAGAAGAAAGGTCTCTCTGTTTGTACAAAGGTGTTTGTTGCTGTGTGGTAATAATCCTCAACAACCCGTGTGATCATAGCAAACTTCTGAGCTGCTATGTGGCAGGCTCTGCCCCAGCACTTTCTGGATACCGTGTAATCCGCCAACACCTCTAGAGGGGAGGCACTGCTCTCCCATTTTACAGACAAGGATCCGAGGGTCCTGCCCAAGGTCACACTACTGGTTAACTGTAGCCCTGGGTTTCCACTTCACTCTCTCTGACTTCTGACTTTGTGTGGTTTACAGAACAGGCTGCCCCCTGCTGGTGTTCCTGAGTACCAGATAGCCGCAGGTGATTAGAGCAGCTATGGCTTTTTAATTCCCTAGACCACTACGTGGCCTTGTAAATGATCACTGTGAAGATGAATGAAAAGCGTTTGTGGGCAGTCAGTCGACAAGGGCCATAGATTCTGCTTCTTAGCATCTCTTTTCCTTTTCCCATCCCCATATCTCTTGCCCGTAATAATAATAACAATGAATATCTCTTGTGTTTACTACGTGCCAGGCTCAGCACTTTCCGGGGTTATTTCGTTTAACTACTGCAGTATCTTCCCGTTGATCTCCCTTCCACCATCCGCAGTACTTCAGCCCATCCTTCACATTCTAAAAAGGGAATCTGATCATGCTACTCCCCAGCTCAAAACCCCCAGAGGCTCCCCAGTGCCGACAGGCATAGGCTGGATGTCACTGGGGCTCTTCAGGACATGGCGGCGCCTGCCTCTCTAGCCCCGTTCCCTACCTCACACCTTATGCTTGGCCCTGTCCCACCATTTGCAGGTGCCTGCACTTGCCATTCTCTTTTGCGTCTCTCTGCTCCCTTCCCTGGGGTAAGTCCCCTGCCTCCTCCCCCTGGGAGAATAATTCCCCATTGGTTAAGACCAGCCCAAGCTTAGCTGCTCCATGGATCTTGTCCTGACTCCCCATCCCACCTTATCCTCTCCGTTTGCCTCACTGTCTCTCTCTACCAATGCTGCTCCTAGGGCACCTGTGATGCTTGTTAATGCATTTGAGATTCTAGACAGTGGGGCCCACATCTTTGTATCTCCAGTGCCTAGCAGAGTGGGCTCCAATGTGTTTGTCAAATGAGTGTTAAGTTAAAATAGCAGACCCTCAAACAATATAAATGGTAGTCATTCATCAGAACACCTCAAGATCCACTTCCCATTTAGTAATAGCTAATGCTTGCTGCGTATTTCCCATGTGCTAGGAATTCTATGCATTTTCCATGCATTAATTCTTTTAATCCTCACAATTCTATGATGAAGGTGCCAACATTCTTCCTATATTATAGATGAAGAAAATGAAAGCAGAACAGATATCCCTTGTCTGAGATCAGGTAGCTGGTGGAGCAAGGATTTGGATCCTGGCAGTCTGACTCCATATTGTCGCCAGAGAGAGATGAAAGTGCAGTGTCCCCTGATGAAGCAGTGGTGTCATGGGATGGAATCTTCGGGTGCAGAGGAGTGAGGTCTGGTTTGCATCTCTTTCTCATTGACGGTGGAGGCTGGCTTGCTGGCTGAGAACTGTAGCTTCAAGGGTTGAGGGCAGCTGTTCCTGGCCCTTGTTTAAGCTCTTGCTTGTCCATGGCCCAACTCCCTCTGAGGCGGGGCCTGGCAACCTGCCTGAGTCATAACCAGTTCGGCTTTGGAGCCAGACCATTGTCTTGGAATCCCATCTCTGCCACTTACAAACTGGGTGGCCTGAAGCAAGTTACTTCACCTCCCTGTGCCTTTGCTTGTCTGTGAAGTGTGGTAATTATAAAGTAAGGGATACCTACTTCATGGTGAGGATTAGATGCAGGAAAACCTGCAGTCAACTCCTCCGTCGTATGAGCTGTTACTATTAATTCTCTCACCTTGTAAACTGTGTCCTCCAGAAGACAAATTCTGGGGGTGGTAACGTGTGAAGGGCCACCTGGCCATCCAGGGAAGAGGTAGCAGGGTTACAGGAGTGGAGGCTGGCCTGAAAGGGCACGTGCCTCTCCACATTCACAGAGAACAGGCTGGGGAAGGCCAAGAGCAGAGGGCAGTTACTGCTTACAGAGTCATCATGTGGCCAGCACTGAAATAGGTCCCTGAATCCCCATGTTTCATTTCATCCTAATGGCTCTCTTCTGTGGGAGGCCTCATTAGCCCCATTTTGCAGATAAAGAAATGGAGGCTCAGGGCCAGCCCGAGTGACCTAGTGGTTAAGTTCAGTGCGCTGCACTTCAGCGGCCTGGGTTTGCGGGTTCGGATCCCAGGCGGGGACCTACACCACTCATCTGTCGGTGGCCATGCTGTGGCGGCAACCCACATACAAAAAGAGGAAGAATGACAACAGATGTTAGCTCAGGGCAAGTCTTCCTCAGGAAAAAAAAAAAGTGGAGGCTCAGAAGGAGTAAATTGCTTGGAGTCACCCAGCTAGAAAGAGGTGGGGATGGATTGGAGCTCAGGCCCGCCTTTATCCAAGTTGTCATCAGGTCCCTCCTGAATGCCCAGTTCGGGCAGGCGAACCGCTGTCCAGTGGCTGGGCCAGATGCAGGCCCACAGCCTGCCGGGTACTATTCAATGGCAACGGCATCCACGGCAGCAAGATGTTCATGTGGGAGCAGTGGGCAGGCAGGCAGGCAGTGGGTTCAGAGTCGGGCAGAAGGGGGTTTAAACCATGACTCATACTCTTCTGGCTCTGTGGCACTGGGCATGATGACTGAGTGCTCCAGGCCTCAGAGGCTCGGGGCCAGTGTCACTCCAATGGCTAACCCATTCCTGTAAGGCCAGTCTATGGAAGAGTAAACAGTTACATTGCCTGGATATTTTGTCTACAAAAAGCGGGGGGAGGGGTGTTCATTGGCTGAAAAATTATGAGTACCCCTAGAATGTTTTCTGCCATTCATTCATTCATTCATTCAACGAAGGGTAGTGTGCGTTTCCTCTGCCATGGATCCTAAGGCGGCAGCTGGTATCCCGCAGTGAAGAAAAGGATCCCAGACCCCAAGGGACTCTCAGTCAAGACATCCTGACCTGCTCACTCCTCCGCGGGTACTGAGCCAGCATCTCTTATCTTCTGGGGCTCTTTGTTTCTGTTCTCCTTTAAAGATGAAAAATAGAGGCTAGAGGCTCCTGTGGAAGTGGCGAGGCCTCGGTGGCCTCTGCCTTTCAGAGCTCTTCTGAGCCTCTCTGGCAGGACGGCCCCTCCCTATTCCACGCCCCCTGTGGGTGGACCTGATAGTAAGCTGATTCCTTGCACTGGCCAGAGCAGCTGAGCCAGCTGTGCCTGCCAGATAAGCAAACATCTGGATTCCCCATTGCACCAGGTGTGGCTGGTTGGAGCCACAGAGATGTCAAGTGAGGAAGAAGAGAGGCTGTGAGTGATCTCCCCAGGAAATTCTGGGCTCGGAGGTGCGGGATCAGGCCCCGTGGGGAGGGTCATGCCAAGAGAGTCCAGCCGAGGGTCATGCCAAGAGAGCCCAGCCGAGGGTCATGCCAAGAGAGCCCAGCCGAGGGTCATGCCAAGAGAGCCCAGCCGAGGGTCATGCCAAGAGAGCCCAGCCAGGCAGAGCCCATTTAGCAGCCTCACTCATGCAGCCCCCAGCCTCCCCGCATCTGTCCAGGTTGTTCCTTCTGCCTGGGATTCCCGTGTTCCTCTTTTCCAGTTTCTACTTCTTAACCTAACTCTCATGGTTTTTTGGTGTCAATTCCAGCATTACTTTCAGTATTACCTCCTCCAGGAAGCCTTCTCTGGTGGACCTCTGTCCCCACTTCAGAGGCTGATGAGGTGCCTTCCCATTTCCAAAACTACCATCACCTATCTCTGCCAGCACTTGCCATTCTGCCGGAACTCTCTGTCTGCTTGTCTTCTCCTCCAATAGTCTGTGGGCTCTTGAGAGCAGGGTCCTCACCTTACCTGCTTCTATCCAGCACCCAAGGCTGGTGTGCAGGTGTGGGACCCACAATGCTGAATGCTGTTTCCTTGTACAGAACCATTCTGTAAAATCCTACTGCTCATTCAAGGGTCAGCTTAGATCAGGGAACTGCTGGCACAGTAGCCAAGAGCGTGTGCTCCAGAGTCAAATCTCATCTCCCCACTTGATGGCTGGGTCACCTTAAAGCCTCAGTTTCCACGTTTGTAAAATGGGGAGAAGCGAACTGCCCCAGGAGGTTTAAGGAATCAACTTGATATGACCCCTGCCTTGTTGAGTACCTGCCTGGCACATAGTGAGTACTCAATAAGTGTTGTTAAGATGATGTTGGTGACAAGGATAATGACAGTGGTGCTATTACTTCTACCAGGAAGCCCTCCCTTACCCCCAGGCTGGGTTGGGTACCCATCACACATCCTAGCACAGAACACGGCTGGTGTTGCTGCCAGTTTGCATGTCTGCCTTTCTTCCAGGCTGAGCTGCCCCATGGCAGAGCGTGGGTCCAGCCCAGCCCTAGGGCCACCCTCAGTGCTGGGCCCCCACAGTGACTAAGTGCCATTTCACAGGAGCCCCGTGACCTCCAGCCCCAGCTCCCTCCTCCCTATCCAGAACCTCGGCCTCATGAGGCCTTGAGCCCTCTGATGGTTTCTTGTTTTAAAATTGATCTCGAGCACTTCCTGGAATGTTTAAGGAATTTAAAAAATGACATGTCAAGATTAGTGTTAACGTTTTCTCATTTTGTTTGTCCTAAGAATTGTGTTACCATTTGCAGTCAGCTTCTTCAGAGTATTAGAACTGCATTCTTTCATCCCCCAAAGGCCTTGTTGTGGCTTTACTGGTTTGTAGTAGTTGCTTCTAACAGCTTTTACTTCTCTAATTACTCGTTCACATTTTAAGGCCTTATTAATTTAGTTTTAGTCTGCTTTAGAGTGAATTGGCTTCCCTCGCCCCCCAAATGTGCTGATTTTAGATAATTGCCAGCCCCCTAGGAACAGACTGGAAGAAGAGGGGCAAACCTATCCACTCAGCCAGCCTTGCCTCACGGGCACCTAGTGGACGTCTCAGCTGGAAAGTGTTCAGTTCAAGCGATGGCTTCACTCCTAAGCCCTAGGTGGCTTGGGCCTGTTACATAACTAAGCCCAATTTTTATCAGCTCTAAAGCTTGAAGGTCAAGTGAAAGGTGATGGAAAGCTCCCAGCACAGTGCCTGGCACTTGGCAGGTTCTCTACTCCCTTCCCTGCCCCTCCCATCCACGCACTTATTTAACACAGGCACCAGAGGCTGAGAACTTTCTTATTGTCCCAGGAGCCCTCAAAGAGTGAAGCACGCTTTAAAATCAAACTCCAGGAGGAATGGCCGATTTGCATCTTTTAGCAATTCACATCATGTGAAAGTGTTTAGTCACTGTCTGGTTTTTCAGTTTTCCCCCCAAATTTAAAGAGCTCAGGCTTTGGAGTCACACCTGGGTCAATCCTGGCTCTGGCCTTTGCAGGCAGAGTCACCATGGACAAGTCCTCCCCTCTTATGACCTGGCTCTGGAACCACAGAGACAATAAGGTTCAGTCCCAGTCCTCTGGGAGGTGCGTCCACAAGCAGAGAGCCTCCCAGAGCTGGGTGGGTGAATCTGGAGGGATCAGTGATGCATCGTCCCCCTGCTCGTTGGAGTGGGTATTTTGGGTACTGGGAAACTTTAACGAATGTCACAAATTTTTGGCAGCAGAGTCGAATCCCACTATTTGTGGTTCATGCCAGGTCACTGCCACAAGATGGGTCCATTTAGTGGGAATAGTCTGTCAATGGTGCAGGTCACCTGCACAGCAAGGGGGGCTCAAGACTTCCCTGGGACGTGCCTCCTCAGGCTGCCTGTGGGAGCCGGGTTTTCTGTGTCACTGGTCCCCATGCAGCAGTGCCAGCTGGGGTTTCTAAGTGGTCGGGAAGCTGGATAATGGCTTTTGAAGTGACAGTCCCTTGTCAGAATGATGCAGAGCTGTCTTCATTCATCTGTTGGTGCATGTCCTTTTGGGAAAGCTGCTGACAAGGCCAAAGTGTTGGAGGTTATTGGTTTTTAATAGAAAAGTTAGACTGGCTTTGCTTTACAACCAGCTGCCCTGGGCTCTGGCCTGTTTGCAGACTTTCAAGTGGTCTGTGCAGTTAGAATTACTGCCAGGAGGGGAGTTGAAAGTGGCCATACTTCCCCCTTGTCCTTGGATTTCTCTGGGCTTCATTTCCAGGGTGGAGTCCCAGGGCCCAGGGTGGGGTGGAGGCAGACTGCCTGTCCCCGTGGTTTGTACCATGTCCACCTCAGCCCCCACAGGCAGCTGCCCTCCCATGCCACTTGAAAAGCACTGGGGACATCCTCTTGCCTGAAATGCCTCCATGAGACTCTGATTAAATGGATTGAGCAGTGGTGAGTGTCTCACCTAGGAAACTGGATTGAATGACTTCTTAAAGACCCTTCTAGACCTGGCATTCAGGCGGCAAGGAATCCTTGTCCCAGACTTCACTGCTCCTGGTCTAGCAAAGGTGGCTGGCTGTGCATCGCCGAGGGGTCACAGAATGAGCTCTTGGGTCCTGGGGAAGGTTGTTATCAGAAGTTACATTTTGTGTCACAAGAAAACAAGTGACATTGCTCATTACTCATTCCCCTTCCAACGTGACTTCTTTCCTTTTTTCCTCTCATTTGTTTTCAGGTGATCGGCCTCTTCCCTGACTCCCTGCCCCCCTTTTCTGTTCTTAGGACAAATCTGATCCTCCAGGAAATGCTTGGTTTATTCCCACAGGGTACAAAGCCTAAAAAGAAAAATCCTTGCCCACCAAAAGTGAACATGGGGTAGCAAAGTGGGAGAACTAAATGGTGTTTTTGGAGCCATCACCGCTGTCAGTGGGGAGTCCCCAAAACACATCTGCTTAAACAAAGGCTAATTCAGTTTTAGGGGCAGCAGACATGGCAGTGCTCCTGGGCCTCCGCTCAGCAGGCAGCCCCTGCGTGGACTCCCGTTGGAGGCAAGTCTCCTGGAAGGTGAAGCGTTTCTGAAACATTTAGCCATGATGAATAGCATGTCCATCACTTCTTCACAAATCTCCAACTTTAAAAAAAAAAAAGGCTTTAGTTATTATTCAACTTGGACAAGCAGATCCCATCCAGATCTAAGCTCTGGTCGTGATCACCCTTAGCTAGTGCCTCCTGTGCCAGCCTCATGCATTTTATGTGCGTTTTCTCTCACCCTCAGCACAACCTGGTAGAGTAGGTCTTTCAGTTATCTAATGCCATATAACAAAACACTTCAAAAGTTAATAACTTAAAACAATCACCATTTATTCTCACGATTCTGTGGTTGATTGGGCAGTTCTTGGCTCCATGTGACTGCGTTCAGCCGAAGGCTCGGTTGGGGTGCCTCAGTTCCCCTGCAGGAACCTCTCTCTCGTCCTCAGGGCTTCTCCACGCCGCCTTTCTCTCCAGTAGAACAGCCTGACTCCCTTAAAGCACGGCAGCTGGGTTCCGAGGGGACAAGCCCCCAGCATACGATTGCTTGCGAAGGTGCTGCTTGCGTCATGCTTGCTTGTCCCATTGGCCAAAGCAAGTCACACGGCGAAGCCCAGAGTCAGTGTGGGAGAGGACTTCACAGGGCATGAATATCATGTGATCTGTTGGGGGCCACCAGTGGAACAGTCTGCCACAGTAGATACCATTAATCCCTCTTTTGTGGATGAGGGCAGTGAGGCTTAGAGAGGTTAATCCCGTTGCCCAAAGTCATTCCACATAGCTAGGGACAGAGGGCAAGGAACATGTTCTTTGTTGACAGTACTGGGTCAACCTGATACAGGTAGAGGGTGTACAGTGGGGTTGGGGGAGGTACCAGGAGCCCAGTGTAAGTGACAGCTGAGCTTCCAGGCCCCTTGAACCCACAGGACAGCCCGGCAGATTCCCTGGCCCGCCTGGTGAGTGCTCTGCCTAACGGCTCCCCACAGCAGATCAGAGCCGCAGGGCTGTGTGAGGGCACAGGCAGCACCGGGAGGCGTTGACAACGTGCTCCAGGCCGCAGTCCCAGTTTTCAGTCTGGCGTTGTGGCCCCGTCTCTACCTCCCAGCCTTGTTCCTCCCTGTCCGTAACTCCAAGATGGCTTCTACAGCACTGGCTGCCTTGTGCTTATTCACTCTGTTGGGAGTGCCTTCCCACTTCAGAAAACTAGCTTATGTTTCATATAAGAATGAGGCTCCCTCGTGGGCACCACAGGCCCTGCGCTTCCCCTGATCCCGGCGCCTACCACGCTGGGCTGTGACCGCCTGGCACTTCTCTCTCTGCCCTTCTCTGCGGTGATCTCTTTAGGGCAGGGGCCTTTAGGACCCATCTCTGGCTCTCAGCACACACACCCAGCAGTGGCTGGACTGAACCGAAGGGTGTTGCCCCTGGGAGCTGCTCAGAGTCTTAGCACAATGCCCATATTTTTTCCGCATCCCCCAAAGACTTCAGCAGACATCTGCTGGGCACCTCTGGGTGCCCTACCCTGGGCTGGGAAACAAGGGGGCGCTGAGTCATGCAAGGCCCACCTTCCAGCCCAAGTTCGTTCTCTCGTTACCTGGGGGTCACTGAGAAAGTCACTTAACCTCTCTGAACTCTGCCTCCCCTGTATATTCAGTATAGACGAGAACAGTCTCTTCTGTCCAGCTCACCCTGGGTCAGAGTCAGCGGAACTTGGGGGTGAAAAAGTGCCTCCTTTGGAAACTGACATAGCATTGGTGTGTTAAGGAGCTTTCTTTTTAAGAGGTCTGATTTGTAGGGCTCTAAGAAAGGATTCTCTATGCCCAAAGAGCCTTCTGCTCCTTGTATCCCTCCATCTATCATGATGTCTGAAATTCTGCCACCCGTCATTCTTTTGGTAAGGTATTTTTATTATGTATATCCAAATCGTCCCTGTTAAAAGATACCAAATGATCTGGAGAGGGTAACACGTTAGCCCAGGAGTAAAGCCTGCTGCTGTGCCATTAACGAACAGCTCTTCCCTGCTCATTCTCCAACATTGGTGTTGAGGGTAGACAGGTGTGAGCTTTCTGGAGCTCAAGTTGGCAATACTTATCCAAAACCTTACAAACATGCGTACTCTTTAATGCCACAGTTCTCCCTCTGGAAGTTTATTCTAAGGAAACGATGTGTTCAAAACTGTGTGTACAAGGAAGTCTTATTTATAGTAGCAGAGAATTATAAATAACCTAAATGTCCAAGAGTTGGTAATGGGCTTAATAATGGTACATTTGTGCAGTGAAATACTGCCAGGCCCGGCTTCATAGGCCTGTGACCACACAGTCGCACAGGGCCCCACACTCAGAAGGGCCCCTCGCTTGGGTTAATGCTCTGCTGTCACCGTCTTCAGATTCTTCATCATTTCCTTAAAAGGAGCCCCTTGTTTTTATTTTGTGCTGGGTCCTACAAATTATGTAGCCATTTCCTGAATATGATGTAACAATTAAAATAATGTTTATGGAGAATATTTGTTGAAGTGAAAAAATGCTTCTATTAAATGAAGACACTAGGCTACAAATCCATAAAGGATGCAATTCTAATTTTTCAAAAACAAATATATATATGTATTAGTAGAAAAAAAGACTACAGAGAAATACACCAAAATGTTAGAACAATTATCTCTGAAGAAGCAAGATTACAGATATTCTTTTTGTTACTGTGTTCTTCCTAGAGCATTCTTGTATTTTCCAGCACAGAGGGTACGGATATGCTTATTGACTCGGACGTTTCCCGTCGAGGCAGAGGTGTGTACATCGTAACTGAGAACCAGCGGTTCTCTCTTGGCCTCTGATAGAGTCTGGAGCCCTTGGTATGCAGAGTAGACTTCTGGATAAACACACGAGGAGAAGTTCCGTTGATGAGGAAGCCAAGTGTTCTTATGGGCTCCTTGAAGTCGAAGACTGTCTGAATTCTCAGTCTCCACTTCCCTTCACAGGCCTGGCATGGACAAGGCCCCCAGGGAATGGCTTGAGGTCATTAGTGGTCTTTACTCGTGACACACCTCGTCAGACATTAACTTCATTACATTCTGACTTGGAGCTGGGACCTTCTCTCTGGCTTGGGGCTGGACGTGTGCCCCGAGTGATCTCTGGACCAGGGAGAGGAGCCACCCCCTCCCCAAGTCCTCCTGTGCCCTGTCTCCCTCTGGCAACAGGCTCCAGGGGCAGAGGTCGGACTTATTCCTGTGCAAAGCTGGGAGAACACAGCTGGCTCCACCTGTCACCCTGTGCGTGCGTCTCCTTGCCGGCTTCATCCCAGCAGCAGAGGGCAGTAGTGCTCAGCGAGCCCAGGAGGGAGGCTGGGAGTTGGGGGCAAGGGGGAGGTGGTCCTCCTGTAGGGAGTGCCCACTCACTCCGCACCCATTTCCCAGATTTCTCCTTCTCTCCTGGATGCTTATCAGCTGAGCCTGGCCGGCAGCACAGCAGTCCTAGCACCTTATCTCTGGGAAACCGAGGCCTCTGCATTCATGTCCTCTGACCCCTCATACGACAGATGGAAACACTGGGGCCCAGAGAAGGCATGGACTTGCTCAGAGCCACACAGGAACTAGGGGCAAACGGAGTTCTGACCGCTACAGGGGGAGGCAGGGCTCATAATGTGGAATTGCCCCATGTGGAAAGCTGTTGAAGGGAGGTGGGTAGCTGCAAGAATGGGAGATGCTCCCCGCACCTGCACACGGGTCCCAGGCCAGACTGAGTTCCAACTCTTTGAGCCTGTGTTTCTGGGTGGGCCCTTACTGCTCCAATAAGACTGAGATCTCCCCTGGGCACAGGCTGGGCCTTCTCCTGCTGTCTGTCTTCTTATTCTTTTTATATTCTTTTTATTACTATGTTCTTCCTAGAGCGTTTCAGCTCCTGGCGGGGCACCCCGTGCTCAGGGAAGATGTGAGGGCTCAAAGGTGGGGACGAGGTGGCACCAGCAGGGCAGCGGGAGCTTCCTCCTCTTTGCCCCACGGTTCCCTGGAACCCGTCCGAGGAGCTTCCTGAGCGTGCCCTGTGCTGTCCCATCTCTGTGCCTTTGTCTCCTGGTGGTCCACCGAGAACCCCTCTCCCCCAGCGCCTCCTTTCCTCTGCTCCAGGTCCATTCTCTCCCTCAAGGCGCAGGCCTGGGGCCTCCTCCTCCCAGAGCTTCCCCCTCCCTGACTCTCATCTAGGCTTCCACAGTTACGTCCTGGTCTGTAGCTCTGGTGACACTGGACACCTAGGGAAACAGTGTAGTCCAGTGGGAGGGGGACTTCAGAGCCCCACAGATCTGTGCTCTGACCTGGCTTTGCCATTGACCACCTGGGTGAACTTGCAAGTCCCTTAACCCGATCTGTGAAACGGAGGTGCTAATCCATGCTCCAAATGGGCAGTCGTGAGGATTTACAGACCACACAGAGAGTGCCGGGAAGAGCGGCCATCTGTACCTACAGGTGGTTGTTTATATCTAAGGTCATTCCCCATGAGATGAAAAGCTCTTTGAGGGCAGGGGTGGGGTCTTTTTGGTCACCCAAGACCTTGCAAAGGTTGAAACAATGAATGAACAAATGAATGAGTGAGTAAATGAATGAAAGAAATGTATGGGAATGGGCAGGGTACTCTGAGGAGTCTGCCCCTTACCAGCAAGATGGTGGACAGCAGTGTGCGCTCAGCCCTCAGGAGCCCCTTCTCCCTCCCCAGCCCCATTCTCAGCCCTTGCAGTGAGAGCCTTACCCCAATGACTTTTGTCTCTCCTAATTACCCTTTTAAATGAAATTTATGAAAGTTTCTCTAAATTTTAAAACTGATTTGCGGGGGCCATCCCAGTGGCGTAGTGGTTAAGTTCACACGCTCCACTTCAGCAGCCTGGGGTTCGCCATTTGGGTTCTTGGCGTGGACCTATGCACCGCTCATCAAGCCATGCTGAGGCAGCATTCCACATAGAACAACTAGAAGGATGTATAACTGTGACATACAACTATCTGCTGGGGCTTTGGAGATAAAAAAGGAAAAGAGGAGGATTGGCAACAGATGTTAGCTCAGGGCCAATCTTCCTCAAAAAAAACAGTTAAAAAAAACTGATTTGTATTCTTTAATAAGAGCATGTGATGGATGGGGTATTTATTTTTTAATAATCCTTTTTTTTTTTTTGTAAGGAAGATTGTCCCTAAGCTAACATCTGTTGCCAGTCTTCCTCTTTTTGCTTGAGGAATATTGTCCCTGAGCTAACATCTGTGCCAATCTTCCTCCATTTTGTATGTGAGACGCCACAACAGCATGGCTTGATGAGCGGTGTAGGTCCGCACCCGGGATCTGAACCCGTGAACCCCGGGCCACCAAAATGGAGCAGGCGAGCTTAACCACTATGCCACTCGGCCGCCGGTCCAGGACAGGGGGTATTATGTTGCAAATTTTCTATAATGAAATTGACTTGAGCACACTCTGGGTCATCAAGGTTGGGGCGGCCCCTCCCCCAGCCCCCAAGGGCTGCTTGCTCAAGACTGACAGACGGTGGTTTTTCGCTTGGCAGACCACGGTGAGCTGGGACGGGGACAAGCTGGAGTGTGTGCAGAAGGGCGAGAAGGAGGGACGCGGCTGGACCCAGTGGATTGAGGGTGATGAGCTGCACCTGGTAAGTTCCTGGGTCAGGGGCCAGGCCAGGTGAGGTCCCAGAGGCCCTGGTCACTGTTGAGATCTAGGTGGACCTTGGAAGAATACCCCGTGGCTGGGCCTTTGTTCTGCTCTGAAGCATCTCGCCCAAAGCCCTAAGGAAGGCACTTGAGTGACTTTAAAAATTGAGCAGTGTGTTTTCAAGGTCTGGGCTGACCCAGCTGTCCAATCAGGGAGGAGGTGAGGAGGTGTGTCTGCTAAGCATCAGAGGTGGAGCCAAGCCCTGTGGCCTTCCATATCTCTTTCTGTTCTCTCAGCAGCCCTATGGGCCAGAGATTATTATGGTTCCTATTTTGCAGATGAGGACATGGACGCTCACACCCAAGTTACACAGCTAGAAAGTTGCAGAACTAAAATTTGCTCCCAAATGATGTCTATTTTCACGATGCCAAATTGTGGCAGGCCAGAGCCAAGGAGAATTCTCTAAGCTTCTCTAAGACATGATCTCAATTATCTAGATTGGGGGAAGAGCAGCCTTTCTCAGCTCAGGTGTGGGCCCCACTCACCCTGTCCTCCAGCCTGGACCTCTAGTCAAAGCCGCTTCCACTCCCTCCATTGTGTGGGAAAAGCACCCACGAATCCAGAGAAGGGGCCTTAACCCCTGGAGGGCTAAAATAACACACGTCCTCTGAGAGGAGACCTCCCATCTCTTCTCTGCCCCCTTGGAACTCCCCAATTACCTTCCTTCCTAGAAAGGAGCCTGGGCCAGGTGACCTGGGTTCTAGGCCTGCCTCACTGGGTGCCTCTGGGTAGGTGCCCTCCTTCCCTCAGCCGCCTCTGCAGAATGCTGTCCTACCACATGGGGGCCTGCAGAGATCGGGCTGCAGGAGCTTTGGGAGGCAGGAGTGCTGGGAAGAGGCCCGAGGGCGTTATTTTCAGAGGCAGCTTAGCCTGATGCAGAGAGCCAAGGCTGCAGTGCCTGACCTTGAGCCGGGCTCCCCTCAGGCCTCTATTTCCTCCACTGCAGACAGTGAGGGTAGATGATGTGATCTCCATTGGCCCTTTTAGCTCAATAGTTCTGTGGCTCCAGGCCAGAGGTTACAAACTGGTTGGCAGGCCTCTTTTATTTGGCCATCAGTGGGCTTCAAACTTCTTCACCCACCAATTTGAAAATTAGATGTCACATAAATATTCAGATTTCCAGCCTCTTTCAAAAAAAAAAAAAAAATTGGAAGGCCTGACAGCACTGTGCCGTTATTCCCCCTGGCAGCACTCAGCAAGGGCTGCCCTATAGGCAGGGCAAAGGCTTTCTTAGCTGCATTTTAGTACTACCTGGGAGCTTTTAATAATAGCGATTCTGCTACTCCGCCCACTGAGATACTGATATTACTGGTCTGGCTGGGACCCAGGCATTTTTCAGACCCCCCAGGTAACTCCAGTGGGCAGCTGAAGCTTGGAACCACCACGCTAGTTTGCAGCCCTGGTCTGCGGTGACCTGTTGAGCCCTTTGGGGATCAAGCCATGTGTCTGGGCCTGATTTCTTCCAAGGCTGGGCACACACTCTGTCTTGGGCTCAGGCCTGAGGTTCTTCAAGCCTTTGGCTCCTTGAGGGTAGTAGGAGGAGAGGCATCAGAGGGTCCCGTTGGTCAGTTCTGAGCCACATCTGTTTCCCGGCCAGCTCTGTCTACAGGGTGTAGCAGAGCCTGGTCTCCACTGAGCCAGTTCAGCCGGCTTTCCAAGGAATTGGTTAGTTCAGACCAACTCCTGGGGAAAAATAACAGCCACTGAGTATTTTCAAAGTTCTTGTCCTGTAGATGCACTGAGCCCCAAGTGTGACCTTGCTCTGGCCAACGACAAGCATCTGCCTTTGTTTCAGGAGATGAGAGTGCAGGGTGTGGTCTGCAAGCAAGTATTCAAGAAGGTGCACTGAAGCCCGAGCAGCCCCGGGCCTCGAGGAATGAGCAGCAGGACGTGTGGCCGGGATCCCCCTCTTTGCACCGCATGGGCAGAACAGGCCAGGCGTCTGTCAGCAGAGGCTGTCTCTTGGCTTTGTCTCTTTCCTTTTCTTAAAACGAAGCCATCCCAATAAAAGTGATCTCTGCTCCAGACGTCTGTTCTGGTGAAGCTTCAGAACCCCCCTGTGCTCACTTTGTCTCCGGGGCCTCTGAACTGGCGTCTCCTGATGCCACCCCTGAGCGGCAGGGAGAAATTCAGCCGCACACCTGCGGATTTCGTCCTGACGCACCTGTGCCGTCTTTCCCCAGGGGCACAGGCTTGGGTCCAGGGTGTGTGGCCTGACATTCAGTCATTTATGTATTAAGTACCTACCACCTTACACGTGCAGTCAGGGCCAGTGAGTGCTACAGAAGCAGGAGAAGGTGCCCTCCACCCTGGGAACTTAGAGCCTAGTTAAGGAGGTCAGCCCAACAGAGATCTCTAACTGTACACAAAGGAGATGCTCTAAACATTATTTGTGAATGAAATGGAACTGGATGGAATTGTAAGCCCAAAGCTAGAATGAGGTGAACCTTAACCAAGGGCAATTACCAATTGGATTTGATATCAGAGGTGTCATGAACACGCACTTCACCACCCCAAAACCATCCCCACCTCATCTATGGGCTGATGAAACACCTTCCTTTTCACTGTTGTAGAAATGGCATAACTTGCAAATCCCCCTGCAAGAGGAAAAGCAGCCTCATATTCACACTGAGGTGTAAACGATTGCTAGCTATGCCTTTGCATCAAGAAACACAGGGAAACTGAAGGGTGAGTGAGGAGGTGGAAGGCCATGGAAAGGGAGGACTTCCATCGGGGACCCCCTAATATCAAGTCTGCCCAGGCTGTGCCCTGCCCGTTGGGAAGAGTACATAACCAGGTTAGGAGTTGGATGAGCTGAGTTCAAATCACAGCTCCCCCTCTCACAGGGCAACACCACACCTCTCGGGACCTCACTTATCCAAGAAGAAAACCACAGTAATCATCTGCCCCACCTCTCGCACAGGTGGGCTGGGAAGCTTCGAAGGCATGTAAAACTTGTTGACCGCCAAGCACTAGCCCAGTGTTCTCAGACCCACTAAACATTACAACCACCCGGGGAGCTTTCAGAATTCCTGTCCTCAGGCCGCTCCCCAGAACCAGTTACATCCGAATGTCTCGAGGTGGGACCCAGGCATCCGTATTTTTTTTTAAAGCTCCCTGGGTGACTCTAATATGTCACTGTAGTTGAGAATCACTGCCCTAAACCAGCATTTCTAACCTGGGAGTAATCCAGCACCCACCTAGGGGCATGTGGCAATGTCTGGACGCATATTTGATTTAATAACTTGGGTGGGGGCGCTACTGGCATCCAGTGGGCAGAGGCCAGGGAGGCTGCTAAACATCCTGCAATGTGCAGGACAGCCCCCACAACAAAGAGTTATCCAGCCCAGCAAGTCAATACTGACAAGATTGAGGAACCCTGCCCTAGACAAATGCAAGAAATGGTTAATGATTCTTATTATCCAGGTCATTTCCCTAACCTAGACCAAAGAAATGAAAACTCAGAATTGCCTAAGATTTTGGAGACCCCTTCACCTTTGCAGGCCTACTCTCTGTCCGAGGGTGGAGAACTTAAAGGCAAAGATTCTTTTAAAGACCATTCACAAATGTTTACTGAAGACCTGGTATGTGCCAGGTGCTGAGCTAATGTCACACCTGTTGGGCCTCCAGGAGTTCCCGTCTCACCTCAGGTATGGAGACCCCCAGCATGTAAATGCCTCACCCAACAGTTAGGGTCTGTGGAGGACTCTCCATAGAAGGTGTGGTCCTGTTAGCGTGAGTATGCACGTGATGTGGGAGTCACGGCCCACCCTTGGGAGCCTCTGGTTTTGTAGGGAGACTCAACCCCCTTCTGATTGAAGAACTTGAATACTAGGACCTGTTTTAGTGAGCAGTGGGAGCCACAGGAGGTTTTTGAGCAGGAGAGTGGCATGATCAGCCTTTCCGCAGAGTGAATCTGGCGGCCATTCTCTCAGCAGTAAGAAGAGAAAAGAGCAAGGAATGCCAGTTGGAGCTTAGCACAGAGCAGCCACATTAATTCAAAATTCACTTCATATGAGACTAATCTTCCCAAAGGAGTATATGTGGAGCGGAAGGGATGCTGCTTATTGTGCACAAACCAATAACCACAGAAGCATGCTTAGTGCTGCTGGCCGTTTTCTCAGCGCCACCCCCAGCGTTTGGCAGAGGACTTGCTCCTGCACTTGGCAGCCGCCTGCTTCATGGCGCTTGCTCAGCCGCCTTTGGCATTTCAGCCCCTCTCACCTCCGGTCCAAAGCTGTTGATGTGAGCTCCATTTCTGGAACACTATTGCAAGCTCCACCACTTATCTGACACTTGGCTTGTTACAAGGTACAAAAAAGATTTTCGTTTCTCACAATAGTGCCTGATAACATAACTGAGTACCGGGAATGGACCCACTCGCCGCATGTCCAAAGCACAGCAACAATACTGTGATGCCCACAGGGCTGACAGAGGATGGCAGTTGTCTATTTGCCACTCGCCTGGTGCTGCTAGGCTGTGCAAATAGAGCACTGCTCTGACAATGCCCCGGGCCTGCCAACTGAGAAAGGTTTTTTTGACATTTTTTGAACTGGAGGGTTACAGTATGTCAAAATGCACTGTAAGTAAGAACTTACTAATATATTTATATCTCATAACTTCAGATTTTCAAAACTAGGACTGCCACGTGCAGCAGCTCAGGCAGGAAGTGCTGAGGCCGTGCCCGGGGCAATGGTGGCCCTCGCTGAGGAAAGGGAGCGGGTGCAGGGGCTGAGTGCCCAGGCTCTGGAGCCACGTGGCCTGGGTTCAAGTCCCCTCTCTGCTACTTCCTGGCTCTGCGAGGTTAAGGCAAGTCTTGCAGCCTCTCTGTGCCTCAGTTTACTCACCTGTAAATCGGGGCTAACAATTCCTCACAAGCTTTTTGTGAGGATTAAATGAATCTAACATATGTAAGCAACTGAGAGCAGATGTATATGTTATTTGCAAAGATATTTGAATAGTCTCTGGCATATAACAAGCCAACTTACATGTGGGTGAAAAAAAACAAAAACGGAGATCTGAAAGGCACTTCAGGAGTAGAAGCAACATGACAGGACATGGTGACAGAAGAGCAGGAGGAACCCAAGCTCAGGGGCAGCAGGGACGCCTTTGACAGAAATCCGGTAGGGTGCCTCGTCTAGGGCGGGAAGCCCCCAGACTGCCTCAGCGGCAGAGGGGGGCCTGGAGCAGGGCCTCACTGACCTCCTGGGGGTGCAAACCCAAGTGCCTCTGCCCCCCTCACCACACACACACACAGAGGACACTGATCGGGACCCCGGAGTTTCTGGTGCACAGACGCGGTGACCCTCCATCACAGGGCTGGTGGGAGGATGGACTTCAGACCCTAAACCCCCAAGCCCACAGAAACATCATTGTCTAGGCAGCTTCCAAACCTTCCCGCAAGAAAATCCTGACAAGGAGAACCCCACCAGGACCTCTCTGGGAGTCCTAATTTATAACCTCTGTCTCAATTAATTAGGACACCCACCGCTACTGTTCCTTTCAGGTGCAAATTAAACAGCTTAACAGTGCACTGCAATTAAATTCTGCTTAATTCTCCTAAATGTCCCTTATCCACGCTGCTGACAGTGCCAGGAGCAATCCCCCCATGCAGATCTGGGTCTTTTGTAACCTGAGTTCCCAGGGGCTTCACCAACTCAGCTACAGCCCCACATTTCACCCTAAGCTGGGGACCTATGAGGCTGAGTCAATGCAGGTGGTGGGGACCTGCTAGTGACTCAAGTCACAGGAATGGGCTTTTCTCTCTGGGACAGTTGGGACAAGGAAAGGGATGGCTGTCCCTTTGGAAAAAAGGACTTGATTTGCTCTGGGAAGGACACTTACCAATGATGACATCCCCCATTTCCCATCCAATAAACAAAACTTTACCAGTGCTTCAGAGATGAGTTTGGGGTCCCCTCCTCCCTGCTCCACAATCCACAAAATCACCCCCTTCTTTGAGCTCTGATCTTCTCAAGGGTGGTCCTGGCCATTTCCCCTTTTTGAGACACCCCCAGATCAGAAGACAAAAGTTGTGGTTTATTTTAAATGGTTGCATGTAATAAATAGTTTAGCACAAAACAATACAATGTAATATAATTATGTTGTGCTAATTCCAAGATAGTTATAGGATTTATAAAATTAATCAATTCATAGTATACCCAAGGCATACAATGGTCCATTCGTGGTACACAAGTTTAAAGGTGGAGAATGAACTTCATTCTGTCCCACTACTGTCTCTCTCTGACCTTCACGTGTAACTTCATTTGGTGATAATGTCGAAAGTTGAAAAGCCCTCATGAATGTGATGTCTGCACCAAGTGGGTCCTTTCCCCCAACACCACAGGCCCCCAGTGGAGGCCGTCTTTGAACTCCTAACACTTAGCTCTCAGCCTTCCCATTGTCTTAGACACCCCTAGTGGACATTCACCACATTTGTGGCTGTCTGCCATCTTGTGAGCAACTCTCCTACGTATGAGGAATTTCCTGCGTTAGAAATTCCATCTCTCCAAGGTATTAATGGAAGGAAAAACCAGCTTTTCCAGCCTACCTTGCATCTAGGCTCCGGGTATGAGACAAGTTTCCCTCAATTAGATGCCCCAGAGTGAAGAGATGTGGAAAGAGGACTATGTGAGGAAGGTGGATAATGCAGATTCGATTCTTCGGAAATGGTGACAGAAGAGGAATTGGCATTGGGGTGGCACCCATGGCAGAGCTTTGGTTCCCAATGTCCAGTGCCGTGGGCCCCACCTACACTGGCAGTGGATGCAAAAGATAGAGGCAACCAGCCCTGTGTGCTTCCTACACAACCCCACCTATGAGGTAGTCTTGCCAAAAAATCGCATTTGAATCTGGTCAAGCCTCTGATCTAACTACATATTTACAGGAAGTACAGGGGCAGAGGGCCATGCTAAAGGACATTTCAGGGATGCAATCAGCAAAACCCAGACTGTGAGAAACTACAGGACAAACAGCCTGATTTTTTCAACAAATAAATTGCAAGGAACAAAAAAATATACAGAGAGGGAACCTATCGTCCAAAAGAGACTCAGAAGACACATCACCTAATCATACTATGTGGCCTTTATTTGACTCCTAATTCAAACAAACAAATGAATTGTAAAAACAAAATAAACTAAAGCAAACAAAAAAGGATATGAGATAATTAGGGAAATTTGTACGCTGACAATATTTGATGATATTACCATAAACACTGTTAAATTTTTAGGTGTGATAAAGGCATTACCGTCACATATTCTAAGAGTTCTTATCTTTTAGATACACACTGAAATATTTATGGATAAAAGGCATAGTGTCTGGGATTTGTTTCAAGAAAGTTGGGAAGGGGAGGATAGTAGGAATAGAGACGAAATAAGACTGGCCAGGACTTAATAATCGTTGAAGCAGAGTGATGGGTATGGAATTCGTTCAACTATCCTGTCTTCTTGTGTAGATGTTTGAAATATTCTGTGATAAAAACTTTTTTAAAAACTAGTTAAAATAAATAAAATTTTAAGTAAATAAATGATCCAGGATAAAATCAAACTTTATCTGGCTTAACTATGATACCTGTAGAGGGCTGACCGGCAGGATTAACTAGGCACTTTCCATTTCAGATCAGAGCATGGAAAGCAATTGCTTCTCCTCTGGGGGAGATGGAGGGTGAAGCTGCTTGGATGTGGAGGCTGAGAAGCTATCGTGCACTCTGGCCATCTGGTCTCCCTCAGCCGATAGATGCACTGGAAACCATGGTGTCCAGTGCCATGGCAGCCTTGCATCTCTACTCCATCCCAGCGAACTAGCTCTACCACCACCTGCAGCCAGCTGTCTCTGCCATAAACTGTCCACATGGACCTCTGGAGCCAAGGAGACATTGGAAAGTGTGTGGAGGTGATGGGTCGTCCAGAGCCAGATTCAGGTTTTGGTGCTCTGAGAGTTGGAGTGAGGTCAGCAGGCTGGTGCTCCAGCACAGTCCAGGAGAGCAGCAGTGAGAGGCCATAGCAAGGCAGTGGGACGGAGAGGAGGGGCAGCTGCCAGCAGCAATGCTAGGGGAGAATCCATGGACTTATCAGATGAAATGACCCTGGGGTAGGGGTGAGGGGATGTGGAGAGCAGAGTAGTAATAAGACCAAGTAGGTGAAGACAGAAGAGAAGAAGGATGGAGACCTAGTGGAGAAGAGAGCTGTGGTGGTTTTTAAATATTGTGGCAAATTCTTTAACGTGCCTTCTTTCATGCCTCATTTTTGAATGCCCCCTTGAATGCAGACTGGTGGCAGAAGTGATGGTAGTGACTTCTAAGGCTAGGTCATACAAGGATACAACTTCCTCCCTGCTCTATCTCTTGGATCACTCAATCTGAGAGGAGCCAGGCACCATGTCATCAGGACACTTGAGCAGCCTTATGGGAGGCCCACGTGGAGAGCAGCAGAGGCCTCTCACCAACGGTCTATGAGCCACCTTTAAAAGCAGATTCTCCAGTCCAGCTAAGCCACTCAAACTCCTGACCCATGGGAACTATGAGATAATAAATGTTTATGTTGTTTTAAGCCACTAAGTTATGGAGTAATTTGTTACACAGCTATCAACAACTAATACACCAATACAGGAACTCTCAGATGCCCAGTCAGGGTGGCCTCTGTGTGGACTGACAGTGTCTCAGTGGAAACCATGAAGGACTGCTCTGCCCCATCCTCTGGACCCCATGAGTATGACATATTATTAGCCAATGGCAAGACTTCCTTTCCTTTCTATAGGGCTTTGCAGACAGAACCAAGAGGCAGCTCTGGGATTGGCACCTGGGTCTTTGTGATGCCAAAGGCTGTGCCCTTTCCATGAGGCCATATTTCAGAGTCTGGATGTCAAGGAGCTAGAAGAAGGGGAGAGAAGAGATAATAAACCTCAAGTTGTTCTTGTGAACCATAGAGAGGCCAAGAATTAGAGGATAGAATAAGATAGTGGTTCTCTTATTAATTTAATGATTTAAAACCCAATGGAGATGTGATTAAGATAGAGGTCAAGAGGAAATCACCCTGGATTAGGGTGGGCCCTAAATCCAACAAGACTGGCCTTCTAGGAGACAGAAAGGGACACACACAGAAGAGGGTGATTTGAATATGGAGGCAAAAATTGGAGTGCTACGTCTACAAGCCAAAGAATACCAAGGATTGCCAGCAACCCCTAGAAGCTAAGAGAGGGGCACTGAGCTGATTCTTGCTCAGAACCTCCAGAAGGAGGTACCCTGTCAATACCTGGGTTTTGGACGTCTGGCTTCCTGAAGGGAGAGAATAAATTTCTGTTGTTTTAAGCCAAAAAACAAACAAACAAACAAAAACTACCAATGGTATTAAATGAATAGATGCTGCAAGGTCAGATACTGGTTTCTAAATGGCCTTAGTGGATTGAGATGTCCCCTGTCATCTTTCATTCCTCCGTAAATGTGTATTGACCACCTGATCAGTGCCAGGGCGAGGGCCAGGCCATTCACAGGAAATGTTACATCAGGGCCGGGGCCCAGTGAGTGCCTGCGACAGCCGGTGCTACACGAGCTCACTGGCATATAGAGAGCAGTGTGCGGCACAGGAATCTGGGAAGACCCGCTGTGCGATGTGGAGCAAGCCAGGAGGGGGTTTGGAAAGGTAAGGGGGGAAATTTCTAGCAGGCATAGAGATGCAGCTCCAGGCAGTGCCCTCTGGGCTGGTCCGTTGTGGGGTGGAATACAGGGGGAAGAAACATCTTCAGACTTTTTGCTTCTAAAAGAAGAACCTGAAGGGGCCAATGCCTTAATCTGGAGAAGTGATCCTAGACCCTCCTTGACATCTCAGGCACCATGACAAGAGTGGGGGAGAGAGATGTGGGGAACTGCCTGTGTCCACAGGGGCACTTTAATTCCTGTCCTATAGCTTCTGCCTGCCTCATTTCGGTGTTCAAGGCCTCCTTAGGAAGTCCCTCCCCTCAAGCTCCTGGACACACCCTTTCTGTGTGAGCCAGGCTTGTCTCCCGAAGCGAACGTGTTGGTTCCCTAACTACACTATTGTTCTTCCCTTTCCCTCTGCAAAATGCCCGGTTCTTCCCTTCAAGCAAAGTCTTATGAACCTTGCTTAAAAAGTCCCTCCTCCAAGAAGCTTTCTTTGACTGACTCTTTCCAATTAATATTGCTCGATTTTGATTGGGTTGGTTCTGCCGTGATCTTAGCAGAGAAGGACCAAGTCAGGTTGCACATCTCAGGAGCTCTTGTTCATCACCGCATGGCCTCCATCAGACTTTCTCCAGCCAGGTAGGACCCGGTCTCATGCCATTCTCCTCTCCCTCCTCGCTTCACCCTGTGTTCTCTGAGTTACTGGACTGTGCAAGTAAGTTAATTAATAGCCTGAACTTACACACTGTGGTTATCAGCCAACCTTGACCACACTTTCATTTATGGTCTTTTATTTTTTTTTTATAATTTTTATTTATTTATTTATTTTCCCCCAAAGCCCCAGTAGGTAGTTGTACATCATAGTTTAACATCCTTCTAGTTGCTGTACGTGGGACACGGCCTCAGCATGGCAGGAGAAGCGGTGCGTCGGTGCGCGCCCGGGATCCGAACCCAGACCGCCAGCAGCGGAGCGCGCGCACTTAACCGCTAAGCCACGGGGCGGGCCCGATTTATGGTCTTTTTAAGAAGACCGCCAGACCATGTTAAGAAATCTTCCTGCCACGCAGCAACAGGTGGGGGGACCTTTGGTCCGCAAAAGAGGCCACCTCTGAGAGGGCGCTGCTCGTCAGATGAGGCAGGCATTGCATCAGCTAATCTGCAGTATCAAGATAATCCCTGAGGATGTCTTAGGAAAAATCTCTGCTATTTTGCACTTTGGGACTCTCACCATTTTATAGCCCCTAATTGATAACCCTCAAGATTCTTGTAATCACTACAGGCTTTTTTCCCCTAAGCCCTACCTATTCTTTAAGACTCAGCTAAAGGCGCTGCCTAAGCAAGACACCTTCCCCATCAGCCCTGGATGACCTCCCTCCTGACTATCATTGTGTTGTTATTAAATTCCATCTTTTTGTGGCCTAGTAACTCTCTTTAAAAACTTTTGGATCAGACAGTAAATCAAAACTGAAATTGTGGGGCCGGCCCGGTGGCGCAAGCGGTTAAGTGCGCGCGCTCCGCTGCGGCGGCCCGGGGTTCACTGGTTCGGATCCCGGGCGCGCACCGACGCACTGCTTGGTAAGCCATGCTGTGGCGGCGTCCCATATAAAGTGGAGGAAGATAGGCACAGATGTTAGCCCAGGGCCGTCTTCCTCAGCAAAAAAAGAGGAGGATTGGTGGATGTTAGCTCAGGGCTGATCTCCTCACAAAAAAAAACCAAAAAACTGAAATTGCAAAATCGTTGGAAATTAATAATAAAAAGACTACATAGAAGAAAATATCTGCAAATCACATATCTGGCAAAGGACTCATAGACAAAATTGGTAAAGAACTCTCTAAACTCAACAGTAAGAAAACAATCTGGTTAGAAAATGGGTGTAAGACTTGAATAGACACCTCACCAATGAAGATATAAGGATAGCAAATAAATGCATTAAAAGATGTTCAACATCATTAGCCATTGGAAAAATGTAAATTAAATCACAATAATATACTACAACATACTTGTTAGGATGGCCAAAATTAAAAATCTGATAATACCAAGTGCTGACAAGGATGCAGAGATACTAGATCACTCACACATTTTTGGTGGGAATATAAAATGGTAAGGCCACTCTGGAAATGAGTCTGGCAATTTCTTAAAAAATTAAACATACTTATACAACCCAGCAATCACATTCCTGGGTATTTTTCCCAGAGAAATGAAATATTATATTCACTCAAAAACCTATGCATGGATGTTCATAGCTGCTTTATTTGTAATAGTCAAAGACTAAAAGAAATCCAAATGTGCTTCAACAGATGAAAGGTTAAACAAACTATGGTACATCCATACAATGCAATACTACTCAGCAATTAAAGGAGAAAACTCTTGATTCTTACAATAAGTCGGATGAATCTTAGGGCATTAAGAAAAGTGAAAAAAAGCCAATCTCAAAAGTTACATGATTCCACAACAAAATGGAAGTTTAAATTAGTGGGAAAATGAACTGAAACGATGCTGGGATAATGAATCACACATTTGGGAAAATAATTAAGCTGAATAAAAGTTTATAGGCTAAAAATGAAAGTGGAAAGATTTAGAAGTAAACATGTGAGGTTTTGGTTTGTATTTTTTAAATTAATATTAGTGTAGGGAAGGTCATTCTAAGATACAAACTTTAGAACCAATGAAAAAAAGTCTGTTAACTTCACGTACTTATAATTAAAATTTCTGAACAGAACTTTCAGTTTAAAAATGTGGATTGAATACATGAATTTATCACTGCTCTTTCCCAAAATTTCACTAAAATGACAATAAAAGTGCTGAAGGATAATTTTTTTAAAGACAAAATCATGACCTCATACAAACGTAAACACTTGGCAAAAGATTTTATTTAACTTGCTAATTAATGAGCGAGCCGATAAGATGTTACAACTCTTACAAAGGAGAATTTGATTTACAGAGATTTATATTCCCTATCTAACAAAATCTATTTACAACGGCCATGATCAGGAATAATTTGCATAGCTGTAGACTGGAAACATAGGCATTATTATCAGTTCTACAGCATCTGTCTCTGCAGAGTTGGAAAATAGTCTGGTCAAAGACAACCAAAGATAACTTGGATAGTTAGGCTAGACTCAGTAATATTTTCTTTGCCTATTTCAAAGTTTTTTACAATTTTCATGACAATATCACCCACTTGTAATCATAATAATCTCACGAAAGATTATTCTTGACCACAAAATAACACTGTTCCCGTAAGGTTTGGCCTGATTATTTACATAAGTACGGTAAGAGTGTTACTATAGGTCTCTTTAAATTTACGTTGTGGTATCTAGAGCAATACAATATTGAACAATTACAAAATTAACATCCATCTAAAAGTTTTCATAAAGCATCTCAGATTGGACTTTTAATAACTTCTATTATTAGAAGGTTTAGAGTGCTCTTCTTTTTCCAGTGTCTTAAGGTGGAAGATTAGTTTATTGAATTGAGATCTTTCTTTTTGATATAGGCATTTACAGCTATAAATTTTGCTCTTAGCACTGTTTTAGCTACATTCCATAGTTTTGGGATTTTGCATCTTCATTTTCAATAATCTCAAAGTATTTTTTAATTTCCTTTGTGATCTCTTTGACTGATTGGTTATTTAGGAGTGTGTTGTTTAATGTCCATACGTTTGTGAATTTTCCAAATTTCTTTCTGTTCTTGATTTCTAATCACAGTTTATTATAGTCAGAAAACATACTGTGTTTTATTTCAGTCCTTTTAATTTTATTGAGGCTTGTTTTATGGCCTAGCATATGAAGGAAGAACATTCCATGTGCACTTGAGAAAAAGAGTGTATTTTATTGTTGTTGAGTGAAGTGTTCTACAGATGTCTGTTTGGTCTCGTTGGTCACATCTGAAGTCTTCTATTTTCTTGTTGTTCTTCTGCCTAGTTTTTCTATCTATTACTAAAAGTGGGGTATTAAAAGCCTCAACCATTATTATTGAATTGTTGATTTCTCCCATCAATTCTGTTATCAATTTTGTTTAATGTATTTTGGGACTCTATTGTTGGGTGCATGTATGTTTATACATATATGATTTGCAAATATTTTCTCCCAGCTGGTGGGTTGTCTTTTCATTTTGATCCTGGTTTCACTTGCCTTGCAGAAGCTGTTTAGTCTGATGAAGTCCCACTTGTTTATTTTTTCTTTTTTTCCCTTGTCCAAGTAGAAATGAAATTCAAAAAGATCCCCCATGACCGATGTCAAAAAGTGTACTACCTATGTTTTCTTCCAGGAGTTTTATAGTTTCAGGTCTTATCTTCAAGTCTTTGATCCATTTTGAGTTAATTTTCATGTATGGTGAAAGAAAATAGTCTACTTTCATTCTTTTGCATGTGGCTTTTCAGTTTTTCCAGCACCATTTATTGAAGAGACTTTCCCTTCTCCATTGTATGTTCTTAGCTTCTTTGTTGAAGACTAGCTGTCTGTAGATGTGTGGTTTTATTTCTGGGCTTTCGATTCTGTTCCATTGATCTGTGTATCTGTTTTTGTGCCAGTACCATGCTGTTTTAACTATTATAGCTTTATAGTATTTTTTGAAGTCAGGAATTGTGATGCCTCCAGCTTTGTTCTTTTTTCTCAGGATTGCTTTAGCTATTCAGGGTCTTTTGTGGTACCATATGAATTTTAGTATTCTTTGTTCTATTTTTGAGAAGAATGTCATTGGGATTCTGATTGGGATTGCATTGAATCTGTAGATTGCTTTAGGTAATATGGACATTTTAACTATATTTATTCTTCCAGTCCATGTGCATGGGATATCTTTCCATTTCTTTATGTCATCCTCAATTTCTTTCAATAAGGTCTTATAGTTTTCATTGTATAGGACTTTCACCCCCTTGGGTAAATTTATTCCTAGATATTTTATTCTTTTTGTTGTGATTGTAAATGGGATTGTCTTCTTGAGTTCTCTTTCTGTTAGTTTGTTATTAGATTATAGAAATGCAACTGATTTTTGTAAGTTGATTTTGTACCCTGCAACTTTGCTGTAGTTGTTGGTTATTTCTTAATTTTCCAATGGGGATTCTTGAGGGTTTTCTATATATAAAATCATGCCATCTGCAAATAGTGAGAGTTTCACTTCTTCGTTGCCTATTTAGATTCCTTTTTCTTGCCTAATTGCTCTGGCCAAAACTTCCAGTACTATGTTGAATCAGAGTGGCGAGAGTGGGCACTTTTGTCTTGTTCCTGTTCTCAGAGCAATGGCTTTCAGTTTTTCCTTATTGAGTAAGATGTTTGCTGCGGGTTTGTCAGGTATGGCCTTTATTATGTTGAGGTACGTTCCTTCCATACCCATTTTGTTGAGAGTTTTTATCATAAATTGATGTTGGGTCTTGTCAAATGCTTTCCCTGCATCTAGTGAGATGATCATGTGGTTTTTGTTTCTTGTTCTGTTAATGTGGTGTATCACATTGATTCATTTGTGGATGTTGAGCCATCCCTGTGTCCCTGGTATAAATCCCACTTGATCATGGTGTGATCTTTTTAACGTATTGCTGTATTTGGTTCGCCAATATTTTGTTGAGGATTTTTGTGTCTATGTTCATCAGTGATATTGGCCTGTAATTTTCCTTTTTTTATTGTCCTTGTCTGTCAGGGTGATTTTGGCCTCATAGAATGTGTTAGGAAGTGTTCTATCTTTCTCCATTTTTTGGAATAGTTTAGAAGGATACCTATTAAATCTTCTTTGAATGTTTGGTAAAATTCTCCAGAGAAGCTGTCTGGTCCTGGACTTTTATTTTTTGAGAAGTTTTTGATTACTGTTTCAATCTCTTTTGATTGGTCAGTTCAGATTCTCTATTTCTTCTTGATTCAGTTTTGGGAGGTTGCATGAGTCTAACGATTTATCCCTTTCTTCTAGATTTTTCAATTTGTTGAAATTGCATATAGTTTTTCATAGTATTCTATTATAATCCTTTGTATTTCTGTGGTATCTGTTGTAATTTCTCCTCTTTCATTTCTAATTTTATTTATTTGAGCCTTTTCTCTTTTTTTCTTAGTGAGTCTGACTAAGAGTTTCTCAATTTTGTTTATCTTCTCAAAGAACCAGCTCTTAGTTTCATTGATCCTTTCTGCTGTTTTTTCAGTTTCAATTTCATTTATTTTTGTTCTAGTTTTTATTATTTCCCTCCTTCTTTTTTTTTTTTTAAAGATTTTATTTATTTATTTTTCCCCCCAAAGCCCCAGTAGATAGTTGTATGTCATAGCTGCACATCCTTCTAGTTGCTGTACATGGGACCGGCCTCAGCATGGCCGGAGAAGCAGTGCCTCGGTGTGCGCCTGGGATCCAAACCCAGGCCGCCAGCAGTGGAGTGCGCGTACTTAACCGCTAAGCCACAGGACCAGCCCATATTTCCCTCCTTCTGCTGACTTTAGGCTTGTTTGTTTCTCTTTTTCTAGTTCTGTCAGGTGTCGTTTAAGATTATTTACTTGAGATTTTCCTTGTTTGTTAAGGTGAGCCTGTATTGCTATAAATTTCCCTCTCAGGACTGCTTTTGCTGCATCCCATATGAGTTGGTAGGGTGTATTTTCATTTTCATTTGTCTCCAGATATTTTTTGATTTCTCCTTTAATTTCTTCAATGATCAATTGGTTGTTTAGTAGCATGTTGTTTAGTCTCCACTTATTTGTCACTTTCCCAGCTTTTTTCTTGTAGTTTATTTCTAGTTTCATAGCATTATGGTCAGAAAAGATACTTGATATGATTTCAATCTTCTTTAATTTATTCAATCTTGTTTCCCAGCATATGGTCTATCTTTGAGAATGTTTCATGTGCACTTGAGAAGAAGGTGTATTCTGCTGTTTTTGGATGCAGTGTTCTATATATATATATCTATTAAAACTATCTGGTCTAGTTTTTTGTTTAATTCCACTATTTCCTTGTTGACTTTCTGTCTGGGTAATCTATCCATTGTAAGTGGGGTGTTAAGGTCACTTACTATTATTGTGTTGCTGTTAATATCTCCTTTTAGGTCTGTTAATAGTTGTTTTATGTACTTTGGTGCTCCTGTGTTAGGTGCATATATATTTATAAGTGTTATGTCTTCTTGGTGGAGCGTCCCTTTTATCATTATATACTCCTCCTCTTTGTCTCTCACTGCCTTTTTTATCTTGAAGTCTACTTTGTCTGATATAAGTATGGCAACACTTGCTTTCTTTTGTTTTCCATTAGCCTGGAGTATCATCTTCCATCCCTTCACTCTGAGCCTGTGTTTGTCTTTAGAGCTGAGATGTGTTTCCTGGAGGCAGCATATTGTTGGGTCTTGTTCTTTAATCCATCCAGCCACTCTGTGTCTTTTGATTGGAGAATTCAATCCTTTTACATTTAGAGTGATTATTGATATATAAGGGCTTAATGCTCATATATAACATATTTGTTTTCTGGTTGTTCTGTATTTTTCTTGTTTCTCATCACGTGTATTTCAGACTGCCAATTCAGTTTGGTGGTTCTCTGTGATGGTTTTCTCAGTTTTATCTTTAATTTCCATTTGTGTCTCTGTTCTGATTTTTTGTTTAGTGGTTACCGTGAGGATTGTATAAAAGATCTTGTAGACGAGATAGTCCATTTTCTGATAGCCTATTGTTTCCTTAGTCTAAGCAGATTCCATCCCTTTCCTCTTCCGCAACTAAGTTATTATGTCACAACTTTTTCCATTTTGTGTTTTGAGCTTGTGGTTAAAATGAAGTGATTATACTTATTTTTGATGTTTTCCTTCCCTTTATCTTTAATGTTATAATTAAGTATTTGCTAACCTGTTCTGGTAGACAGCTGAAATTTTCTGATTTTGTCTGTCTGTTTATCTCCTTGCTCAAGGCTTTGTAAACCCTTTCTTTTTTTTTTTCAGGTATGAGGGCCTTCTTGATCATTTCTTTTAGGGGAGTTCTTATAGCGATGAACTCTCTCAGCTTTTGTTTATCTGGGAAAGATTTTATTTCTCCATTATATCTGAAGGATATTTTGCTGGGATAGAGTATTCTTGGCTGAAAATTTATGTCTTTCAAAATTTTGAATATATCATTCCACTCTCTCCTAGCCTGCAAGGTTTCTGCTGAGAATTCTGCTGAAAGTCTTTCTCATAGCAGTTCCTTTGTAGGTTATTTTCTTCTGCCTTACTGCCCTTAATATTTTTTCTTTGTCATTGACTTTTGCTAGTTTTACTAATATAGGTGTTGGAGAAGGTCTTTCTAGATCAATGTAATTAGGAGTTCTATTAGCTTCTTTTACTTGTAATTCCAGCTCATTCCCCAGGTTTGGGAAGTTCTCAGCTATTATTTCTTTGAACAAGCTCTCTGCTCCTTTCTCTCTCTCTTCTCCCTCTGGAATACCTATTATTCTTATGTTGCATTTCCTAATTGAGTAGCACATTTCTCAGAGAATTTCTTCATTTCTTTTTAGTCTTAGGGCTCTCTCTTCCTCCATATGAAACATTTCTATATTTCTGTCCTCTAAATTGCTAATTCTGTTCTCCATAATATCAGCTCTGTTATTTAAGGACTTCATATTTTTCTTTATCTAATTCATTGTGTTTTTCATCTCCAATATTTTTGATTGGTTTTTCTTTATAATTTCAATCTCTTTTGTGAAGAATTTCCTCTGTTCATTAATTCTAATTCCTGATTTTGTTGAATTATCTTTCTGAGTTTTCTCATAACTTGTTGTTTTTTTTATGATAGCTATTTCGAATTCTCTGTCATTTAGATTTTAAATTTCTGTGCCTTCAGTATTGATTTCTGAGTGCTTGTCATTTTCCTTCTGGTCTGGAGTATTAATATACCTCTTCATACTATTTGATGGATTGGATTTGGGCCTTCTCATAGTGGTAGTATCTGGTTACATATTCCACCTGCCACCACCGAGGGGGGCCAGATGTGTATTCTGAGCCTGCTGTGTTCTCTGACAGCTGTGCCTGTCTTTTGGAAGCTATGCTGACAGGGCCTGTCTGCATTTGCCCACTTGCCACTGCTGCTTTACAAACGTAGGCACAGGTGCTCTGTCAAGGATCCCCTGCTCGGGACATTGGGCCAAGCTGGTGAACCAGGTTGGGGGGAGGGGCACTTTCTTTTGTGTGTGTGATCTCACGTGCCCCGTCTCTGCGATCACTGTCTGCCCGGCTTGGTGCAGCCACCCCCACAATTGCTTAGCCACTTTAGTGTGGGGTGTTCCCACAGGCTGGGAGGTAACTCTGAGATTGCAAGTGTTCCTACAGAGGGCTGCCTTCTCTCCCTTCTCAGTGTGGTGTGCCAGCCGCCACAAGGTCCTGCCCCTAGGTTGCTGCCACACAGGAGGGAGAGGCAATCCCCCTACCTCCTTCCACCGCCTCCTGGGGGGATCCAGGACCCCAACCTTCAAAAGTATGGCTGTGTGGATCTCTCAGACATCTATTGTGTTGTGTGAATGTCTTCTGTTGCTTTATGAATGTCCTTTTCATTGTATCTTAGTGGGGAGAGACTAAGGGAAGAGCTCACTCTGCCATGATCAGCTCACTCTGACATCACTCTCCTGATTCAAATTTTTTAAAAAAGAAAAAAGTCTGTGGCAATCAACATTTTAAACAATAATTGAAATATATTGTTGCTCAATATCATCAAGCAAAACACTACCGAGACTCACATAAATAGAGGAAAATTCAACAGAACTATTTTATAAGACTTTTGCTGAGTGTTTTCCCTGAAATTAAAGCATATACAGAAAGCAAGGCATTGATAAACCTCCAGGAACTTCCCATAAGGCATAAAATTTCAGAAATATTTGTATCAATAACACTTTACCTATACAAATTTAACCTAGGGAAGGCTGAGTATCTTCTGATTTGACAACTCTTCCCATGCAACTCACCAAACTTCATTATTTCTAGCATCCCTTTTTATAAGGTAAAATAAGAAATCTTTGTGATTTTCCAGGAACCCTCTGGGAAATTACAAAGACTATGTTAGGTGTAAAAGATGTCCTGCAAGTTTTATTTTGTTTTCTTCTATATTTCAGACCTGATTTTTGGAAGGCAAAAATCAAAAGAGTTGTCAGAGGAGATTGGGACACTTGATTAAGATAGGATCATGAGTGCCTGAGGAACAATACTTGGTTGCTTATTGAATCAAAGTAACAATAAAACGTTTAAAAATAAATTTAAGGGTTAACTAGATTGTAAGGAACCTTAGCACTTTCATAAGCAAGGAAACTTTTTCTTTCTTTCTCTTTCTCCTCCTCCTCTTCTTCTCTTTCTTTGTCATAATTAAGAGCATAAAGTCAACATATAGCTTATAAAATTATTCAGGTAAGTTACAGAATCTTTGCTTTCTAGAAAGATTACACAGAAAGTAAATAGAGTAACCAACCCACTTGGTTTCCCCAGGACTGTCCTGGGTTTTAGCACTGAAAGTTCCACATCCCAGGAAACCCTCTGTCCCAGGCCAGTAGAGAAGGTGGGTCACCCTAGAAAGAATAACCATTCACATCATAGGTGAAGACATTAATCAGAAAACCAAGGATGCAAGCCCATCAAGAATGAGACCTTTCCAAAAATTTTAACACATTTTGTAGCCTATAAGATTTGGTACTATAAACCAGGACAAGTAAAATTCACTTTCCAAGTTTTGTCCTTTATTATGTTTTTTCTTACTATGGTGACACTTTTATTCTAATACAGATGTCAAGGGGTCCGCAAGTTCAAAACTAATTTCATAATAATACAAGATGCTATTTAAGATAGCATGCTATGCATTCATCATCATTATCTTCAAATGAATAAATGAGTATTTTAAATATCAGTTTTGGTTTCTAAAAGAATAAACATATATAGTTATAGCCACATAAACAAAACCTCTTTGAGTCCCTAGGTAAATGTGAAGTAGTCTGAAGAACAGAAATCCCAAGATTTTTGGAAAAAATCTTATGGAAAAGCAAAAGCATATTCTCTGTTGTATTTCTCTGTCATCATTGCTCCTATGCAGTTGCAACCACTCATATTGATGATAACTTTTTTACTGAAGCAATTAACTTTTATTTCACAGAGAAAACTAGAGAGCAGATAATTGAAAACTTTCTGTCACACTGAAACATTTTAGCAGATTAGCAAAGTTCATACAATTTTTTATAGTCACATGCAAAGGCAAAAATGAGCACATTCATTAACATGACTCATTTCTATAGCTTCTCTTATAGCATACTAAAATAAGCAAAATTATGCTTAGGAATCAATGTGTCAGTGTTTTACCCTACTTAGAAAGTACCTAGATAGCCATTGGTTACATAATAATTAATTTAATTTAATATCAGCTTAAGGTTCGAAGTTACTGAGAGATCTTGGAAATTATCTTCAAGCTGACATACTGCAAAACATAATAACTGTTGAAATTAAAAGTTTGTCAGAGTAATCATAAATAACGGTTCAATTTAGCCAAACATAAATTTATATTTTTTATAATCATCTTAAACATTATGTAGGAGTAATGTTAGTTTATTTTATCAGTAAACCTGTAAATGTTTAGGAAAAACATACCCACGTAGAAAAAACTGTTTGTTTGTATTATACTTAACAGTGATAAGTCAGAGAACACAAAGCTGTTGTTATTAGACCCACATTAGTAAACTAGTCTTGTTTGCCAAACACTTACTTTAATTATGTGAATTTGGCTTCTTAAAAGGTTTCTGAGTTAGCTTCAGGAAGAATGATTTTTAGCACTCTTTTATAGCATATTTAAAGTATTAGAAGTTTAATTATCTTATTTTTCAGGATTTTATATAGGCACTTATTTATTCTATAAGCCAATCAGAACAAAGCTTTAATTTAAAAGACTTTGTAATCTAATTTATTTATACCGTCCAGAAAATGGAAAATATATACACACACACACTGAGAGATAAAGTCTTTTCCAAATTACAGACAGTTAGAGAGCTTATAGCTTCAATTCTAATTTTAGCTACAGGTCAAGTGACACAAACACAGAAATTTAAAAAAAAAAATTCACCATTCCATATATCAAACAGAGTCCTCCTTCCCAGTGGGCATGAATTTTTTAATTAATTTTTATTCAAAATAGACAAACACATAAGCAAATAAAAAAAATGTTTAACTAACAAATCAGATTCTCTGTCATCTCTCACCCAGTGGAGAATAGATATCTATTCTTCAACTACAGAAATCATGAAATGGTCAGATCATCAAGACAAATTCCCAGTCATTGCTGTCACGAATGAGGTATAAACTTATGGCTGTAAATGAACCAAAAGCAAAACACAAAATTAATTGACAGGGAAAAAACCCCAGAGAATATAGAGTTGGCCAAGTTAAAGTTCTATTGACACTTGGGATTCACCTCTAGGAGCCAGGAAAAAAGTGTGCCTTGGCTTAAGCTGCTCATGAAGTAAACTTCTCTTGGCACACAGTCTGCCTGGCTGTTTCAGGTGAATCTATTGTGCATCTCAGCAGGAACTCCAAAATTGTTAAGATAATTTTTTCAAAAAGATGAAATCATAACTCTCATACAAATGTAAAATGAGCACTCAACAAAGATTTTAAATTAACTCATCAATTAATGAGGCAACCAATAAGATGTTACAACTGCTTCAAATGAGGATTTGATTTACAGAGATTTATAGTCTCCACCAGACAAAAACTATTTGCATTGCCATGATCAGAATTCAATTGCATAGCTATAGACCAGAAACGTTTACATTACAATCAGTTCTACAAGTTAACTTCTATCTCTACAAAGTTGGCCTATTCCAAGACCACCAAAGGCAGAGATAACCTAAATGGGTGGACCAGATAGAACATCCACTAACTTTTTTTCCCATTTCAAAATTTTTCATAATTTTTCAGAAAAGAATAAAAATGGTATAAATCCACAGATGGGAAGAAAGCGAAAGAGCAGTTGAGTGATGGCAAAAATGGAAAAGCAGTTGGATGAGTGGGTAACTGACTTAGCAGAGTAGAAAAAGAAAACTCAGGTATCACAAAGGAGTATGCCAAGGAGAAGCAATCCAATTTACCTGCAGAACCTTCTGTAGGGCACAGAAGTCAGAAGCATCAAATGCCCCAGAAGGCAGGGGTATCAAGACGGAAAGTAGAAGGATCAATTATATGTCTATAAAAAGAACAGCTGGCATCCTGGATTTTCACCTCTATCCCATCCCGAAAATTTACTACACCTACATAACCCCATCAGAAACTACAGGTTTACTCTCCAGGAAATCGTCCCAGTGGGCTTCTAGATTTAAGGACACTACACAGAGCACAACCCCCTTGGGTTGAGGTGCAACCTAAATGGGAAGGCTACAATAGGAGGATGAAGAGCTCTAGGAAAATATCTTCAAGGAAAAATGTCTTACTTGATGTGCTTGATTCTACTTAGAGTGATTTTACATTATGCTTGTGAGTTTGAAAAGAGTTAGTAAAAGATATGTCTTAGGTTGAAACATATGAAATTGACAGTATTCAACTGTTTTGGACCTACAAAAACTAACAATTTCAAGCAAACAAAAAACTGAGGCAATTGTTAACTCCAGGAAAAACAAAGAGTTGTACAGGAATGGAAATCTAATCACAGTAAATTATTCAGCTCAATTAAAAATAATATTTAAATAGTCAAAATAATGTAAACAATAAATATTGAACTAACTAAAAATTGGATAATATATAGAGTGGGAACTGAACACAAGTGAACCAGACTTTTCGTTGTATATTTTTTCATACTCTTTGAATTTTGAACCTTGTGAATGTTACCTATTCAAAAATGCAATAAAATATGAATAGATAAATAAATAAGAATTCAGTAGATCATACGTGCTGATTTGAAAAGATTTCCAAGATACATTAAATGGAAATGTCAGACATTCCTTAGGTCCAGTGGAAGGAAAGGTCAGTGGGAAGAAGTTTCCATGGGATGGGATTGCCAAGGGTGGTCCAGGGATTCATGGAGGAGAGGCAGGGACAGACCCCTTAGGAAGAAGTGGTCTGGAAGTGACCCCTGCCAGCTCCCTACCTCCTCCTGTCTAATGGTAAGGGGGTGAAGGAGGGTGGGGAGGACAAGGGAATCGCAAATGGGCCCCTTCCTGGGCCACCAGTTTGATCCCTGTGGCCCTGGGAGGGATGACGGTTTGTGACCTCCTACTCTCCTGACCTGACTTCTGGGAACAAAAGTGGAGAAGAAGCAGAATTTACATAAAAACTAATGCAAGGCCCAGTGCTGCCTGTGTCTGAAGAAGCTCCCAGGTCCTCTTCCTCCTGGGTCTCCAGGTGAAGACAAATCCAATGGCTAATACCCCAGCCTGAGTAGCATTGAACATTTATTCAGGGGCCCATGGGGACTCTGGGTCTGGGGTTCCACCTCTGTCAGCATGGGGAACAGATTTGCTCCACCACCCCAGTAGCCTTACGGGGGTGTCTGGTTGGGAAACATTCAATCTGACTCACAACCATGGCTGAGGTAGGACATCTCCCAATCAAGGGCAGCACGACCAGGTGCTCCTCACCAGCAGCACAGCATTGGCCCAAACACAGTGACGTGCTCCCCATGGCTGCCTTGAAGCCTCTGTGGGCATGAGGGCGGCCAGGGCCATGGCCATTGCCAATACCTGTTTCTGAGGCCTGGCTCTCCCAAGTCCAGGGGCAGCACCTGCAGAATGCAGGGCACTGAGGGCATCATAAAATGCTGATGCTTTCTCTGGCCCAACATCTTTCGCCTCTGCCCTCTCTTTACACCTGGACCCCATGGGAATTTTGTATTTGCTTGTTTGTTTTCTAGTTCCCCATGTTTTAGTGTATATAATGTGCTGCATTAATGGTTCTCGCCCTTGACAGGTATCAGAATCACCTGGGAAGCTAATAAGGCATGTAGAGGCCCAGGATTCTTAAAGTAGCATACAGCATGGCCTCTGGGTTTTTACCAGGTTCACCGGCTGATTCTGATAGGACCAAAGTTGGAGAACCACTACACTAAATTCTTTTCAAACTTTATCCGATTTAATCCTCAATATCATCTGAAGAGGTAAATATTATGTTCCTCAATTAGAAAACAAGTCCTAATAGGTCAGATAGAATAGTGTCTGGGTTCAAATCCACTGTCTTCTTACTAGCTGTGTGACCTTTGGGAAAGCACCTAACCTTGCTGAACCTCATCTTCATCATCCTGATAGTGGGAATTCAGTGACACCTCCTCCCTTGAAGGGTTGCTAACAGAGTCAAATGAAACAAGCTAGGACAAAGGCTCAGCACTCTCAGCAAAAGGTCGCAGTTGTTATTCTAATCATGGGTCAAACTGCTTATTGGAAACAAAACACTACATAATAAGAGTTTTTGAATGGGCACACCGTCATTGATTTTAACATCAAATGGCATTTGATAAATGGTGGGAGAGTATATGGACCAATATCTCATTGATTAACTCAGCAATGTTTTCATTTAATTTGAAATCTTGAAAAGAAAGATTGCTGGTAGCTCATAGCATCACTGGTAATCGAAATCCGTCTGCCCTTTCTTCCACAGAGTATGCAGAAAATTTCTGCTATGGAAAGGCCCTCCCCCACTCACACTCAAGACAAGCAGACTTCACTCCACAAATATTTGTTTATTCCTCACCTGCCATGTGCTAGGCTCTGGGATATGATGATAAACAAAACAGAAAATGGCCCCTAATCTCAGGGAGAGAGACAGTAAAAAAAGAGACTTTGCCTAATCTGGGAAATGTTAGACATTCCTTGGTTCTGGTGGACGGAAAGGGCAGTGGGAAGCAGTTTCTATCAAGTGGGATTTTCAAGGGCATTCCAAGAATCCTTGGAGGAGAGTCAGGGACAGCCCCTGCCAGCTCCCTACCTCCTCCTGACTGATGGTAAGGGAGTGGAGGAGGGTGGGGAGGATAAGAGGATTGCAAATGGGCCAGAGCAATTTGATCCCTGTGGCCCTGGGAGGGATGAGGGTTTGTGACCTCCTACTCTCCTGGCCTGACTTCTGGGAACAAAAGCGGAGAAGAAGTAGAATTAAATAAAAACTACAGCAAGGTCCCATGCTGCTTGGTGGCTGAAGGAACTCCAGGCCCCTTTCCTCCTAGGTCTTCGAGTGAAGATAATCTGATGGAAAGTTTACTTCCCATAAGAAGCACATTCAGCTGCAAGTGGCAGGGGCATTGCCCAACAGGAGCGGAAGGAGGGGACCCTGCAGAGAACTGAGTGAGCCTCCACTGATGCCATTTGCCTGCTGAGGAAACACCTTCACACCTCAAGAGAGGGAGAGAGGGCAGAGCTGGGCAAGCCTGGGCCAGGGAGGCTGCCTTGCTTCTGGGAGCCAGTGAGGAGCCCAGCTGCTGGCAGTCAGATGCTCCTGAGACCTGCAGGTAAGTGCCTGGGGATCTTGGCTGTGCTTGCTCTTAGCTGGCTGATTTATCTCAGACCCAAGCTTCTTGAGAGACCCGCACCTTCATATAAAAGTGGTCTCCAGAAGGGTTCTTGCAACCTAGAAAGATTGGTTTATGGCTGATGAGTTTTCCTAGTCTTAAGAGCCACATAAAGGATTCCACAAAGAGTTACGTAAATAAATGCAGGAGTAAAGACACCCAGGAAACTGAGAAAATGGAACATCCGGGTATGTGATCTGTTAGTCTGAGTGGAGACTTAAGGAGCCCTAGGACAGAACTTTTGAAATTGGGGCTCTGCTGCCAATTCTAAGGTAGGTGGTCCTGCTTGAATGGAAGGAGTAGGGGACAATATTGGCTGAGTTCTTGAGTGGCAATTGCTTTCTTTCAGCCACTGTCCCTCACTTTTCCCCCCGAGTACTTGCCTCCCGTTCTCTGCACACACAGATCTGAGATGGAATAACATGCTGAGGCTGTGTTTTGTTGAGGACATAGGACAGGTCAAACACTTGCTAGGACCTTGATCCCCGACCCCATACCATAGCCACTACCTTGGAATAAATGCGTGTGATGTGCCAGAGACCCAGCTAAGACTTTTATGTTTACTATCTCCTTTAATCTGTACAATGACCCTGAGACTCAAAGAGTGAATCTGATGCTCAGAGAGGTAAGTGTCCAGGGGTACCACTGCTATGAAATAGTGAAACCTGGATCCAAAACTTGGTGTGGCCAACTCTAAAGCTTTTTTTAAGATTTTATTTTTCCTCTCCATTGGTTTCCTCTTCTATTTCTGTTACTCTCTAGCAGTAGTTCTCAAATTGTGTTCCTGGACCGACAGCATCAGCACCACCTGGGAACTTATTAGAAATATAAATTCTTGGGCCCTGCCCCAGACTATTAAATCAGAAATTCCAGGGGTAGTTCTCAACAATCTGTGTTTTGTTTTGTTTTGTTTTGTTTTCTGTGAGGAGATCAGCCCTGAGCTAACATCCGCCAATCCTCCTCTTTTTTTGCTGAGGAAGACGGCCCTGGGCTAGCATCGGTGCCTATCTTCCTCCACTTTATATGGGACGCCGCCACAGCATGGCTTACCTAGCAGTGCATCGGTGCGCGCCCGGGATCCGAACCAGTGAACCCTGGGCCGCCGCAGCGGAGCGCGCGCACTTAACCGCTTGCGCCACCGGGCCAGCCCCTCAACAATCTGTGTTTTAATAAGCTCTCCAGATGAATCTGATGCTTGCTAGAGTTTGAGAACCACTGCTCTAGAGGTTCCTCCTAAGTTTTCAAGATAATATTTAAACATATTTCTTACAAACATCTAGTCAGTCAATAATTACAGCCTCCTTAGCACACGTTTACTTCATATCAATCAACTAACTTCTCAGGTGGGTGTAATATGGGATTTTATTTTGGGTCAATACCAAATCTTTTTTGCATAAATAATCATGAATGAATACATGAATAAAAAACATTTTTATTCATTTTTTATTAAAGCATAATTTACATACAATAAAAAAGAGCAGATATCAATTGTAGAGCTTGAGTTTTGACAATTTCATACAACCATCATCTCAGCTATAGAACATTTCCATCCTACCTCCCCAAGAATTTCCCTTGTGCCCTTTCCTATCCCCACCTTCTCTTCCCTACCCACCAAATCACTGATTTATTTTATATCACTGTAGATTTTATTTTTTTTCTAGAGTTGTATACAAATTGAACCATGCAGTATGTGATCTTTTGTGTAAAGTTTCTTTCCCTTATCATAATGTCTATGAGATTCATCTATGTTGATACGTGTATCAGAAGATTGTTCCTTTTTTCTGTCAAATAATATTCCATTGTGTGAATATACCACAATTTGTTTATCCATTAACTTTTCAATGGATGTTTAGGTTGTTTCCAGTTTGGGGTTATTTTATTTGAAACTATCTTAGTTTTTAAGACCCTCTTATTTTAATGAAGTTGGCTGGGTTTAGAATTCCTATTCAAAAGTATTTGCCCTCATTATTGTAAGATATTGTTCCATTATATCTTCCATCAGTTGTTGAGAATTCTGATATCAATCTGATTATTATATTATTTCTTTATAGGTAATATATATTTTTTTTGTTTTCTCTGGAAGATTTTAGAATTTTATTTTTATTTTAATGTTCTAAATTTCCACCAGTGTGCTCTATGTTACATACATTCTGGGTCATTTCCTTGGCTCTATCTTCCAGTTTACTAATTCTCTCTTCAGCTGTGTTCAATAAGCTATTTAACCCATCTATTATCTTTTTAATTTTAAGGACTATATTTTTAAATTTTTACAACCCCTCTCTGGTTATTTTTTAATCAATCTTTTAAAAAACATCATTTTATTCTTTTTCATGTTTTTAAGTGTTTTAAATTTCTTTACTCATTTTAAATGTACTTATTTTATAATTTGTATCAGATCATTTTTATTATCTGAGGCTCTTGGAAGTCTAATTTGACCGTATGTTTCTGCTGATGCTTGCTTTTTGGTGGATTATTTTCATGTGTGTTTTACAATTTTGGATTGTGAGCTCACATTTGGCATGGCTTTATCACAGGGAATTTTGGTTGGCCTGGTCTGAAGGTGTATACCTCCAGGCAGTTTTTACATTTACCTATTCCCAGCAGCCTGTAAGTATTGCAAGCTCAGGACTCCATTTATTTTAATATATTGGCTAGCAGGACACATAAATTCAAACCCAGAACCAGAGTCAGAGCAGGGCGGAATTTTTTTTTAGCTCACATAGATCCTAGGCCAAATAGACAAACTTTCTTGTTGTCTCTGAGCAGATTTTGGCTATTTTCACACTCTCACTGAGGGAGTAGTCTGACAAGTGTTTTGGCTTTATGCAAGCATCCCAGTTTCAACTTCCTGCCTTACATAGGGTGAATGCCCATTAAAATCCAAGTCCCTGGCTTATTGCAATTAGCAACCCTATTCTGGCCCCCAACTCGCTTCCCTACTGGGCCAGCTTTTTGTTACTTTCTTGCAAGGGAGGCCTATAGGGGACTTAGTTGGGAGTAAGAGGAGCTGTGTGGAGGCCCTGGAATCTGAACCTGGAGGGGAATACCTACCTCTCCAACCCAGGAGGCTGAGTGCCCAGCCTACAGCAGCTTCTGGCTGGACCTCAAAGATGAAGCCCAAGGCTCCCAATCTGTCCACTTCTGCTGCCTTCACTCATTTTCCTTTTGTGGTGAATTTGTCCTTCACTCCCCAATTCCCTTTATCCTACCTTGGCCTTCTGACAAGTGGGCCATTTTTTATTGTGCATCTTCCTGACTCCGGTATATATGTACTCCAGTACATCCTCCAAACCACACACAGACAGAACTGTTTGCTTAGATTTCGCAGCACAATAATACATACGTTAGAACCCCAAAGTGTCGTAATCAAAATTGGCCTCACTTGTGGGGATTCATGGTTTATCCATCTCAGCCCACACCTCCATTCTTCACAGTGTAGAGGCCCCTGCTCAGATCCCATCTCTCAGAACTATGTGTCAGAGCAGTAAACCAACCTGTTTTCCGACCCACTGAAACAACCAGTTTGGAGAACAAAGAGTCCTTGTCCAAATGCCAGCTATGCTCCCCACCTTGGTCAAGGTCAGCTTGATCCTGGGGTCTTGAAGCAGAGTTCCACTGAACCACTGCCTGCCATCTGGCCTCCCTATAAGTCTTGCTTGCTTTCAGTAGATTCATGCTCCTAGAACACTCTTTTCTTGAGTAACTCTACTGCTTAGAGGCCCTCGGGGTACCTTCCTGGGAAGTAAGTGAGAGTCAAGCTCCCAAGTCAGCCTCCAGCCCACTTTCCAAGCTGAAATTGGCACACTTAAGGAAAGAGCTTTGGAGCCAGATGGGCCTGGGTTTGAATCCCAGCTCATCCATTTACCAGTTGTTATTGGGCATGTGATTTAACCATCTTGAGCCTTTCTCATCTGTAAAATGGAGATGATAGGTAAACACAACTCAGAGCTCTTGTAAGATAAAACAAGATGAAGAATGTACGCTGCCCAGCACAGAGTAGAGTAGAACTCCACAGATGTGAACTCCCATCTTCTTTGCTTCAGCAGCCAGGCCAGAAGTGCTAGTACACGGCTGACAGGCTCCAGGTTTGATGCCTGGGAGCTGGTGGCCTGTAGTGCCTGTGGGGTACGCCTTGGGTGTCTTTTCCTCAAGTGCTGGGCAGAGTGTTCTGTGTGGCGCCAGGGGCTCTGCAAGAGGCCAGCCAGCCAAAAATGAGCTGCTCCAGGCCCTGAGTATGGTAGAGGTCACTGGGATAGCCATGCTGGCCACTTCAGGACTTTGAGTGTGGGTTGCCCGCAGTCCTGCTGAACTTTGCCAAGGAAGGTAAGTTCCTTTGAGTTGCACTGATGACCTTTCAACCTATTATCTTCAAAGCCAGAAACCTGGTTCACTAGGTTGTAAGAGTGGCTCATCACAACACATTCTCCATGCCGCCTTCTCCTTGACATTCACCACACACCTACAGTAACCAGAGGCCACCACCACGACAAGGGACCAGAATGGAACCTGGGAGATGGAGAGTAACGACAACTTTGAAAGCTACCTGAAGGCCCTGGGTAAGGGGGAGGCTAGAGGTGGGGGAGGAAGGGCAATTTTGGAAGGACTGTAGTCTGGCCCTCTGGGCAGTGCCTCTGGGGAGTTGCACAGACTTGTGTGCAAGCCTCACTCCTCACTTACTAACCGTGTTATATCAGGCAAGTCATGGAAATTCTCATCTGCAAGTTGGGAATAATAATACAGGATATTATGTCTAGAATGTCCTTAGCATAGTACCTGGCACACAGAAAAGATACAGTGAATGGAGGATACATGTACACACACGCAGGCACACACGTACATGCGTACATGAGTAAAGCCAAACTTGAGAGGATAGTGCCATAGCTCCCATAGCTTGTGATTGCCATCTCTTAGGCAACCAGTTGGGCCTGATATTATCCACAAATGATCCCTGCATTGCTCTTTTGGCAGTCTTGTAGTGGGGAAGCAGAAAACGAATGGCTAACAAATCTCTCAGCCTAGAGAAAACCAGGCCCGCAGAAGGCTAGGGAAGACTCTGTCATATACATGAGACAACTCACTACTTATCTGACTTCTGGACCAGACTCCAGGCCAGGAGCCCAGTCGGTGTGTGTCCTGAGTTGACTCTCTTGTGGGATCTCTTGTGGGGCTGGCAAAAAACACACGATACCAGAGGAACTGGGCCCCCGGAGGGGAGCTCACTTTGTTGGGAAGCTGTCAGGGGCCGGGCACTGTGCAAGGAGCTTTGGTTGCCTGTCCTTATATCTTCCTGCCACAGCCTCCTGTCACCTTTTCCAGTTTTGGAGCTGCCCACGTGAGGAGCTCCTGGCTGGAACTTCCCCACGCACAGCATGAGAGAAATGGCTGCAAGTGGGGTTGGAGGCCCAATAATTTGGATCTGATGATGGGCAGTCTCAAGAATGGGAATCAAGGGTTTCTCTGTACAATTAACTTCTAGCTTGGTGAACGTTTCCACCGTGTCAATCATCAAGGAGTGCTGTGACAGGTTGCGCAATTGGAAAGTTTCTTCATGTACTTTAGACACGTTTCCAGCACTAAATAGCTTTGTTCCTCCTGGCAATCAGAATTTTACCTCAATATACTTGGGGGAGGAGGGAGGAGGCAAAAATCCCACCAGAGCCGCCACCCTGTTGCACCTCTTTTTAGTAACCTGAGTGGGCAATAGAAAAGAAATTCTGACTCTCTATGTGGGTAGTGGTCTGGAGCTTAACTCAGAACTATAATTCTGAACAAGATCCTACAGAGGAGGAAACCAAACCCGAGGGGCCAGCCTAACTGAGGCTTTCTCTCTGACCTTGATCAGTTTTTTGACCTTTCAGAACCGGTTTCCTCCTCTGTCCAATAGGGACAGTAGCGCCAGGCTTGCCTGTCTCTCCAGATGATGTTGGATGTGGTCGTTGTTCTGAACGATTGAAAACCCTTTAACAAGCGATATTTTGGGGTTTCAAGGTTTCAGCAGTATCCAGAACAAGTGGGACTCAGGGAATATAATCAGGAAGCAACTTTGTGTCTTTTGCTGCTTATTCTTAAATAGTAAAAAGCCCTATGGTGACTTTAGGTATAAAATCCAGTCTCAGTTTAGTTTTCAGCTCTGCAGGGTGAGCCCCTGAAGCCCCTTTCTCGAGGCTTAAAGCGAGAGGCAAACCCTCCTACTGCCACTGACTGTCCCCTCTGGAGGGCCGGGGGGCCGCAGGGCATACTGTCAGCTCTCTCCGAAAAACCATCTCTAAAAACAGCCTTCTCCTGGACTCTTTCACACCAAGCTACACCCTCAATGTGGGCGCAGGGCTCATGAGTCGTGAGTGAGATGGGATATCCCCGTCACAGACGTCCTTGGTATCAGATTCCTATTGTCTCTCAGAGCTTCAGTCAAAACTTCCCATTTAACATCACATTACACTGATTTCACTCTAATGAGGAAACGGACCTCTTTGCATCAGAGTCTCTGCAGTGTAGAGGAGGTAGGCTCGCACTTTCCTAATTAAGATTACTACCTTAGGTGGTAGTGCTAGCTAAGCCCAGAACGTGGATGTGCTTGGTGCCTCGATTTACCCAGCTGCTGATAGCCCACGGTGACTCATGGCCTGAGGAACTTGCCCCAGGTTGAGTCCATGATGCCCTGTGCAGAAACGCCTCAGCCAAAGTCGCCTTCCCACTGTGGGAACACGACATCTGATCCCTCTCACCTGTCTATGGGGACATGAAAGGGGCAGGCACTGGCAGTGATTGAAGACAGATCTCCAGGGGCTCAGCCAGAAGCAGCTGAGGTGGGGCTGCCCCCACAGTTTAATCCGCTAAAAGCAACCCAGCAGATCTGTACAATTTCCTCCACACCCACCCCACGAGGTGAGGGTTGCTTTCCCAGCGTTGTCAAGTCCATGGAGGTTGCCTTCCTTGCCCTTTGGAGCACAAGGCCCTCGTCAGTTGGGAATAATGCCTGTGGAGATCTCTGCACATCCCCAGACACGTCATTCTCACTAAGAATAACTCCATTCCCTCCTAAAGAACCGTCGCTCTCTTAGACTTTAATCCCCAGCACCAGGGGTGGGGGGGAGGGTGGCTTTCTCTGTGCCTGGTTGCTGGTTCGGTAGGGAAGGAGAGGCTCCTGTCGAGATGTGGGTCTGGGAGGCAAACTGGCTTTGTCACTAGCTAGTGACTCACTCCACATGCCAGCCTCCCCATGTCACTCAGCCGCCAGCTTCAGCAGAGTGACATGTCACAGCAACCTTTGGGTTTGCCCCAAATTATTAAAGTCGTCATGTGTTCAGAGAGTGAGCGCCAAGAGTCAAGGGTACCCCCTCTCCTGCCTTCTTAGACATGATGTTTCCTGAGGCCCTAGACTCTTGACAACAAGGAAAGCAGCTGGTAAACTTTTCTACCCTGAGGAATTTGCCATGTTCTGAGGTCATCCTTCAGGTGGGAGCAGGGAGTAGGAGAGTCTCCTTAAATTTAAAGGGGACCCCAAGGCGGGCAGATCTAAAAATGAGGTCCCAGCACTGTGATGGAATGCAGGGGGAGAGTCCGTTAACCGCCCAGGAGTGAGGCCAGAACTGTACATGGATGGGGAATCATTCGACTCCTCTACCAAAGCATTGGACATTGCCCATGGAAGCCAGGGACTGTGCCAACGAGGTAGAACCAAACACTATCTCTGTTCTCAAGGAGCTCAGAATGGTGTAGACAGTCAAGTTGCAGCCATGGACAATGGTGGTCTGTTTTCTATTACAGCGTGACAAATCACCCCAAAATGTTGTGGCTTGAAACAACTACAGTCATTTTATCATTGTCTCTTGTCGTTCTGAGGGTTGGCTGGGTTCACTTAGGTGCTTTGCCTAGGGGGCTCTCATTCAGTTGCAGGTGGACAGTGCTGGTGCTGGAGCCATCTCAAAGGCTTCCTCACGCCTATGTCACAGTTGGTGCTGGCGGGCAGCTGAGACCTCAGCTGGGGCTGTTGGTATCTACATGTGGTGTCCTCGTGTGGCCTGGGTTTCCTCACAGCGCACTGGCTGTGTGTGGAGAGAAAGGAGGTAGACATCAAAAGCCTTTTATGACCAGGAATCACAAAGCATCACTTCTGTTGTATTCTATTGGTTGAAGCAGTCATGAGCCCACTCACATTCAAGGAGAGGGTACACAGAGCCAACCTCTCAGTGGGAGGAATGTCAAAATCACATTGTAGCAACAGCGGGTAGCATGAGAGGTATTGTTGAAGCCATTTAACAAGACACAATCTGCCACAGGTGGCCAGGGGGTGATTCTATCCCTTGGGCCTATAACAACAGAAGAGTAGTAACAAGGAGGGTGTGGCGGCTGGATGGAGCTACAATACATGGGTCACTGAAGGCTTGCTGAGTACTTCTGGGCGGGATTCTGAAGGAAGGAGAGGATTGCTTCAAGCAGAGATGGAGTCAGGCACGGCCCCACGGGCATGTGCAAAGGTCCGGCCAGTAAGTACGTGGTGTGGGCAGAGGGAATAGAGGAGTTGTAGTGCCGGAGGGTGAAGTGCGAGGAGTGGGTGAAGAAAGAGTCAGAGAGATGACAGGGCTGGATCCTGAAGGCAGCATGCCACCGCATGTGGACCTCACCCTACAAGGAGGAGAACCGTCGGCAGAGGAGGGAGAGGCCCTCCAGGTTCACTCTCCCAGCTGAGGGTGAATAGATGGGCAGAGACCGTCCAAGAACTGCAGAAGTTGCTGCAATGGCCCTGGGAAGATGGTGAGGGCAGTGCCGAGCGGAGTGGATGGGGAACGTCCAGAGCGGGAAATAGACTCCATTTACTAACTGGGTGGGGAGGGAGCAGGGAGTGAGCCTGGAAAATTAAACAGGATCATCTGACTTTAATCAGCGAAGAAGGGGGCATATAATAGAAGGTATGTGTCCTAAAACTGCTCAATGTTAAATTTAGACATCTTTTAGGAAATCTTTATTCCATAAATTGTAAATATTAGGAAAAAGCCAATTCTCTTAATTCACAAAAAAAGGTGAGGATCATCTTCTGTGAAGAATGTCTTTTCATTTAAATTAACATGCACAGATTTAAAAGAACAGTGATCACTGCAAAAAGCCCTAGTGGGTCTCTGGAAAATTTCACCAGGAAGATGATAGTCTTAGACGCTGAAGTCAGGCAGCTCTCACCTGAGTGGTCTCTGCCAGGAAACATTTCCTGAACACCCACATTGTTCAAAATCCTGTCCTGACCGTTTAGGAGCCACAGTCTAGCACCAGAGCGAGCACATGCACCAATGACTCTCATGCCGTGATAAGCATCGTGGTAGAGCTTTATATAGATTATTTCTTTTAATTAATCAGTTTCAACAAATGTATTGAGCACCTATGACATGCCAGGAAGTGCTCCAGGCATTGGTGATATCGCGGTAAACAAGGCAACAAGTTCCCCGGCCTCGTGGAGAGTACATGCTAGTGGGAGAGAGGGAGTAAACAGGTAGTGGTAAGTGCTTCAAAGAAAATAAAAAGGAATGATTGGATGGAGAGTGATGGGTGGTCAAGGAAGGCCGTCCAAGGAGGCTTGAACGCTGAGAAGTGTTCTGGGCACAGGGGCAGCACCTGTAAAGGCTCTGGGTGTGTTTAAGAAACATACAAAGGCTGGTATGTGGGGAGTGTGGGGAACAAGGAGAAGGTTGGGCACCATGACGAGACGACATAATCCATCTTATTTACATTCTTGAAGGATCGCTATGGCTACATGTGGAGAAAGAATCATAGGAGGGCAAGACTGGAGACAGGGAGGCCCATTAGGAGGCTGCCATGTTGTTCAGGCAAGAAATGATGGTGGCTTGGGCTAGGGTGGGGCCCATGGGGCTGCAGAAGAGAGGACAGATTCGGCATATGTTTTGGAGATAAAGCCAACAGGGCTTGTAGATGAATATGAAGCTAGAGGAGATGGAGGAAATGAAGATTGCCCCAGGCTTAGGCCTGGATAACTGGGAAAATGTGATCCCATTGGCTGAAGTGGGGAAGATATGGGGAGGAGTAAGGTTGGACAGGGGTACTGGGCAGGAAGGATGCTTTAAGAATTCTGTTTTGCATGTTTCGATTTCAGATGCCCAATACACATCCACATAGAGTATTAAAATTGGTCCGTTGATAGACCTAGAGATCAGGGTATGGTCAGGATTGAAGACGGAAGGAATGCTCTCCATTTTACAGGGTGAGGAATCCGAAGCCCAGAGAAGTGGAGGGACTTGCCTGAGGTCACTTGTGGCCGGGAAATCGCGGAGCTCAGACAGGAGCCCAGTCTGTCTGCTTCTAACACCCACGCTCTTCCCACAGCACTGCTCTAGGTGGGGGTACTAAGCACAGGAGTAGGGAAGGAGGAGCTTCATTCTGAGCAAAGTTTGTCCAGATGGGTACACTCAAAGTAAATAGGCAGGACACTCAGAAACATCACAAGAGAGTCACTCAGAGTCCCTGGGTAGAACTGAATAAGTGAGTGAATAAATGACTATCTGATGACCCAAGAAGGAATTAGTTTCACAAAATTTGGATTCATGCTGGTGCTCACAATGAAGTCAATGAAGTTACACACCTTGCCAAAGTCTTTACTTGAACCCCGTGGTACCTGGTTGGACTCTCAAACAGGGCAAGCGCTGGGAGGTAGAAAAAGCCCAGGTGAGGATAAGTTTGGTCCCTTCCTGCGGGTCTCCCCTTGCATGTATTGACAGCACCTCCACCATGCCCCCCACCCCAGTGGTGAGTACTTCACTGTGGGTGAGGAGGCGAAATAGTGCAAGGGGAGCAGGGAGGCACCCAGGGTCCCCAGCCGGCCTCTGCTGGCTAGGGAAAGTTTTAAACCTACTCGGAGATGTCCATGAGGGAGAGAGGAGGAGGCAGGGGGCCAACCCAATTCCTCTCTAGATGCGTTATCTGGAGGAGGAAATGGCGTGGAAAAACGGAGAAGACTGTTCTTCCGCTCTGCTTCTCACAACTGCCTGAGTACTGACAATTTGAGAGTTGAGGAGTCCAGGTTCGAAGTCCACCGAAGTTGCACTCGGCATGGGTCTCAGATTTCATATGATGAATACATATGCATCTCCGCTCTTTAGTCTACAAAAAGCGCCTGCCCTTTTAGCCTGCAAGTTTAGTTTTTTCACACGCACATTACAGGGCATTTCAACGTTGAGTAGCATACTCATATTTCAACTTTATGGCTTGCATTGTTCAAAATGCAGTTATGCAAAGTTTGCTTTAATAAAGTCACTTCTGTGTTGTTTTTTTTATTCTGCAGCAGCTACAAGCCATATATATTATTCAGAAATAGCTTGCCTTTGGACCTTTTCCTCCAAGATAGAAATTCATTTCACCTGGCTATAAATCAGGCTCAGAGATACCTTTAATCCAGAAAAGCAGAGAAAACATACTTGATAACCCTGGTGTTAAAATACTATATCAGGAAAATAATTCTCTCTGCAAAGTACAAAAAGGAAGTGTTTTTGTAATCTGTGTGTGTGTGTGCGCGCGCATATTCTACAGCTGCATTAAACCTTTCCCTTTGATTAGAAATATCACGAATCCACCAGCAGAACATTTGGCTCCCTTCCCTGGGGTGGAGCAGAGGTGACATGATTAACCAGCCTGTGCAGACACTCATGGGTGGCCAAGAGGCCAAACCATTTTTCAATCTAGAGAAGAAGCATTGCTTGATTCCATTTGCACAGAGCCCCTAATAAGTTTCCCCGGCACTGGTCAGAAAGATTGACGGGGGTGGTGTTTCCAGGACAAACCAGTTCTCTCAGCAGTGGATGTTTTTAGCTGTGATTTACCTTTCTAAGCAACCAGGGACAAGCAATGATTTTAGTTAGGCGAGCCTTAGTTGTGAATGATAAACACAACGTATTTGTAAGCCAACCATCAGGAGCCAGCTGGGTACCTGCACCCACCACTGAAATTCTCTGGGCCTTCAATTCCCATCCGTGGAGTGAGAATACACTTGCTTTCTGAGGACACTTCAGCTCTACATTTCTCTGCAATTCCCCGCTCTTTCTCAGTCGCCTTGCCTGGAGCCCGCCCCTTTGTTTCATCTGGTAGCACACGACCTGTGGTTTCTTTTCCCGTCTCCTAACTGTGGCTCAGGAGCGTGTGCAACACAGCGTGGACCTCAGCACAGAGGGTTAGAGCAGGACTAAAGTTGCTTCTTCCCTCTGGCCAAACTATGGAATGAGACGGCTGCTCCATGCAGAGAAGTGTTCAGCCAGGCTGGACAAATGCCCGTGTGACAGGCCAGAGCTATGCTAGTGAGAGGCTGGGTCAGCTGCTGTTCTGACTGCTCCTTCAGAGTCTGGGGCCCCTGGACTGCGTGGACTGGCAGATGGCTGTGGAGATGCATAAATATGGCCCAAATATTTCACTCTGGACTGAATGCCGATCTGGTCACTGTTTCTGACCTGAACAGAAGCGGCCAAGGGGTGGAGGCCAGTGTGCACCGAATACTCACAAGCTCGACAGCACTGTGTAAAGCATTTTGCCATCATTTTAACAGAATCCTTACGTAAATAAGCCTGTAAAATGAGCATTCTTTTCCCCCATTTCACTGTGAGAAAACTGAGGCTCAGAAAGGGAAAGTGACTTAGATCACAGAGGGAAATCAAGGACAGGATTTAAACCTGGCTCTGACCCTCACCCTCTCTCTTTTATACCAGTGGTTCTAAACTTTGGTGTGCACAGAATCACCTGGAAGGCTTGTAAAAACAAGCAGGGCCCAACCCCCTGTAAGCCTAGGGTGAGCCCCTGAATTTACATTGCTAAGAGGTTCTCAAGTGCTGCCAATGGCCAGCCCAGGGACCTCACTTTGAGAACCACTGTCCTAGACCATGGTGCCCCCATTAACCAATCCATAACTAGTTCTTGAGCACCTACTGTGTGCCCAGCCCTGGGCCTGGTTCTCTGGGGGCACATAGCAAGGAGACAGCATTGTCTTTGTCCCCATAGAGGTGGGACTTTGGAGGAAAGAACAATCAACCCGTGAAAAAGTCAGAGGAAAATACCAGATAGCACCTCCTGGGGCCTGGACAGCAGGTGAGGAAGGAGGCAAGAAAGGGCAGAACAGGCTGGAGGAGGCAAGGCTGGGGCTGGGGCTGGGCCTTGTGACTGGAGAGCTGGGAGGAGAAGGGCAGGGATTCAGGGAGCAAGTGTCCAGGGAGTATCTGGGAAAATGCAAAGGACTCCGAGCAACCCGGCCTGTGAGACCAGGGGGCTTAATGACAATGATTATGATGATGCCAGCAGCTCCCACTTATGGAGCCAGTACCACAAGCCACCAGCCGGCGGACAGAGCTCTTCACACACACCATCACAATGAATCCTCAAAATCACCAGATGCAGTTAATACAGCTCCATTTCAGGCCACTGCTCTCTTCTGCTTCTGGATCTGGATCCGAGTGTCTAGCGGTGGGACTGAAGTTCGACACACGGATGTCACCGGACTCGCTAGACTGTTGTTTCTGGGGTAGAAGGAGAGAAACAAGAGTTGGAGTGTGATGTGTTAGCCCTCTGCCTGCCACAGGCACTGTTTATACTGACTAGAATACGGAAGACACACTTAAGCAGCTTCTAGCAATTTTAAGGAAGGATTCATGTTTAAGTCAGAAATACCTGACCTTTTGGTCCTGTCTAGTGTTTTCCCTCCCAAATAGGCCAGCAGTTGCCTTGAAGGGAGAAAAATTAAACGGGAGACATTTCCGTAATTGCAGGGCCCAAGTGACTGGGATAAATGCTTCAGAAAGGGTTTTGTCAGCCCTTTCCCTGTTATGTTCTGTGGAACCCCAGCCAGCTGGATGTCCCACCACGGAGGGGTTCTACGGCCACAGGAAATTGGGAAAGGCTGCATTCTGTGTCCCGCTGTTGGAGGTACAAAGCATCTTTCCTGGATTAAAGGCTCTGTAAGGTTCTCCAGTGCAGAAACCAGCTTCTTTTGGTTTTAATTCCTCATATCCCAAACTTAGCTGATCCTGAGCCACTTCTCTTTTGACCACCCAATGTACTACGGAGCTGAGCCCCACACCAAACCCCGTGGGGCACCCCGGGCTCTGTGACTGCTGGCTGAGATACCTAGCAGTGTTCACAGCACAGAGGACAGCAGAGAGAGCCTTTATCTCGTTCCACGTCCTGTGGCCTGCAGGCTGGGTGGCTTGGACGTGCCCAGGTACAATTCCATAATCCACGGAGCTGAAGCACAATGAGCTGTCAGAGAATGTCTAGGGGTTGGAGTGTGATCGCTCCAGCTCAGACTTCTAACAGAGCCCAGAAAACAATTGCTGTCTGGTGGGGGCAGTAGACAAAATCCCTGGGGAACATAAACTGCCCCAAACAGGGAGGTCTCATCCAGCTGGATCCAGAAGTCCCTGTGGCTCCCGGGGGAAATGTAAAGAAGAGTCTGTAAGAAGTTACTGGTGTCTTGGGCAGCCACAGCAAGTGCACAAACTGGAGTGGTCTGACCTTCTGATGAGACGGGCCTGCCCAGAGCTTGCGGAGCAGTGCTCGTCCTGGAGACAGGCCATCCTGGGGTCAAATTCCACCTCGATTGCTTCCTCACTATATAACCAGGACAAGTGACACAGCTTCTCTGACCCAGTTTCCTCATTGGTAAAATGAAGATAATATAATACTTATCTCATGGGTTTGTTGGGAGAATGAAGTGAGCAAGGTTTCCCAAGGGAGCTTCCGCTAAGGGCACCATTCCCAGTTGGTTCTAAGGCATGTCTTAATTACCACTTCAAATATTACCAACAGTCCACACAGCATGGCGCCCAGATTCACCTTACCTAAAACCCAGCTCCTATGTTACCTCATAAAATTAATTCCCTCTTTGGTGTCCCAGGCCTTGGTCTCTCAAGCTCAAAACCACCATTTTCTCCTCCCAACTTGATTCTTCCACACATCCATCCAATTATCAAACCCTTGTGATTGCTTTTTCTGCTGTGTATGCTTAGACAAGTCACTTAACCTCTCTGGACCCCCATGTCATCACCTATCACATGAGAAGTAGGTGCTTAAACAGTGGCTTTCCAATTTCTTAAACCATAGAAGTCTCTCCAAACAGCCCCCTCTGAGGAAGTCCAAGATCTAAAACCACCCAGAGATTCTGGGTCTGGGGTAAGGCCCAGAAATCTGTGGTTTTTACATCTTCCCAGGTGATCCTTATGGGCAGCCAGCTTTGCGACCCATTGGTGAATTCTTGGACATGGCAGGTTCTCAGCAAATAGTAGTGAAGAACGGTTAAGCAAGGTACTGGGCCTTCATGCACCAGCTCATGCCAACTTGAACCTATTTCTCTTTTTAACTTAGGATATAGGTAAGTAATCCTTTTACTTCCTGGGCTTCCTGATGTTACTTGAAATTATCCCCTTATGATGGAAGCTGACTTTACACAATTTAGGGTCCAAAAGACCAGTCAGGGCCCTTCCTCAGGCAAATGTGATTCTGTTGTGGGTTACCAGCTGTGGTCAAACTGCTGACCCAAAGTGAGGTCCAAGCAGTCAGCTTGGGCCTCTCTTTGGTCCTTTGGGAGAAGAAGAGTGACAGTGACCAAGATAGTGACCAATCTGAGAGCTTCAGAAGGAGATGCATCACAGAAAGTGTGAGGGAAGTGACGCTCGGCTAACACAGAAGGGCAGCAGAAGGGGTGGGGGTACAGCCAGCAGAGATGTTCATTCTCCAAATTGACAGGAGGTCCCTGAACTGTTGGTAATTGCTGGTCTCACTCATGGGCACAATAGTGTTTATCCCCCACCAGACAGCAGAGCATGAAGTCTAACCACCCACCTACCACAGAGATGGGGCTGGCATTCTCAGAGAAACAGCACTCAGTGGATCTGAACTGTTCTCACTCCCGACGTCATTATGACCTTGAGTTGTGATACAAGCAATCTCAGTGGTTTTGAAACCTTCCAGGTGGACTTTCTACAAAAAGATTAAAGATTTAGATTGGCGTCCAAAGATATTGGAGAATTCACAGGCATAAGGGAGGTCAAATATGATTTGGCTAGAGACCAAGAGCTTAATGATGTTCATAGCAAGTTCCGGAATCATCCTCTGCTTCCAGATCTATTCCACAGGATAGCAACTTTTGGGCTTGAGTGACAAAGCACAACCAGAGAATAGCAGGGAGGTGGGCTCAGCATGAAGCTTCTTACTGTAAAATGCAAAGCTTAGGAAATGAAACACCCTGGTGAAGGGCACACTCCCTTTTACTCATTAACAGTCTCTAAGAAATGAATGAGATTTCCTTTAAAAGATCAAGGCAAAGAAATGCTGTAGATGGAGTAAATGTGGCAAAATCGTGGTAATTGCTGAATCTGAGTGATGGGTGTGTGGAGTTTCTCGTACTTTCCTCTCTCTTTTGGTTTGTTTGAAATTTTTCATAATAAAAATAGACACAACTATTCATCTTTTCCTAAAAAATAATAAAAGAAATCTCTGAGCAAGTGTTTTATTAAGTATCTGGAATTCGCATGACTGAGGCAGAACAGCCTGGCTAAGTAAGCCCCCATCTGCTTTAGCAACGGAAGTTTGTACGGATCCTTCCCTGCTGTGGACATTAACAAAAGTTCCATCTTTACCCATGATCTAGATTGGTTATTTTTAAACAGGCTGTTTTTCTTTTAAACCATGAAGCCTTCCGTTTAGCAAACACTTAGGAGGAAACCCAATATGTCAAATAGATAGAACAGAGCTGCTGTGGTCGAGGGGCAGGCGGGGGCTGGGGGAGGGTGCCTGCGCGTACGCATCAGGGAGTTGCCCGGTGAGCCCTGCCTGCTACCTCCCTCTCCCATCAGGGCTCTGAGGAGGCACCGAGAAACCCCAGGTTTCCCGACAACGATTGACCCAGAGGCCCAAACTAGTCGTGTGTGTGAGACAACTCTGGTTTCCCACTTAAGCAAAGAAATGTGGCCTGCCCGTGATCTGTGTCTCTGGTCCTGAATGTTTGGCCTTGTTAAAGAAATGAATGAGGCTGGCTGAGCACATCATAACCCCCACAACTCCCCTTGCCAACAGATATTGATTTCACCACCGGCAAGATCGCAGTATGTCTAACTCTGACAAAGATCATTGATCAAGACGGCGATAACTTCAAGACAAAAACCAACAGCACGTTCTGCAACAACTTGGATTTCGCTGTTGAAGTGGAGTTTGACAAGCACACAAAAGGCTTGGTCAACCGGACTGTTAAGGTGCTGCCCCCCAGGCTGGCGCTTTTCCCTCGTGCAACTCTTCATGCAATGGCTGGCTGTTAGCTTCCCCCTGAAAGGATGACAGGAACAAGCTGGGAGAGATCAGGAAAGGGGGACCAGATGGCCTTACTGATGCTGGCAAAAAGCAATAGGCAATTACTGAAAGTTTAGGAGGAAGAGACAAGCTGGCCTCTGCACTACGGATGAAAGGCGGCTGACCTCTCCAGGATCCAGGGTAGGGGCCAACTCATACACTGACGTGGGCCTGGCAGGCAAAGTGAAGAGGGCAAGGTGGAATATCACCAGGAGACGTGGGGCCAGTGACTGTGCGAGCCGGGTAGCCCAGCTTTATCAAAGGGGCGGCCCCACTCAGCACCAGGTGAGCATTGCCATGGAGGAAGGAGGCCTCAGGTTGCCAGGTTTTTTTTCTTCTCAAGAGATATTGAGAATTCAGATGTTTTTATATGAGATATCTCAATTTTAGATGATCTCAACTGACGTAACTTTTTTAAGAAAAATGCAACGCAAATCAAACAAAAAAGACAGTAGACTAAATGAAGTCAGGGTTTCTCCAGTCTTAGTAACTTACAGAAGTCTCTGGCAAGTTTGTGGCTTCTGTCTCAGCATCACCTTAACTCACAAGACATAACCCAGGAAATCCTCCATGTAGCAGAAGGCCAGAATTCCAGCCACTTGAACTGTTTAGACATAGGTAGGACCCTGAAAGTCAGCAGACAACCCTGAGAGCGGAGTGGGGAGTTATCTCAAAGCCCGAGAACTTGAGTCTGCAGAAGAGACCGCCCTCGCCCAGAGGAGCTGTTTGTCAATAAGGCAGAGGGTGGTGGCAGCAGGGAGAAGCAGGGTGGTGGTGGGGAAGGCTGTGGTGATGGCAGGTCTCCCCTCCTCCAGCATCACTGTGTGGTATCACAGCCCAGAGACTGCACCTTGCGGTGTTCACACTCATGCTGAGTGTGCCTATCTTTGGTTTTCCAAATCCAATGACACCTGGTCAGTCCCCACAAACAGGAATGGGGAGAAATCCAATCTCAGTTATATTTCAGGATTTCTCCACCCCACCCAGCGTCATACAAGAACCCCAGGAATTACAGAGCCCAGGAAACTTGGAAGGGTTTCCTGTTTGTCATTGAGCATGGCTGCCATTGAAGGCTCACTGTCCATGCCCATGCAGTTTATACGAGGGTGGGCAGCTTGGATATTCATAGCACCCACTCCCTCTGCCAACGCAGCCACCAGGAACTCTGCCCTGGTTCCCAAGCAGAGGGAGGACAGGGCTGAGTATTCCATCCCCAGGTACTGTGCTCTGACTCTCAGCAGAGGGCCAGCCCCTCAGAGTGCCACCAGGAAGCAGGACCCTCCACCCTGCCCTCTCCTTTCCCCATGAGCCCCACTCTCCCCAGGGTCCCACTCTTCTCTGGGGCTTCCAGGAGCTCTTTCAAAGTCAGAGGTCTCAACTGTCCCCCAGAGCAAGGGACCCGAGCTCTGGCTCCTCTCCTGGGGTGGGGAGGAAGAGCTGTTATCATTCTTTGGTGGTGACTCTAAAGCCAAGAGAGCAGGACACATTTTATTTCTCAATCAAGGTGTCCTACAGCATTGATAATCTCAATCATAAAGCCAAGGCTGAATTATATTTAGTGCTCCCTGCTAAAGAAAGTGGGAAATGAAAAGCGCTTTGGAAATGCTTCCATCAGAGCAGTCTTGGCATGACAGCCTAAGCTGTGAGCCCTGGAATGGCCCCTTGTGGACGCCCCCCGAGGGGTTGATGGATCTATGAGCCTTTTCTGAACTGTGTGGCTGGAAGGCCAATTCATCAGACACCAGAACTGATAGGAAAATTTGTCTCCGAATTTTTGCATCACTCTGCTGTTCTAACCTAATCGGTTCAAAGTGATTCATTTTCCCTCACCTTTCAGCATTGGGTGTGGGGTGTGGAAAAGCAAGCCTTTCCACTCTGAGTCATTCTTTTATCACTGTTGGTGGCAGAGAACTCACTCTTCCTGGAATAAATCTTGTCCTTCTGGCCCTATCTGACCCTTAAAGGATTCTGTCTGTTAAGACCTACCCTTCTTCTGCCTCTCCACCTTCCACTCTCCCTTCCCTCTGAGCAGCATCCTCTCCCAAGGATCAGCTCTTAGCCCCACAGAGGGCGATGATCCCCTTGCCCACTTCTTGTCTCTGCTTTGTCTGCAGCAGAAAGTCAGGGTAACACACACACACACACACACACACACACACACACACACACACAGAGGAGACTGGTGGGAGCTGAGAAATACTCAGGACAAAATTTACCCAGTCTCCAGCAAAAGGTTGTTCCCATGAGAATCACAACACAGAGCAGGTGCCCTTGGGACTACCTACTTCCTGTAACTTGACTGGAACCCTTCAGCTGGAAAGGGATGGGAGGGAGTGGGTGAGTCTAGCTCTCTGATTAATTTCTATTGCCCACACTTGTGGCATGCCCGAGTGCACACACAAGCTGTGTGTCTGTGTGCATGTGAGTGTGCATGTATGTGTGTGCACAAGTGTCTGTGTGCATGTGTATGTGCATGTATGTGTGTGCATGTATGTAGTACTCCTTGTGCTCTTATTCTCCAGGGCTCTACTTCTCAACTCCTTGCTCACCTTCATGAACACCTCTGAAAGTCTCCCCACTTGCAGTTTGGAGGAGAGGTGTGTATGGGGTGGGGTTGCAGCAGAGGCCCTACAGGGCCCTGTAGTGCCCAGTTCTCTGCCATCCCAGAGAAGGAGCAATGAACCACATTGATCATGGGGTTGGCTCTTCTATGAGGGGCCCAGGTTATATATACATCATATGTATTCCTAACTTCCTACCCTGACTTGTTTCTAAGAGGATTTAAAGACCTTTTCAAAAATACACAAACTACCCAAAATAAAATTAAAAAGAAGTAATTAATATTCATGCAACAGAATATCATGCAGCCATAAAAAGAAATGAAGTACTGATGATATAACATGGCTGAACTTGGAAAACATTCCGCTAAGTGACTCAGACACAAAAGGCCACATATTGTATCGTTTACATGAAGTGTCCAGAATAGGCAAATCCATAGAGACAGAATGTGGTTGCCAGAGGCAGAGGGAATGGGTAGTGACTGCTGATAGGTACAGGGGTTCTTTGGGGATGATGAAAGTGTTCTGGATTTAGGTAGTAGTGACGGTTTTACCACCTTGTGAGTATACTAATAACAACTGAATTGTACACTTTAAAAGGGTGACTTTTATAGTATATGAATTACATCTCAATTTCAAAAAAAAAATAAGTAATTGGGGCAGATAGTAAGGGCAGGGAAAAACAGATATAAATGATGGCAGTTAGAGCCAATAATGCCATTGTGAGGTTGGGAGAAGCCAGGAGAGACCAGGAGAAACCACCTCCTCCAGCAGGGCGCCATCTCAGGGATCGCCAGAGGGGAGGGCAGGCACACAGGAATAACTCTTGTATGATGGCAGGTGTGCTGGGGAGGGTTTAAACTTGTTAATAATGTCCTTCACTTATCTTAAAGAGCTTTTATTTTCCTTAAAAAAAAAAAAAAAAAAAAAAGCTTATTTGGGAGTGATTCAACTTTACAGAAAAGTTGCAGGAATATAAGGAAGAACCCGCCCCCCACCCCACTCTTTACCAAGAGTTACCTAATGTTAACTTTTTGCCCCATTTGTTTCGTCATTTGTACGTTACTCTCAAATAATTCAGTAGGTACTTGCTAAGAATCAGGATAGTCTCTCATACAACCACAGTATAGCTATCAACTTCCATAAATTTCACAATGAACAGCATCTGTATCTAATGTACCATAAAGGGCTGTTTTTAATGATGTTGACTTTGGAGACTGTGACGGGAAATTGTAGTGTGGGCCCCGCTTCCTTCTTTAATTCCCTGCAAGCGCATCCACCCTTGGAACACTCTGCTCTTCATCCCCCCGGCTCAGAAGCAGTGGCTTTCCTCACTGGTATTGGTCTCCTTGACCTTAAGATCTTTTAAGGCAACTGAGCCTCTTTTTAAAGCCTCCTCTGATACAGGGATGAAGGACACCAACTAAAAGTAAATTGAATTGTGGAATTTTAGTTCGTTTAACCATTCTCTTTTCTCTTCTTCTCATTTTCTGTTTTATGTAGGAGTAAAGCTATAATACTGTAGGTATTATCGTGATTCATGGTAACCAATTTACTTTAGAGTCAGAATAACTTTCAAGCTTGCTGCCCAATATGAGTTAATAAAATAAAATATTAGGACCAGCCCCTGTGCATTAACATTTTTCTCCTTTGTTCGTTCTACAAAATTTGGTAAGCCCCTACTGCATTCGAGTCCTGGGTCAATGAATCAGACCCTCTTTTCTGCCCTCAGAGATCTCATAGCCTCATGAGGAAGCAGACAAGTAGATGGACAACTACCATCTAGTGTCCACATTGATGGACATATGTGTACTCCGGTGGTAGAAACTAAGGCAAGGAGGTGGGCTGGCTGAGTCGTTGTCAAGAACTGTCATCGATGAAGACTACTTACATGCTCCTTTATCCCGCATGTGGATTTACCTCGAGATTCTGTTTCAGCGAAATCATTCAATCACAGATTCACTCAACAATGCTTACCAAGCACCTCCCTGCTGGTGACGGTGCCGAGTCTGGGGCTAGAGAAATCAGCTAACATTGCCTCTTCTTCCATGGAGCCTATCGTTTAGTTGGGGAGACAGACATTAATTCAATCAACATGTACTAGGTGTCAGCATGTGTGAGGCAATATGGGGCTGCATGGATTAGGAGACATAGTCCTTGCCCAAATGGAAGACGTCAGTCCTTCCTCATCTATTAGGGAGGAAACTCAGGGTCCAAGGCCAACAATGCGCCACAACACGTGAATATTCCAGACAACATCTCTCTCCCGGAAGAGCAGGGAGAGCAACTTGTGAATTAAGCTTCTCCAAGACATTCAAAGATCTGAGGCTTAGGATGGCCCTGAAGGTGGAGGAGACTTATATTTTCTTTAGAAAACATGTAGAATTTTATTTTAAAATTAATTTGGGGAATATTACTACATGCAGATGTTTCAAAAAAAAAAACAATTCAACAGTGAAAAGTGAAATTTCCTTCTCATCCCGGCCCCCAGCCCCTCAGTTCCCCGCCCAGGGACAATCACTATTAAGGGTGCTTTTACCTCCTTGCAGAGAGCACATGCAAATATACGTGTGCGCACACACTCCCCTCTTGTTTTATGCACACAGCCCTGCTCCTTGCTCTGTTAACCGAAGCTATGCGCTGTGGAGACTGCTCTTCTCCACAAGTACAGAGCGGCCTCCTCCTCTCGAGGGCTGCAGAGCAGGGATGAGCATACCATATTTAACCAGCCGCCCACTGGCAGGATTTAGGAGGCCTCCAATCCTTTGCTGTAACAAACAATGCTGCAATGTTTTGGGGAGTAAAACGAAGAGGAATAAAATTATATATAAAATGTTTAATATGGTCAAAGTCAAATGTTATTTTAGAAATAGGTAGACTTAACAATCTGTAGAAAACAGATTTGTGCCAAAAAAATAGACCGGAATGTGCAAGGACAGTGAATAAAAAATCCCGCAGGTCGGTTTATCACCAACTGCGTTTACAAGATACAGAGGAGAGTAAACGTCTGGTCTTTAGCATAATATTGTTCATAGAGGTGTGATATGGTTTGCACATACTTGGAAGAAAACCAACCAGCCTCAGGGTCATTGCCCGAGGAAGGATAGCACTGACACAAAACCACTGCCTGATGGGAATGACGTCAGCATCTCAGGAGGTGCGTGTGCCAGCCTAAGAAGAGATGGGTGGCCCTGGAGGACCACCTGGGGTAGTGCAGATTGTCCCTAGGCAGGTACTAGGGGAGGTAAAGGGGGAACAGAGGGAGGAGGAGTTGGGGGTGTGTAATTTGTAAATATGTGCACAGGGGTTTGAGTCTCTTGGGGTTCAGCAGGCTTGTGGCTTCTCCAACCTGCTGGTCAGCTCAGCCTGGTTGTCTAGCATGAGCTCTGTATCTCTGCTGCCACCCCTGTGCTGCTAACCTGTCAGCATTACTGCCTGGAGGAAACCTGGGACCGGGAGAAGGTCCACCTTCCTGGTTCTGGATGACAAGGCTGGCACTGGGGCCATCTGCACGGCCCCTTGCTGGTTAGGTGCCCTCCCTGCCTTTGTTATTGTCCTCTGGTGGGCAGTCCCCACAAGGTGATTCCTGTAGGGAAAATTCCCTGAAGGAGAATTTTGAGGCCAAAGAGTATTCACAATGGTATATTTTGAAAGGTAATATAAAATTGCCCTGCAAAATGATTCATTCCGATTTATACACCCACCAGCCACGCATGAGGGTGCCTGCTTCTCTGTACCCCCTCCAACTCGGTGTATTATCAGACTCTTTGATATTTGACTGTGTGATGAATTGTATCCGAAAAACACACAGGCTTAATTTGCATTTCTCTTCTTATGAGTGAGGTTGAATATCTTACGTTTAAAAGCCTTCTGCTAGGGTATTTTTTTTCCTTGCAAGCTATTGGTTTGTGTCCTTTGTTGAATTTCCTATTAGGTTAACGATCGTTTTCTTATTGATTTACAGGAGCTCTTTGCCTGATAGGTATTACAATTATTTTTCCCAATTCGTTATTCATCTGTTGACTTTGAGATATTTTCCCCTTCTAGAAATTTTACATCGTTATATAGTCAAATTCACCATCTTTTCCCCCATTGATTTGGAATGGTATCTTTACCATATGGTAAAATGGAAGAGTGGGATCTTTAAAAGAGAACAGAAGCAGCCAGGAGGAGCCGGTTTGGCTGGAAGGGAGGGTGTATGTGGAAATGGGGCTGGAAGGATCTTGGCTTGGCTGAGGCTGAGGGCTCTGCCCTGTGGGCAAGCAGGAGCCGGGGACTGGCTGCAGGAGCCGCAGCTGCAGGTTCAGATCTGTCCACTCCCAATCAGGAGCATGCATTTGATTTGCCTAGGAACCTGTCGTTGCAGGCGCTGGTCACCTGGGAAGGTGATGTCCTCATGTGTGTGCAGAAGGGAGAGAAGGAGAACTATGGCTGGAGGCAGTGGGTTGAGGGGGACAGGCTGTACCTCGTAAGTCCCTGGGTCTGCCCGGCTGCCTTCCACGGTGCTTACACCAACAGTGGGTTCACCTAGCCAAGCGCTTTGACAAGAAACATGGCCCTGCCCTTCTCCCCTGAGCTCCAGCCAAATGTATGTGGTCATATAGTCAGAAACCCATTCCCATCTGGCTCAGGGGACTCCAGGAAGAAATCTATATGGCTGTTTCTGTGAATGGCTGCAATTAAAACAAGAGTTCAAACTGCTGAGTTAGGAAGCCAAGATCCAAGGAGAAATGCAGGGAACCTGTTAAAGACCAGCTGGGGAGAGATGTGAGAAACGGAATTAAGATGCCCCGGAGAGGGTGGGGCCAGGCCTCCTCATGGTTGCGTGAGCCCGGAAGAGGAGGGGGGGGATGGGGCTGGGATGGACAGGGGGCAGCCGGGCCTGGGAACTGCCTGTAGACCACAGGCTTTAGCCTCTCACCATAAGGTATGTCCACCTGGTCCCCAAGTATTTTAGGTTATTTGGTACTGGAACAGAGCAGTGAGAACAATTGACAATATCCTTAAATAAATTATATCTGTCTAGATAGCTTAATTTGTCAGTCTTCCATCTTCAAGGCAATTTATGCATCCAGCATTCAAAGAGTGAAAAATCTGTCACTCTTTCACTCATTTGTTAAATGAATGGCTCATTCAATGAATGGCTCTTCACTCATTCCTTCACCTATGGAGTCAGGCAGGTACCTGGCTCCAATGTCAGTATTCAGGTCACCATGGTGCCCTTCAGAGCCAGCCCTGCCTCACCCGAGATCTTTATTTCGGGGGCAATGTCAACTGGTGATAAACGGGAGGCATTCACTGTGTTTTCCTTCAACGGTTTTCCCTACCTGCTCTAGTTTGGATGATGGATTTTTTTAATTGTAGTACAGTCCCCAAAGGTCCCTCTGGCTGAGACACTGGATTCATTGTCAACGGCAATTGTTTCATGGTCGTCCCTACACTCATGTTTTTCTCTCCTCCCTCAGAGGGTCATGAAGTGCAGATAAGGCCTGGGGCTCCCCATGTCTGGATGCAAAGCAGCCTCTTGTCTGAGCAGGCCGGCCTGGGGAGCCCTTCTGCAGCCCACACCCTGTCGTTGCCTGTGCCGCCACCAACCAACGTTTCAATTAGCAGAGGCCAGAAAGCCCACAGGGTGGAGGGACAGCTCACCAGCCAGCATCTTCCCAGGCCCTTGCCTTCCAAACACTTCTCCCCACTAGATCCCTCCCTTCTTCATGGCTTCACTGCCTTTTATAAATTAGGTGATGTTGCTTTAATCACGAGAGTAGGAGGAATCCCGCCCAAGAGGGTAATTTCTTTGCATTTTTCATTTTTATAGTTGTTCAAGCTCAATTCAAGTGTCAGAATGGAATTACTGCTACCTGCAGGGCATGCCAGCTGACTGGCTCTGGGAGATGCACTTGCCCAGAATGACTGAGTGTCCTCTTTATTCCAGCCCCACCCCCTCAACTCACAGACAATACGAGGGCGGCCTGGGCAGAAGGAAGGCCTGGCTTGTTAGGCACTCACTTGCTTTCTGAGGTTGCAAGAGATGACCTGCGGCGACCAGGTGTGCCATCAAGTGTTCAAAAAGAAGTGATGGCTGCGTGGGGGCCTGCCGAGCATGCGCTCCACACTCCCCACGAAGAGTTCTCTGCTGGCATTGGGAAGCAGCCGGGGACCCTCCCACTCGTGACAGGGTGGGTTTTAAACAGAATGAGTGTATAACAGTGATAGATATATTCCTCCTTCTTTGAAACCTGGCATTAAATGAAAAAACAAAAACCACTCCCATACCTTGAAACCCTTTTTGTCTATGTCCCTTTATTTATTTCCAGAACTGTCAGTTTTATCCACAGGTAGAAGAGGTGATTGCCTGCATGGTGGATTTCTGTGTGGCTTTTATTGTTGTTGTTTATTTTTCAGATTAGTTTTGTTTGGTTTTTGTTAGCTAGTTTGTTTGGGGAGTTGTTTTACCTGGAAACATTCTCTGGCCAACACAGCATCCCCTACTAATTCTTGAATATTGCTTATTTGAGATTCATTCCTTTGGATAACACATTCATTTCTCCAAGATTCTGTTTTAAGATGCATATGCCTTCCATTTTGTACTTTGCTTGAGCCTCAGGGGCAGAGCTACCTCTAAAGGCCTCTGCAGGTCTGCAGTAGCAGCTGCTCTTGGCCCAGGCTGGCCCTCTACCCTTCAGCCCTGGTGGACTGGCACCCCTGCAGAGGGGCACCAAACACTGCAGGGCAGCCTGAGTTCAAGCGCTGCCACTCTACTTCTTAGCTGGGTGACCAGAGGCACATCCTTTGGCCTCTCTATCCTTGATTTTCTCTTCTAGAAAATGGAGAAAACAAAATTAGCATCTCCTCCACTGGGTCACTGTGAGGATTAAGCAAGTCAGTACATACAAAGTTCCGGGAACGGGACCTGGTACCTGGTAAGGGCTCAGTCCCTGCAAGCTCTGGTCATTATGTGGAGTTACTGCCTCTACATAATGCATTGTATTTTCCTGCTGGATACACAAATGGAATAGTGCACTTGGAAGAGCAAAGTAGTTACTAGGGATGGATTTATGGTGGATCATTCATGGGGTCCTGGGAAGGCACTGCAGGTCAAAGCCACCTCCTTCATCCCTCTGTAGCATAGCAGGTCCTGGAATCCCACTATTAGGCAAGCATTGCCTCTGAAAAGTAGTTTTATCCCCAGAGGGGTAGCACGTGGTATTAGCACACTCTCGTATGATTTGAATGATCAGATCGCTCATTGATCCTGAGCATCCTAAATGGGATTGGGAGTGGGGAGAAAGGCTATAATCTGGCCATGTGGCCCAGGGCCAGCCTTGGCTCAAGCCCATGTGACAGGCGGCTGTGACGCGGGCCTCCTGGCAAGCTGTGCTCCCCAACAACCAAGCCATGTTCCTGCAGCAAGAAAGCTAGGGAAGTGTTTGGCTGGAGCCTCATGCTGGCTAGGGACCTAGGGGAGGTGGGGGGTCCTCTCATGGGTGCTGGAGAGGAGGGGCGCTTCCTGAGGAGGTGCAGGCCTGTCTCCTGGGGCAGCCTGGGGACCAAGTGGAGGGACTGATGAAGTGGGCCCTTTGTCCCCAGCTTCCCTGAAGCTGCTCCAGGAGACCCACATTGCCCAACTGATGCCCCTCCAGCTTTGCCCTTGACCACCACAGCCTCAAATGACTCTCTCCTTTGTCCCTCAATAAAACCCCATTGAACGAAATCATGTCTGAGAGCCCACTGGGGACTCGCTGTAAAGTGTTCTGCAGGTGTAAGGGGTTAGATTTACCAGTAATTTTTGATCCCAGGTTTTGCAAAATGCATTCTAGGGGATGTTAGCCCCCCAAGATTTTGTGAAGAGGTTCATGGTCAAATGAACTTAGGAAATGCAGAGAACTGTATCCCCCTCTTAGAAATTCACAGTGAGAATTAGTGTCTTTGAAGCTCTGAAAAGTCCTGCAGCGAAGAAGCCCGCCTTGACCCTGGGACCCGCTGTCCCCAGCAGGTTTCACGTCCCAGGGTAATTTGGAAACACTGTGCTCATTCCTCACAGGAGCATAGCACTTTTTCAATTACAGGCAACAAACACTCCAAGTCAGGTTTTCTCAGTATATTTTTCCCACAAATGAAGAGTAACGATGAATTAGTTTACACATGGTGTGAAAGACTGACGGTGGCTGTGTTCACTCTACTGATCATTCTTTGTCAACGAAGATGCATCTGAACTCAGAAGTGGTCAAACTTGAGGTGCCCATTTTAAAGCCAGGACAGATATTCTGGGCCAAGGCCTGCCTCCCAGTTCTGCACTCACTGTGGAAGCAAGAGGGCAAGTCGCCGCCTCATATTTCTGTTCCCTCGGCCTATTTCAAAACCAAAGAATGACAAACGCTTCACCACAGCACTGAGAGGGCTGTCTGGGAACAGAGTGGAAGGGGTCGCCTTTTAAAACCCCCATCTGAGGCTTATACCTAGGAGGCACAAGTTGGTGGGAAGGGCTCTCAGAATCTCAGAACCCCAGCCTCCAGGGGGTGTTGTGAGAGAGGTTGGAGTTAGCTATAAACCAGGGGGCCTGATCTTGGAAGTTAAAGAAAACCTGTCCCATGGAGATCCCGGCTCACAAATGGGCAGCTTTGCAGAGTGGCTGGAGCACGGACTTCGGCATCAGCCCTTGGTTCAAATTCCGCCCCACCAGTCTCCAGCTGTGTGACTATGTGGCAGTTCCTTCCCCTGAGCCTCCGTTTCTCCATCTGTAAAATGAGGACCATGGAACCTGCTCCATAGAGGGTAGTAGGGATTGAATAAGATCCTAGCACAGTGACTGAAGCCACAGTCAATACCATATATATGTGTATCTCTATATACATAGACACACACACACATACACACTTTCCCATGTATTTACATGTACATATATGATGAGGTAGTGATTCCCTTCATTAAAACTCTTTGCTTTCTAAAAGTTTTAACACTGAGATCCCTTACTACAGTCCTTCTCAAATTTGAAGATCACCAGGAGGACTTTTTGAAAACACAGATTCCTGTTCCTACCCTCATCGAGATCGTGGCTCTGAGTCATACACAGGGCCCAGGAATCTGTGTTGTTACAAGCCCGCTCCGGTGAGGCACCTGCAGGTTTTGGCAACCACACTGAGGAACTCTGCCTTGTTCAGTTAAAGCGTGGTTCCTTTTAAAGGTGCATTCACCCACGTATGCGCACACACACACACACACACACACACGCATGCACACACTCAAGCACAAGCCCAATCCGTCTCCACAGGGGGCCAAAGCTCCTGTGAACCGCTCACACGTGTTCCTGCAGTGCTGTATCAGGGCCCCTGCCTGTGTGTGCTGAGCCCTGCAAAGGAAGTGATGTCGCACTCTCTGGAGCAGCTTCCTGACTGGGGAGGCCTTCGGGTCCTGGAGGATGGCTGTGGGTGATGGGAACAGGGCACATGGGAGAAGGAACTGGCATGAGCCAAGGCACGAGGCAGAAAAAGGCAAAGAGTGTTGGGGAGAGGCAGGAGCATAGCCCTGCCCGTGATGGGAAAGAGGAGGCCAGGGGCCAGGAAGGGCGTTACTCAGACCAGGGTTGGTGGTGAACACCCTACTGGCCTCAGTGAGAGGATCATGGAAGCCAGTACAGGCTTCTGAGTACAGGGCGACGTGATTGGAGACAGGGACCAGGAAGAATACTCCGGCCATTGTTGGCAGGACAGATGGAGGGGAGGAGAGGGACTCAGGTTCACCTGTTGGGAGGCTGTTGTAATAAGCAGTTCAGGGGAGAAGCAGTGAGGGTCCCGTGTCAGGGCTGGAGAGTGGCCGTGGGAAGGAAGGGAAGAGGTGAGAGGTGCTTGAAGGAGCCCCTGCACCAGGCAGTGGCTGCATGAAGCTCACGGAGGAGGTGAGGCAGTAAAGACGGCTGTGAGTTTGGGGAAGAGGGAGAAGGATGCGTAGCAGTGGAAGGGGAGAGGGGGATGCCAGAGGGAAGATCGAGGGTTTGGGTTAGGCCTGCTGCAGGTGAGGTGACAGAGCAAAGATTGCAAAGGTCGGCTTGCCCTCTCCCCATCGCCCACTGCCACCCTCCAGTGGCTAAATGTTATCCCGTCATGAACCTACCAGCCCCCACTGGCTGGGGAGTGAGGGGGGAGGCCCAGGCTGGGGCTGGAGCTGAAGGAGCAGCCAGCTGCCACAGACATTTCTGAGGCCAGGAAGCGATGATGTCACCAGGGGTGAGGGGAAAGGAGAAGAGAGAAGAGGAGGAGAAAGGATGGGGAAGGAGGAGAGAGGAAGAAAGACAAGGCAAGAAGGAGGAGAGAAGGGCAGAACAGGAGGAAAGAATGGGAGAGGAGAGGAGGGAGGGAGAGGAGGAGGAGACTAGAGGGGAAAGGAGGACGAGAGCCTTGGGGCAGAACCCCCACCCACCATGAGCAAATGCAGAAAAGAGGAGCAGATATGAGCTATGTCTGGACTAACTGGGGGACACAGACCACAGCCAGAGTAACAGCAACTGAGACAGGCCCCAGGGGCTTTCTCTAATCTTGTCTCCCGGCCAAAGCACAGGAAGGTTTATTTAAATATGACTAGGCAAGTGTACTCACAGGCACTCTAGAGGCTTGGCCTGGGTCCTTAATCAGTTTCAAGGAGAGACTAATAGGCCTTTTGTTAAACACCTCCTCTGTCCTGGAGTTCTTTCCAGGACTATGATAGAGTAGCCCATTTTATAGGTGAGAAAACTGAGGCTCAGAATGGTCACTCACTCACCCAAGATCCCACACCTGGTAAGTAGCAGACTTACAGAATTTGAACCTAAGATGGTCTGTCTCCAGAGTCTGAGACCCTCCACGCAGGAGGCGGCCCCTGGCGGGGACAGGGTGGCCCTCCGACTGCCTGGACGTCCAGCCCTACCCCAGCAGGATCCAGACCCCTGGCATATTCAGGAGACCTCTGATGCCATTTCTTCCCAGTCATTTGAAATCAGGCTTTCTTTTTCTTAAATCAGCATTCACTTTAAGTCTCCTTCCAGACTAATTCCGATGCAGACGGGACGTCATTGGAAGTGACTCGTTTGCCTTCTTCCTGGTCGGGGGTTTGGCTCCGGCCTCTGTGCACAGCGGACAGAACGGTGGACAGAGCTGGCCTCCCGAGTCGACTCCTCCACTTGAACCGGCTCTTTTCACTCGTGATTTGTGATTGATTAGAAGGGCAGAGGTTGGGGATATGTAATTTTGGCTCACTGATTACACTTGTTGTGTAGATGGATCCGATTAGAATCTGGGGCTTGAGAAAAAGAAATAGAAAAGAACTAGACAGAATTTTCATGAACTTTAAAGATTTGGTCACATATTTGCTGGGGCTGGCCCTCCCTTGAGTTGCTCCTTGTGCTTCTGGATTGCTAAGGTTATGGGAAGTGAGGGGGGACCAAGGGGAAGGCCTGGAGAAGGTGGACAAATCCCCCCTTTTTGGAATGTTACAACAGAAAATGCGTTCAGCCAATAGGAGCTCAATGAGCTCCTACCATGGTCAGGGGCTGGGGACACAGAACTGGCTCCTGTCAGGGAAACAGCCGTGCCAGGCATTTCACGTGGCGGGAACTCAGTACGTGGAATTGCTTCCACAGAAGATAGGAAAGCTTAGAAGCCTAATACGACGTGGTAAGGAGGCTGGGACCCTTAGCATCAGCGGGAGCTGCCACTACCACGAGTGACAGAGGGACAGAGGGAGGAAAGTGGTGTTATCAGAACCCAAGAGCCAGGACTGCCAGACAGGGCGGGACCATGGCGGGAGGGGCTATGGGAGGAGACAGCCACTGAAAAAACATCCCCAAAACAGAAGAGGGAGGAAGAGGCAGAGAAACACCTGGCTTCTCCTTTCTTCCCTCTTTCCAGTCTCCCGTCAGTGCTCCCACTGGTGGAAACTAGCCCGAAGCTGGCTGCCGGGGAGCCTGGGAAATGTAGTTCCCTGCAGTGCAGAGCCGAAGAGGGAAGGGGGAACGCATCCAAGAGCAATGGGCACTGAGGGGCACTCAGGCCCGTGGCCCCTGCGCCTGACCTCTAGGAGCTCCCAGTCAGACTCAGACCATTGCAGGATGCCTGAGGTGACCATAACCCCAGAGGAAGGGCTCCCGGCCCAGCCCCACTATCCCCTGACCTGAGTTTTAAAGAGAAAATAAGGTCGGGAGAGGCTGTCTCTGAAGTAAAGGGAAGAGGAGAGGGGGCTGTCATCAAGTGACCCCTCCTTGTACCACGAGGTGTGCCAGGTACTTTCCATAGATTCCTTAGCTCCTTAATCCTCAGCACAACCTTGCACAGCAGTACCATCTCCACTCTATACATGAGGAAACTGAGGCTTAGCAGGGTAGGGAGGGGAACATGGTGACAGGCTAACAGCCAGAAGGACATGGCAAGGCCAGGGTTTGGACACAGCCCCACAGAGCCCAGTCTCTTGTTGGTGTTCCCAGGGCAAGTGGCTGCCTTACTTCGGCCATCCACCAGTGTCTGGGCCAATGGGACCCTTCCCAAGTGCTGACAAATCTTCATCCCAATCTTTAAGGACAATGACGTTAATAAAAGAAAGCACTTATTGAATTGGAACAAAACAGACTATTTTATTAGCCTTAATTACTTTTACCTCTTATTAAGTATTTAAAAGCTCAATGGGAATGTGTTCTTTTATTAAAGTCCATTGTTTTAAGCTTAAAAAGCAATGAAAACCTCTCTAAAACTTCTGCAGAGCCTCATTCCTTGACTAACCGCAACCCCACAGCTGGATCACTGGGCAAGTTGGTCTCTCCTGCCCGTGGCTGGTTGTGCTTACATGTGACTGTGCATCTGGGTGAGTGTGAGCATGCCGGCAACTTTGCAGTATTTTCACACTTGCGATTCTTGAATGATTTATAATTCTTGTTCCTTGTTGTTCCCATCCTCCTGGATCGTAAACTCCACAGGGCAGAGGTGGTTCTAGTTAGTGTCCTGCTCTAGCACCGGACGCTGCTGGAGCCTCTGTCCTTGGTCTGCCTGCATGGCAGACACTCACAGTCACTAGGAAGTATTTATCAGGCACATATCGGTGCCAGTGCCTGTGACAGATGCTAGACATTTTCTCTAACAGCCTAGTCATTCAAGGATCACTTACTGGTCATCTACCCTGAACCAGGCCCAGCCGCCGGGTGTTGAGGAGACGGTGGTAGGCAAAGCTGGCGTGTGTCCTCTCCACACAGATTTTGTGTCTGCACCTCACAGCCTTGTGAGGCAGGTATTAGTATCCTCATCTTATAAATGAGGCCCAAAGGGTGAGAAAGATTGCAAAAGCATACCCCTAAGGGGTGACAGGGCCAGGATTCCAACCTCTTTTCCCTGCCCAGCACTGGGTGGGGCAGGAGGTGGAGAGAGAACCCGCAAATTAACTAGAGAAATCAGAAGTTATCTGTTGCTCTATGTGTTTCTTGTAATAAAAGAAAAAAATAAAAGGCCCATTGTAACCCAGCGGCCACAGAGAAACAAGATCCTGTCTGTAAGGCTCTTAACACGGTGCCTGACACATAACAGTCACATAGTAAATAGAGCTAAAACAATAGTCTATAATTACATTTTTTTAAAGCCAAAATGGGACCAATTTTTTTGTGTGTGTGTGAGGAAGATCAGCCCTGAGCTAACATCCATGCCGATCCTCCTCTTTTTTTCCTGAGGAAGACTGGCCCTGAGCTAACATCCGTGCCTATCTTCCTCCACTTTATATGGGATGCCGCCACAGCATGGCCTGACAAGCGGTGCGTCGGTGCATGTCCGGGATCCGAACCCGGGCCGCCAGCAGCGGAGCACACACACTTAACCGCTACACCATGGGGCCGGCCCCAGGGGACCATTTTTTTTAACCACAATGGGACAATTCTGCCCCCCAGGGAACACTCAGCAATGTCTGGAGACACTTTTGGTTGTCATAATGGGGGTTGGGGTGCTACTAATGGGTAGAGGCAGGGATGCTGCTGAACATCCTACAACACACAGGACAGCCCCACAGTGAGGAATTATCCAGCCCCGAATGTCAATAACGCAGAGGATGAGACAGGTCTAGTGGGGACTTTTCTTGTGTCATTAATTGTTCTTTTATAACATTTTCAGTGGATGCAGAGTGACTGACCGCATGGCTGGTGAGCTGGGATAAATTGGAAGACTCTCTCTCTCGTAACCCAGGATTAATCAGCTTTACCCCAACTTCTGAGACTTCAGAACAGTCGTGGGCTCCTGGGAGGGAGGCTTCCTTCACAGCCTGGCTTTGGGGTGTTGCCCCTGTTTGGCTCATCCCACTGCCCCTTGGTCTTGTTGGCTCTCTCAGGAAGCATGGGAGAATTGGACAAAACCTGCTTCTTTGCAGAAAGAGTCAGGATTCCAAAGCTTTAGTTCATGTTTTTAAATGACCACCCACTCAATGTTCTTTCTGTCTCCCATCACAGGCCTGGAGGCCCCTTCTGAGCCCCATTGTGACCTTTCAGGAATGTTAATGCACGTCCAGTAACGGGAACCCTGGAAGCCGGTGCCATGTGACGTGAGCCCAGTCAGATTAGAACAACTTCAAATCCCCTCAGACTTGAGGAACAATGGCCTTGTAGGAAATGTCAGGATAATTAGAAAAAAGAGCGCTGCTTTCTCTAATCGGGGTGAGGTCCTCCGGACGGCAAAGGCATCAGCCGGGAAACAGCTCCATTTTCTCTAAAACGTGAGGCTGTAGAAGACCTGTGACAGGGAGGCTCTAGTCCCTGTTACTCCATCTTGGCCAGAAGTCAGGGGCCCAAGTTTATTGTATGCCCATTACTTCTCAATAAAGCTTTTCTTAAAAGTCAAGACTCTGAGGTGGGAACCTGATTATAACTCTGGCGCTAGGGGTAATGAGTTCAATAAAATTCACAGAACTGGGGCCAGGAGAGGCCTTAGTGGTCATCTGACACCCCTCCCCCCGTTAGAATCCAGACCACTCAGTTAGTGATGGAGGAAGCTGGGACTCAAATTCAGATTTTCCCAACGTCCACTCCAGAACTCTTCCCAGTTACGATGGGGCCTAAGGAATATAACCACCTCATTGAAGGTCATGCTGCCCCCTCCCATGCTCTTATTTCCAAATGGGGAGAAATTACAAAGCACAGCATTGGGTTAGGGGTCACTAAAAGAGCCAGCTTACATTTATGAAGCAGCTTGCAGTTTGTACGGCATTTTCATGCTTGTTATCGTGTGTAATCTTCATAAGAACCAGGAAGAAAAGGCAGGTATTATTAAAATCCCCATTGGCAGATGAGAAAACTGAGGCACAAAGGGGTTATGATTTTCCCCAGGTCACGGGGATAGCTAACAGCAGAGCAGGCGTCAGCTACAGTTCTCCAAATCTGTTCCAGAGCCACCCCCACTCCTCTGGAGCTCACTTTTATCGCAGACCTGGGAATTCCAAAAGGCAGGAGAAACCCCAGGGTGCCCAGAAGTCCCCAGTGGGCCCTACCCAAGTTTGGGAGAATCCCTTTGAAAAAGGAGACAAGAAGCCCCAGAAAAGAGCGAGACACTCAGGGGGACCTTGATGCCGCCTCCAACTTGCTGGCCTGGAGGGTGGGCATCTCAGCGGCCAGAGGAGCCCACGGCCTCTTGCTGGCACCTGGGGAGGGAAGCCTCCTTGTCAAGGGCAGGAGGGTAGAATGGATACTCCTTGACTCTGGTTGTCCCAGCAGAAGAAGAAGAAGAAAGAGAAAAAGACCACACACACCCATCTCCTTGCACCCCTCCAGGAGCAAAGGTTAAGCCCTACCAGCCAACGAGTGGATTCTGCCCCTTGGCTCCTTTGATAACCAGCTTGTCTGAAGTCCTGTTTCTGATCCCTTATTTTGCACCAAGTGTCAACAGGGAAAGTTCTTGGAAGAAACCACATCTTTCAACGGACAGATCAATGTGTTTGCCTTAATGGAGTTGACGTTCCAGCAGACAATGCTAGGCCAATGCACCCCGATTGTCATGTTGTCTTGGGGGGAGCTGCCCCAGCCTCTCTGCATAGGAATTCCTTCCTCTCCCCTCTCCCTGTCCCTGCCTGTCACATCCACGCTGGCCAGACTTTGTCATTAACTGGTAGCGGGGGGTTTGGGGACAAAGGTCCCTAGAGGCAGGAAGGGAAAACACGAAAAAGCAGGGCCTCTGGGGAGGAAGCAGGGGTGGTGGCAGGGAAAAGCAGGTGCCGGAGAGCCGGTGGTTGGCAGCTAGGGGCTGGGGGTGGGGACGAGTCAAGCACCCAAGTTCTCGGATGTGTGTGCAGGGGGTTGTCCCTGAGAGGATTGTTACGTACCAGTTGTGCCCAGAACAAACAACTCGATCACCCGTGGGCCACCATCTTGCCCTCTGGGCCTCCATAGGATCCACCGCAAACAAGCTGCAAGTGGGCAGGGAGGGGAAGAAAGCCTTGCTGCTCCTCCTCAGCCTGTGTGAGCTTGAATCAATTTCCTAACCTCCTTTTGAAGGAGCCCTTTTCTGGCAAGAAGGTAGACTAATCCTTGCCCACCTCTCAAGGTTGCCACTGGTCTTCCAGAAGCTAGAAGGTGTCACAGTCCTGAAAACCTGGGAGTGCTTCCCGTGTGCCAGTGTGAGGTATGCGTTTGTTAGGATGCGTGAGAGGCTGCTTGCCAGCCCAGCCTGCAATTCTCCCCTGCTCTCTTTCCACCTGAGTCTCACAACTCTTCTGGGATCCCCCCAGCTCCAGAGGGAAACCCTGTTATCGGTCTGAGGTGCCCTAAATTGCCCGGTCAGGCTGAAGGGAAAGATTCACATTTTATTGTTGGGAGAGAGGTCTCTTGTGCTCCTCCTCAACCCTCACAAGGGGGCAAGTACTTGCCGGTTTCCCTGGTAGCCATCTTGAGACTCTGAAGAAAACCGTCTCAGGAGGATGTCCATGGCGAGGATGGCAGAGCTAAGACACAAGGACAACCTGCATTCTTGAGGACATCGTTGAACCACCTAGAGTCCCTCACCTGGAGCCTGTCTTACCTCTGGACTTCTAGAATTGTCAGAAAACAAATAGCCCTATTTTCCAAGCCTGTTTGATTTGGAATTTCTGTTACTTGCAACCCAAAGCATCTTTACTGCTGGGGGTAAAGGCTTCTTTCTCATGCCAGCCACTGAAGCTCTCCCAGGTGCTGGTGGAACCTGCCACATTTTTCCTCACACACTAGGAAGCAAGGCAGCCACATGATGGGGACAGAAAGAGGGCAATATCTCCCACCACCCCAAGATCCATGGTCACTCTCAGGGCCAGGTGTCATGCAGGCCCTTCCCTCCTCCCAGCCTGCATTAGGTCCTGAAATGCTTGCCCCAGATCTGTTTCCATTCTGTTCCTGGGTCTTCCCTAGGCCTGAATTGAACCCTAGGCCCTGTCCCATGCAGGGCCCGAGACCTTTCCCTAATGGGCAGGGTCCTCAGTTGGGCATGCCCACCTTGCCTCTTCTCAGGCCCCTACCCAGGCCCCAGGTGACTCAGAGGGACCTTCTGTCATGCAAGAAGCCCCACCTGTATCCTGTGGTTGGTGGCAGCCACTGAGGATTTCAAGAAGTACGAGAGAGATGCTTTAGAGCTCCATTTTCAGAAAGACCTTGCTGGAGGCCATGTGGAGGGTGGTTCATAGGTGGGCCCGGTCGGCCTGGGCCTCAGTCTCCGGGCCCCAGGGTCTGTGTGCAAGACTGAGGGGTTGACGGATCCTCTCTGAGGTCCCAGCTTTGACACTGGGCCATCCTTTTGAAAGGAATAATAAATATACAGTAATAAAAGCTACCATTTTTGAGTACTCATCACATGCCAGGCCCCTCCCATGCTTATTTAGTCCTCACGACTCAATAACCATTTTTTATCCCCATTTTATAGACAAGGCTCCCTGCTGCTGAGAACGTTGAAGTAACCCGTCCAAGTTCCCCCACTGTGAAGCAGCAGAGCCTGCAATAAACCCAGATCTGAAAGCCCCCCTGGCTCTTAAGCAAGTGCTGGTTCACGTCCTGTAATGTGACCATTGTGAACGCCACATGTCAGAGTTCAGGAGAGCAGAAGAGCTGGCCAGTGGTATTTGCTCAAGAACACTGTGTCAGATAAGCTTGCATTTGGTAAATGTTCACTGGGTGCGGAGCACTCCCCGGGCTCTGGGATGTGAGCTGCCACTCAAGGCAGAAGAGGCCTGTCCAGAAGGAGGCACTTCAAAATCCTCAGCCCTTCCTTCTGAGCTCAGGGATGTGAAAATGATCCGTGTGGGAACCGCCGGCCCCATTGTGTTCAGGTTGGTGCTCTCTTTATGGGTGGGCAGTGGGTGGGCACAGTGTCAGGAGGGAAGGATGCCAAAGAACACCGAGGTCCCTGTGTGTCCTGGAGATGGGCCCTGGGTGGCCGAGGAGGTCAGTCCCTGAGACCAAATACTTGAAAACAAAAAGGAGGAAGAAGAGTTTTCAGGTTCTGTGTCTTCTTGGCTTTCTGGACGCCAGTAGGAAATGTTGGCAAGAATCCAGCAGGATGTCCATCAGTAATGTTGAATCTCTGGAACCTGAGATTGTGCTCGTATTCGCTTGTCTTTCTATTTTGCCCATACACCCCCGTGCTTTGAAAAGAGGCCTTTAGCTGATTGCACGACAACATCCCTGATCAGCCAGTCTTCCCAGCCCTGCCCTGCTCCTGCTGCGCATTTCCTCAGATGCAGACCAGGCAGGCCACCTTCAAGCCTGAGAATTCACTGGAAAGGGAGTCTAGCTGAGCCCCCGCTCCCAACGACAACCCTTTCTCTCCCTGGTTCAACTTTGTTAATTAAGAACGCCGACTCAGGCTTGGTGTGAGGGAGGCTATTGTGCCTGCTTCTCACAAGCAAGGGCACCACTGTGAGAACCAGTTGGCATGGCGACTGAGCCAGGAGGACACTTTCAAAATGGGCAATGTAATTTAAAACAATCATTGCGTTTTTAACTGATTGTCACATTCCTGTAATTGCGAGGGCAGCTAATTGGGCAATTAATTGTTTGGAATCTTTTATTTCTGTTCTCTTATTCCACTTAATGTATGGGCACGTGTACACATGTGTGCACACACACACAATACGGGCCAAGTTATAATCCCACGTTTGCCAATGACCAAAATTATGAAGAGTCTGGTCTCAGTGCTCGACAATTTGCTGGTTGTTGATTCATCACATCATCGCTTCCTAATCACGTTCAACCCAAGACACAGCCCCCAGAAGCTCCTTTGTTCCCCTCCTTTGGCACAGAGGGCGTTTGTGAGGGTCAAGGTGTTCTCAAGCTCCGTGTGGTTGCACAGCCACTTGACAGAGGTGAAATCTCCCTGGTCCAGGACTCTGACTTGGGAAAGCTATGACATGGATCTTCACGTATTTTTAAATTCTGAAGTCCCTGGCCTAAACACGTATCTAGGTTTATTTATTTATTTTTTAATTTTTTTTTGTTTGTTTGAGGAAGATTGGCCCTGGGCTATCATCTGTTGCCAATCTTCCTCTTTTTCTTTTTTCTCCCCAAAGCCCCAGTACATAGTTGTATATCACAGTTGTAGAGTTATAGCTCTTCTATGTGGGACGCTGCCCCAGCATGGCTTGATGAGCGGTGAGTAGGTCCGCGCCCAGGATCTGAACCTGCAAACCCCAGACCGCCAAAGCAGAACCCGTGAACTTAACCACTACACCACCAGGCCAGCCCCTCTAGATTTATTTGTATATCCATCTTTTCTAAACATTAATCTCGATGAAAAATACAGATGTCAAGTGCGGGAGAAATTGTCTGGACTGTGTGCAGATTTGCTCTGATAAATCCTGGATTCCATGGCCACATGCTTGGTGCCTGAACTGGAACTCAGCTCTCTGAATTCACTGTTTTGATATACTAGTTGTCATAAACTATTCTTTGCTTTAAATACTGTTTTCAAAACTCTGATCTAGTGAGTTCCTGTGTGTTTTTCTGGGTTCCTATGTGAAGATGACTTCAGAGAGAATATTTTCATCATACCCTAGGACAAACTGTCCCTCCAAAGAGAACATGGGGGTCTGGTTAATTCATTTTAATTATTTTTTAAAATCCAAATTGCTGCTCTGAATATACTAGAAGTAATCAAATGTGCTCAAACTTGTGTTTCAGCCCAGGGCAGCAGGCTGACTCTGCTGTTTAATTGAGCTGAAACCTGGAGATGAAAAGCTGGGAACCAAGAATCCATCATCCTGCGGGGGAAATGGAAACCTTATTTCCATCTCAGACGACAGGCGCCATTCTGACCTTTCATTGCTGATTGCGAGCCTTTTGAGCGCAAAGCATTCCCTTTTGTTCTGATTTCTGACAACTGTTTAATCATGTTCTATTCATAGAAATTACAGTAGAATTCTCTTGTCTCCCACATATCAAATAAGATAATGCACAGGGAAATCAAGTTCTGGAAACAAATAATTGAGTTGTAAAACTCCCACCAGTAGTGAAATCTTAAAGTATGTGGAAGGCTAGTTGTGTGAGTACAGACGAGGGGACAGGGAGGGCATTTATCTTTCCACAGACATTTCCAAATAAATTTGCCCTCAACCCAAGGTCCAATCATCAATAAAATGAAAAAATCTAATTGTAATAGCACAATGGAAAGATTTTGACTATGGAACTGACATTTATTAAATATCTTTCATGTGTATGATTTTATCTGATCTCTAAAGTGACCCTATGATGTAGGTTCCATTAACTCCATTTTATGGACAGGGAAACTGAGGCTAGAGAAGAGAAATAATTTCCCAAGATTGCCTGGCCAATAAGTCTCCACAGCCCCATTCTGCTTTCCAAAAAAATTCATCGGTCATAACTCCAGTGTCCCAACAGCCCCCTGTCCAGCTGCTCATCAGTAGCTTCATGTCAGGCAGCTGTTGTTGAGACTTCCCAGGGGCCTAGGGCTGCAGAACTGTCCCAAGGCCAGGCAAGGTGTTTGGCCACTCATTACGAAGCAAACACGGCCTGATCTCATTTCATCTGGTCTGCCTCATCCCAGAGTACTTCAGGCAACTTGCAAGTCCCCTGAGCTCAGAGAAGGCAGAAATGGGTATACATGCTTTTTTTTTTTTTTTTAAATAAAATCAATACTTATATGATGTGAAAGAAAAAAGTCAACTCAATACAGAGAAGTACAGAGAAGGGTGAAAAATTAGAAATCCCATCATGAGACATGGAAGCCATTGATAACATCTTGGGAAAACACCCTCGTGGGTACTTGTGAAAAACACGAGCACGCGATCACAGTAATGCAGAGCAATTTTAAAGGGGTTTTCCTTTACGTGTTGCTCCATAACCTAATTACTTTCACTCAGAAATAAAACACACAGATCTCAGTCTTCACTCTCAACACTGCATGATATTCTACTGTGTGAATTTCCACCATTCCTCAACCAATTTCTGACTATATAAATCATATCCCTGAACATATATCATTTTTGTTTGTGTGGGGCACTTTGATTTCCTTCATAACTGTTAATTCCCAGAAGTAGAGGGCAAAGATCTAAGGCGTTTTTTTTCTTTTCTTTTTCTTTCATTGCTATAGCAATCTGGTGAACAGCCAACTGGATAAAAACAGCTGCCTCAAAATGGCCAGAGGGAATTTTCTTTTATTCTTTGGGTTTTCTTCTAGGCAGAGTTCTTCATCCATCCTTTGCCTGCTACATATTGCTAGCTTCCGTACTTGTGATGTATTCCTTTTTATTTCGCTCATTATAACGTAGGTAGCTCTGAAAAGCTGCCTTCATGGACTCCGTCCCACTGTACCCAAAGCCTGTTTGTCTTCTCCAAGCTCTAGAGGCTGGAGTAACGCAAGTCTCTCCAATTTTTTATATCCTGAGGGTGCAGGAGGGAGGAGAAGAATTCCCGTCTAAGTCATGTGGAGCCTGCAGCACTTTGGCTCTCTCTACTGGGATTTTATTAAAGCCACAGGCAGCTCCCCTAAGGCTCTAGAACAATCCCCCCATTCGGAAAGGAGCCCAAGAAATGGTGAGTCCTACTGCCAATGACTCCTTTCTAGGGTAATTAAGGGCTTCTACTTGAGGCTTTTTTGTTTTGTTTTTTAATTTTCTGCTCATTACGTCAGTCTAGTGTTGCCAGATTTAATAAAAATAATAATAAGAATTTAAAAACCAGGACTCCCAGTTAAATTTGAATTTCAGATAAAGAATAAATATTTTTTTAGTATAGGTATGTCCCCAATATTGCACGGGGCATACACTAAAGAATTATTCATTGTTTATCTGAAATTCAAATTTAACTAGGTGTCCTGTATTTAAGCTGGCAGCCCTGCCTTGGTCCCTTTTGCTCCAGATTGGGGCATAGTTGTGTGAATTCTCCAGATTTTTTTCACTCACCTTCTTCCATCAGAGTGGCTTATGGGGAAAGTTTACGAGTGATGGCAAGTCAAGCCGGGCTTCTCTGCTTCATTCCTTGATCGTCACTTTTTGTACTTTATGGCGTGAAGTTGTAACCTTTTTTGATTGGCTGCTGCTGGGGCTTTAGGGGGTGGGGTTGGGGAGAGGTTGGTTTTAATTTTGTAATTCTTTCATTAAGTTCTCCAGAAAAGTGAGTTTGTGATCCAACTTCATTTTGTCTCTAGAGCTCAGGAATAACATTCTTTACTAGAACCTTTTGAAAAATATAAAGGTGGATCCACTCCATAACCCCTAGCAAATCTCCTTTAGGAGGGAAAGTCTATTTTCCTTCCTTCCTGATTTTCTTGCACTCCACTCTCTCTGAGGTCCTCATTAGCCAAAAGGCCCTCAAAATCATGTCTCTCTACCTCCAGCCTTCTCAACTTGTTTTTCTCATCTCCTCCCTTTTTTCTCTCAACTCTTTGTTTTGCTGACTGACCTCCTTCCCTAGGGCCAAGTTCTTCCCCTCTTCCTTTTCTCTCCTCTACTGTCTTGTCTTTCTCCACCCAATTAGTTCTGCAGAAACAAACTCAAACTCTCCTGGTGTGGAGGTGGGGTGGGGAAGGATTGAGGTAGGGATACGATGGAACCAGCTAGAAAGTTAAGGGGGATTTCTCTTTGGTGGGCTGGGAGAGGGGAAGATCTTTGAATACTTCCATGCTGATAATTGATATCCCATCTCAAGTCCGGTGGTGGACTTTACGATTTAGTGGTTCAGAGAGCTTAAGTGATTTGCCCAAGGTCACGTAGCCAGTCAGGGATGCAGCTTGAACTCAGATCTTGGGATTCCAAAGCCTGGGCACTTTCTATCTCATACTGCTGCTTGTCTCACATTTTAGGTGTACACCATAGCAGAGACATCAGTATAAAATTCATTACCAGATGGCAGGTGTAGTGGTCATGGCGATTGACTCCCCAACATCTAGTCCACCTCTGTATTAGTTTGCTAGGGCTGCCATAACAAAGTACTACAAAGTGGGTGGCTTAAACAAAAGAAATTTATTGTCTCACAGTTCTGGAGGCTGGAAGTCCAAGATCAAGTTGTCTGCAGAGTTGGTTCCTTCTAAGGGCTGTGTAGAAGAATCCGTTTCCCTCCTCTTCCCTAGATTCTGGAGGTTGTTGGCAGTCCTCGGCTTCTGCTGCATCACCCCAGTCTCTGCTTTTGTCTTCACACAGCATTCTCCCCGTGTGCAGGTCTGTGTCCAAATTTCCCCCTTTTATAAGGATAACAGTCACATTGGAGTAGGGGTCCACCCTCCTCCAGTATGACCTCATCTTGACTAATTACAGCTGCAATGACCCTATTTCCAAATAAGGTCACATTCAGATGTACTGGGGGTTAGGACTTCAACATGTAAATTTAGGGGGAGAGAGTGGGCGTGCAGACACAATTCAACCCAGAACAACTCCCAAAGATTGCTGTAAGCCATTGTGTTCTTCCCATCTTGCTGGTCATGGGAGTTTAGAAGTGGGCATGTAGATTAGGGACAGCCGATGAGACTTGAGGGGAAGGCTTCCAGAATCTCATAGGAAAGGCTTCCTGGTTTCTAAAGAAGTAGTCACTAAAATGGGCTTCTTCCTTGCAGTGTTGTCAAGCCTGGGAGTGACATCTAGAGCTACTGCAGCCATAACACCCCCATCCTGAGGACAAACCAACACACAGAAGCATACAGAACAGAAAGAATCAGAGCAGCCAGGTGCCTCTGCTGAATTGTGCCCAGATGTACCCACCTGTGGAATTCTTGTCATCTGAACTAATACATTTTTCTATTTCTTAAGCCAGTTTCAGTCAGGATCTTCTGTTACCTGCTGCTGAAAGCATCCTAATTGATACCAACTAAAACGGCACTACCAAGTAGATATTGTTCAAATACACTAGAGAAATACTGTTCAAAATTCATTCATTCATCAGCTTTGAAATGATGCAAATTGTAATGATATATTTATTTGGGAATATTTGCATTATTTCAAATTTGGTGCATAAAGTGAGACCAATCAGTATATTGCATGACACCATTTTAAATTCACTTAGCCCAAGTTTGCAAAAAAAATACAATTGTTCTCAAACTTGAATGTGTGTCAGAATCACCAAGAGGCCTTATTGCGACAGCTCGCTGGGCCTCACCCCAGAGTTTCTGATTCAGAAGATCTGAGGCGAAGTCTGAGAATTTGCATTTCTAACCAGTTCCCAGATACTGCTGGTCAGGGTACCACACTCTGAGACTACTGGTCTAGTAAAATAAACCTTGTTGCATCCAGAACAGTCTGGTGTGTGAGATCCTTTCCATGCACAGGGTCCTAAAAACAATCATGAGAATAGTCAGCATTTATGGGGCATCCACCACCCACAGAGCACCGCGCGGGATGTTCTCCCGATGACTCCTCCAGGTAACTTTACCAACCTCATGATACAGAGGAGAAAGCAAGACACCCAGAAGCTGAGTCACTTGTCTAAAGGGGAAGGACTGGGGTCTGAACCCAGGCCTGTGTCACTATGTGGTCTTTTTACAAAGTATGTGCCCATCAGAGACAAAATACTGGTCTACCCAGAACTTGTGCTGCCAGTTTGGAAGTTACTGGTATCACGGCTTGAGGAAAAGGGTCTTGTCTGACTGCAATCGGTCACTCTCGGCCGGGGAGGGGAATGCTCTTCTTCGGCTTCTCTCTGAGGCTGTTCAGCATCCTACTTGGAGGATCTCCTCGGAGGCAAAGTCACAAGATCAACCGTGGTGCCTGGCAGTTTCCTCCCCATACTGTGGGTGCCGCTGGCCAGTGGGGGGCCGAGGGTCGGTACAGAGGCCTGTGTGACCCTCAACACCCCCAAGTATTCTGAGCTTGCCTCGCCCCTCACTGCCACACGCGTGGGGGCTGGCACCTCATTTTTCACTGCAGAGACCAGGCCGCTCTTCCTGGGGCCCGGCAGAGAGAGCAGGAGGAAATCTGGGACGGCAGACCCTGTCTGTGTCTGGCGAGTCCCAGGATCTGAGCACTTCTCGAATGGCAGTTTATTCCCATGTGAGGTGTCTTACTCGTGACGAGGAATACAGAGGGGAAGGAGCCAAGTCCACACTGGTCTCCCCGCTCAGGAAAGATGTACCAAAATGTGAAGTCCCCCCGAAAGTAGGCAGCTGAGAACTCAGACTGTTTTTTTTCCACTGCTTTTGTAGCTAAGCCTGATAGAAATCACAGGAAAACTAGAAATGCAAGGAGATGGGACGCTGCCAAGTGCCATTGTTCACTGGAACCTATTAATGAGTCTGCCATGCTGGGGAAGAGAGCAGGTCAGCGCTTCTGATTTAGAACACTCAGGGCCGCCATCCTGAGAAAGGACAGTGCCCCCACCCACCACACAACACTTTGCTGGGTCGGGGGTTTTGCGAGAGAGGAAACAGGAACCACTCTGAGTTCACCATCCTTCTCCTCTAGACTCTAGACTGACTCTTCCCAAAACTCCCCTTTCCACTCACAGCTGGACCACAGGCCCAGGCTCAGAGCCCCGGAAGAGCAGTCTCTTCCCTTGGACTTTTATATGCAACTGCTTCTTGAGTTCTACCATTTCTTCCGTCCTGGACTGGAATCCTGGAGTGAAGGAGCTGAAATTGGAGCCCATAGCCATCATCTGTGCCAAGCCCTTTCTTTTGGAAAATACGCCCAGAGAAGGAAGTTGACTTGTCCAAGGCACACAGTTCATCTCTAGCAGAGCCAGCATGAGAAGCCAAGTCTGTATAATGGCCTTGATGTTCATACCTCCTTTCTAATCCCCGCAGCCTGGCCTCCCACAAGGTCAAGTCAGAGTTATAGCGTCAACCTCCTAGCAAATACATACAGGGTGTTAGTGGCCAAGGCATGCCAAAGAAAGACCCAACTGAGGGCTGCTGCTGGGAAAAAGCTGGCCAGGAGACATTTTGACCCAGCTTAGGCTTGTGCTTACATTTCTTACAGAAGTGAAGCAGAGAGAAGGAGCAAAACACATGTCTTTGAGGGGCAAAGAAGGAGAAACCAAGAGGGAAGCGAACTAATCTTCAAAGAGCTCCATTTCTGTTCTGGGTGTGAGACAACCTGTAACTTCAGCTTACCTCTCACTCTCCTTGGAAGTACATTTTTATCCCTATTTTACTGATGAGAAAACTGAGGCCCAGAGAGGTTAAGTGACTTGCCCAATGGCACACAGTTCATCTCTAGCAGAGCCAGGATGAGAAGCCAAGTCTGTGTAATGGCCTTGATGTTCATACCTCCTTTCTAATCCCCGCAGCCTAGCCTCTCACAAGGTCAAGTCAGGGTTATAGCATCAACCTCCTAGCAAATACATCACCCTGGGGATCTCTGCAAGTCAGGTCACCTCCACATCACCTCTAGATTATTTTTCCCAGAATGCCCTTGTTTAAAGTTGCCAGAATGCCATGTAAGTGGAATCATGTAATCGTGTCTGCCTTCTTTCACTTACCACATTTTTGAGACTCGCCCATGTTTTGCATGTTGATTCCTTTTTTTTATTGCATAGCACCTCACTGTATGGACATACCAGAGTTTTTCATCATTTACCAGCTAATGGGCATTTGGATTGCTTCCAGTTTTTGGCTATTATGAATAAAGCTGCTATGAATATTTATATACAAGTCTCTGTGTGGACATGTGCATACATTTCTCTTGGACTGGGAGTGAAATGAATAGGAATTACATTGTGTATGTTTAACTTTATAAGAAACTGCCCAACTGCTTTCCAAAGTGGGTTTACCATTTTGCATTCATACCAGCAGTGTCTGAAAGTTCCAGTTGCTCCATAGCCTCACTGACTCTTGGTATTGTCTTTTTAATTTTAGTCATCTAGTGGGTATATGGTAGTATCTCACTGCTTTTCTGACTAATGATGTTGAGCATCTTGTTGTGTGTTTATTTGCCATCTGTGTATGTTCTTTAGTGAGGTATGTGTTCAAGTCTTTTGCCCATTTTTTAATTGGGTTGCTTGTCTTCTCATTATTGAGTTGTAAGAAACCTTTCATGTATTCTAAATACGAGTCCTTTGTTAAATACAGGTTTTGCAAACATTTTCTATCAGTCTTGGGCTTGCTGTTTCATTATCTTAACAGTGTCTTTTGAAGCCACTGTCTTTTGATGAAGTCCAATTTAATCAATTTTTCCTTCTATGTTTCATGCTTTTCGTGTTCTATTTAAGAAGTCTTTGCCTAACCCAAGATCACTAAGGTTTTATTATATACATATTTTTTCCTCTAGAAGTATTTTAGTTGGCTATTACATTTAACCCTGTGATCCATTTCACGTTAATTTTTGTATATAGTGTGACATAAGGGTCAAAAGTACGTTTTTGCATAAAGATATTCAATTGTCAACACTTCTATTCTTAAGGCTCCTGATACTCAAAAAAAAAAGAAGCGGCTATGTCAAAACAGAATTTTAAAATATTGTCACATATTTTACATGTTCACAGTTAATAAGTCAATGCTCTTAACCCAAAAGTTATGAAGATATGGTGGTTGTATGTATAATCTCATTTGCTCAAATGACCTCAAAGTCCCTAAAGACAGACCCCCATCTCTGCCCTGCCCCGCCCCCAAGCCTGCTTCCATCAGCCAACCGCTAGTTCCCCAGGGCCTGAGCGGTCATCTCCATGTTCTCTGCACTCCCCAGAAGGACTGGATGGCCTGTGGCGGCTCACAAGACAGCCCTTAGTACCTAACACAACAGCAAGTGATTGTGGTGGGCCTACCAATTTACACGTGAGTAGTACCCATATCCATATTATATTGCTTATGCAAATGTAACATTTGATTCTTGCAACAAATAACATGTTACTATCCTCATTTTACAGTTGAAGAAACTGAGGCCCAGAAGATTTAAGTTCCTTAGCCAAGGTCACTGCATGATGAAACAGCAGAGGAGCTGGGATCTGAGCCCAGATATGCAGAGACCAGAGCTCTACACCCCATCCTGACCATCTCTCCACAGATCCAGGCTTGAAAGTTGTGATTCTCTTAATGTGGGTTCCTGAACCCTTGCTTGTGTGATCAGTCGGATGGAACTGACTTTTGTCATTTTTATGGGAATAAAAGAGAGGAGGTATTTCCTCAATTAATGGAAAATGTAAAACAAGATTGTAGGAGTAATTTTTCTTCAGACTTTTTATTTTGAAGCATTTCAAACATACAGAATACTAAAAGAGAAACATTCGTATTACACACCTAGATTTATCAACTGTTCACATTTTGCCACATTTGCTTTACTCCATAAACTTTTTTTCAGAATTATTTGAGTAAGTTGCAGACATCAAGACACTTCACCCCTAAATACTTCAGTATGTATCTCCTAGGAACAAGGATGGTCTCCTAAGATTGCTGATACCACTATCACGCCTAAGAAAATTACTTATCTAGTGTCTAATATCCAGTCTGAATTCAAATCTTCTCAATTGTCTCCAAAAGAACTTTTATAACTTTGTTTAAAATCAAGATCCCATCAAGGATTGACACATTGAATTTTGTTATGTCTCTTTAGCCCCTTTTAGTCTACAAAACCCCCACCGCTTTTGTTTTATGACCCTGACTTTGTACAGAGTCCAGGCCAATTTTCTTGTAGAATATTCCGTGTTCTGGATATGTCTTGATGTTTCCTAGTGGTATCCTTTCACTTATTCCTCTCTCTTTGTAGAGGAAACCATTTTCTACTTGAATGTCCTGGCTCCTTTAACAAGCCATGTTTGCATTCGAACCATTATTGCATGATTAAGCAATAAGTTGTGCCTACACTTTCACAAAAAGCTCTGGCTGACCACACTAACTGAAAAGTGGGATGCTTTACTTTTACAGTAGTATAACAACAACAATAATAATAACCTAAAGATTTACCTTCCCTAACTAACCCTGACAGCCTGCCAGGGGTTGGGGGAACATGCAAAGAGCCAGAGAGAAGGCCCGCCCTCCACGGCAAGGGGCTCCAGGAGTTGTTGGGCAGAAGTGGGGAGAGACCCCTGCCTCCTAGCCTCCCGGCCCCTCGGTAACTGGCTGAGCCCTGAGAAGCGGAGGTGGGAGGGATGTGTGGGGTTATATGAATTTCATGGTAAACAAAGATTGAGATGTGTGGAGAGGCAGCTAGGTGACTTGACAGAGAGCAGGACAGGCGCTCAGGAGACCTGGCTTCTAAGCCTAACCACCCCTAACAGCTGTCTGCCTCCTTGTACACTGGGGGTGTACAATGGGGGATGTGCCCAGGCACTCTCTATGGTTACCAAATATGACCTTACAGAAGGGCTCAAAAGAGGATGGGACACACAAAAAGACACACAGCTAACTTGAAGGCAATCTCATTGGCCAAAACCAGAATAAACTGAGAAATACAGGAATAAATAAAGTATTGGATTATAACCCATAAAATGAAATAAATGTCCCTGATTCCATACTGATATAAATTTTTAAATCGCATAAATAAATAAATGGAGAAGAAGGGACAGCTCTTCCTTACAGAAGAATTCCAATAAATAAACGTAGAAGAAATGAGAAATATTTTAAAAATCACTATTAGGCAAACAAACACCACAGTAATAACTACCACAGGCAAAATCTACTGATGGATACTCAAACCAGTGTGAGAAAGGTTGGGGAAACAGAATATTTGCATAGTCTCAGAGTATCTCCCTCAAGATATTTATTAATTATAAAGGGAAAAAATAGCAATTTTACAATGGAGAAACCCAGAAGACACCACCTCAACCGAGTGATCAAGGTTAATTATCACCAATAATAAGACATCTTGACATCATATGCCCCTGATATATATGTGAGAAGGTCACACCACTCTGTGGTATTCCTGCCAAAATCCACAACCTCAATCTAATAGTGAGAAAACATCCAACAAATCCCAGCTGACAGATATTCTACACTGTAACTGACCAGTGTTCTTTACAAGTGGCAAGGTTACCAAAGACAAGGAAAGACTGAGGGCCTGTCACCTATGGGACGAGACTAAGGAGACAAGGCAACTAAATGCAAGGTGAGGTCCACATTAGTGGAAGAACTGGTGAAATTCCAATTAGGTCTGTAGTTTAATTGATAGTAATTAATAGCATTCATAGCAAAGTTCATAGTACCAATGTTAATTTCATGGTTTGATCACTGAACTATGGTTATGGGAGGTGTTAACATTAACACTCGGGGAAGGTGAATGATGGGTACATTTTTTGCAACTTTTCTGTATGTCAAAATTCATTTTAAAATAAAAACAAAAAAAATACGGCTATATGTGTAAGTGAAGTAGAAGGTCCTCTAGCCACTGTGATCTGAGGGACACAGGTAGCAGGGCGCTGTCTGCAACATTTTCCTCTCCAGTCTGTCAAAATGTCTGAAATCCTGCCATTCGAGGTGCATTGCTCTCAACTACGGTTCTGTGTTCCCAAAGGCCCAAATACTCATGTGACAGATATTTATGGAGCACTTTCTATATTCAGGCACCTGCTAGGTACTGGGGACAAGCAGTGAATACAATGGACAACACTTCTGTCCCCCTGGAGCATATATTCAGCCATTAGCATCTTAGTATGAATTAGTTGGTTTGCTCCATTTCCTAAAGCAGTGCTCGCTTTGGCAGCACATATACTAAAATCCTAAAGCAGCCACAACTCAGGGTCCTAAGGAGGGGTCCATGTGAATGAGTAAAAGAGGGGAGGCTAGGCTTAGAGCATGGAGTAGGGGCCATTTGGAGAAGGCAGGCCTGCATAGGGGCTTTGAGAACTTCCAAAATCTGAGCAAGGCACTGAGACAAACAAGATGGGGCACTGGGAGGCAGAACAGCCCCTACTCTGTGTGGGAAGGCCAGCTAAGAGTTTAACGCACATGAGGTCTGAATCAGACCTGAAATCATCATAAGAGTCAAGACCTGGATAGCACTAACTGTGTGGCAGGCACTGTGCTCATGGCTTTATATGTGATAACTCATTTGACCCTCACAACAACCCTTTACAGATGAAGAAACCAAGGCACTGAGAGTTTAAGAAGCTTGCCCAAGGTCGCACAGCTGGTAGGCGGCGGAGCTGGGCCGTGGACTGGGCAGTGTGGCTCCTGAGACTGTGCATCTAATGCCCATGCTCTAACGCTTCTCCCTGAGTTGGGTGAGAGTACCTCGGCACAAGGAAGGAAGGAGGGTGCCGCTGAGTCAGGACCAAGGCCTTCTCCAAGTCTAAAGAGGCAAAAAAAAACGCTGAGTCTTGTTTTGTATGAGTGCCTACTAGTGTTACGCACAATACCCATGTACCAGACATGGAAAATTCCTAGCTGAGGCTTAGAGAGGGTAAGTATTTTGTCCAAGGTCACATAATTCTACTAACAAGGGAAGCCAAGATTTAGCTGACTTGTGGAAAGCTATCACAAACCACCAATTTGGCCACTGTTAGTCTCACCCCTGGCCCAGCACTAAATAATCTCTCTCTCTCCCCCCCAACACCCCCCATCCCTCTCCCCACCGCCCTCCCTCTCCCCAGCCCCCTCTCCCTCTCCTCCTCGCTCCCTCTCACACACTAAAGTTAATTATTTAATGCCCATAATATACTTGGGTACTGCATTTTGCAGAACCGAGCTCCTAAACAGTACATGTTTAACTACATTTAATCCAATGAGTATTTCAAGGTAATTAATCTCCACAGAGTGGGAGAACACTCAGGTTTCCCAGCACATCAGAACACATCCGAATCAACTGAGGAAATGATTTTGCACACTCTGCAGTAGGTTGAGAAAGATACACTTCAAGACTTTCAGAGCTGACTCCCTGGCGTTAACTAGCAAAAATGCCGCCACTGAGAAGAATTAAGGCACCGCCTAGTGGCGGAAAGTATTTATGCAAGGAGAGACCATGGCTCACAACTCCAGGGTAAGATACCCGTTTATTTAGGGTTTTTTTTTTTTTGGAGGAGGTGCGCTGCAAATGCGTGTTGTGTGCGCGCGCACACACACACATACTTCACATAAGTGTTATGCATCAAATACACATCACCATGGTACGTAACACCTGTTTTACAGGCATAGGAATGGGGTGGAGATAAGAAGGGGTGAGAATTATGGGGACACACCCACTTGCCCCTGCCTGGATTCTGTAGCCCTTCTGTGAAGTGTTGAAATGACTACTGAAAGCTAATTTGAGGCCATAGAACTCCATGGAGTTAATAGAACTTCAATGATTTCCAAGCTTTTGGCGTCAAGTCTAAGAATTCTTTACCTAGCTCTAGATCTAAAATTTTCTCCTATTTTTTCTCTAAAAGCTCTATGGTTTTATGTTTTACGTTTAAGTCCATGATCCATTTTGAATTTATTTTATACAAAGTATGAGACTTAGAGTGAGGTTCTCTCTCTCTTTTTTCTTTCCTATGAATATCCAACTGCTCCAGTATCATTTGTTGGAAAGGCTGTGTTTCTTCCGATGAATTGTTTTTGCACTTTTGTGAAAAATCAGTTGGGCATATTTGTGTGCATCTATTTCTGAGTTCCCTATTCTGTTCCATTAATCTACGTGGATACCCCTCCTCCAATGCCACGTGTCTTGATTATTGTAGCTGTGTAATGTCTTAAAATCAGGTAGATGATTTCTCTAATTTTATTCTTTTTTCAAAATTGTTTTAGCCATTCTAGTTTCTTTCCTTTGCATATAAATTTTAGAATAATCTTGTCTATATCTACAAAATACTTTGTTGGGATTTTGATGGAATTTGCAAAGATAGGCAAACCTGTATAGCAGTTTGGAGAGAGTTGACATCTTTACTATGATGAGTCTTCCAATCCATGAAGAAGATATGTCTCTCCATTTATTTAGATCTTCTTCAATTTATTTTATAAGCATTGTGTAGTTTTCAGCATATAAGTCCTATACATGTTTTGCTACATTTACATTTAAGTATTTAACTTTTTGAGCAATTGTAAATGGCATTGTATTTTTAATCTCAGCATCCACATATTCACTGCTAGTATATAGCAATAAATTGATTTTTGTGTGTTTATCTTGTACCCTGCAACTTTGCTGAACTCCCTTAATAGTTATGGTTTTTATGTAGATTCCTTGAGATTTCCTACCTAGACAACCATGTCATCTGCAAATAGGGACAATTTTATTTCTTCTTTTCCAATACATATGTTTTTTATTTCCTTTTCTTGCCTTATTGTGTGAATCAGAACTTCTATCTCTATATTGAACAAGAGTGATAAGAGGGGACATCTTTGCCTTGCTCCCGATCTTCGGGGGAAAGCATTAAATCCTTCACCATTAAGTATAATGTTAGCCAAAGATTTTTGTAGATGTTTTTTATCCAGTTGAGGAAATTTCCCTCTATTCCTACTTTTCTGAGAGATTTTATCATGAATAGCTGTTGAAATTTGTCATATGCTTTTTATGCATCAATTGATATGATCATGTGATTTTTTTGGCCCATTGATATAGTGGATTATGCTGATTGATTTTCAAATATTGAACCAGCCTTGCATCCCTGGAGTAAACTCCACTTGGCCATAGTGTATAACTCTTTTTATATATTGCTGAATTACACATGCTAATATTTTGTTGAGGATTTTTGTGTCTAAGTTCATGAGAGATATTGGTCTATAATTTTCTTTCCTTTTTTTTTTTTGTATTGTCTTTGTCTAGTTTTGATATGAAGGCAATACTAACTTTGTAAAATGAAATAGAAAGTGTACTTTCTTCTTCTTTTTTCTGGAAGAGATTGTGTAGAATTAGTGGTAATTTTTCTTTAAACATTTGGTAGAACTCTCCAGTGAAACCATCTGAGCCTGGAGATTTCTTTTTCGGGAGTTTTAAAATTACAAACTCAATTTCCTTAATAGTCAAAAAGCTATTCAAATAGTGTATTTTATCTTAGACGAGTTGTGGTAATTTGGGTTTCTTTTAGAAACCAGTCCATTTCATCTAAGTGGTATATTTATGTAGAGTTGTTTGTAGCATTCCTTTATTATCCATTTGATGTCTACAGAGTCTGTAGTGAGAGCCTCTGTTCATTTCTGATATTGGTAATTTGTGTCTTCTCTCTTTTCTATCTTTGTCAGTCTTGCTAGAGGTTTGTCTATTTTATTGATCTTTTCAAAGAACTAGCTCTTTGTCTCATTGATTTTCTCCATTATTTTTCTGTTTTCAATTTCACTGATTTCTGCTCTTATCGTTATTATTTCTTCTACTTGTTTTGGGTTTATTTTGATCTTCTTTTTCTAGGTTCTTGAGGTGGAGCTTAGATGATTGATTTTAGACTTTTCCTCTTTGCTATTGTAGGCATTCAGTGCTATCAATTTCCTTTTCAGCACTGTTTTTAGCTGTAACTCACAGTTTTTGATATGTTTTATTTTCATTCAGTTCAATGTATTTTTTAAATTTCCCTTGAGACTTCCTCTGTGACTCATTGATTATTTAGATGTATATTGTTTAGTTTTCAATTGTTTGGAGGTTTTCCCATTATCTTTCTGTTATTGATTTCTAGTTTGATTCAGTTGTCATTAGAGAACACACTCCATATTATTTCAAATTCTTTTAAAATGCTGTCTTTAAAGTTTTTGTTCTATGGCCCAGGATATAGTCTATGGGTATACAGTCTGTGGGCATTTGGAAAGAATGTGTATTCTGGTATTGTTTAGTGGAGTGTTCTATATATGTTGATTAGATCCTATTTGTCAATGGCATTGTTGAGTTCATAGAGTGCTATGTCCTTGCTGACTTTCTATCTAGTTGTTTTATCAATTATTGAGAGAGGAATGTTGAAGTCTCCAAATATAATTGTGGATTTGTCTAATTCTCCTTTCAGTTCTATCAGTTTTTGCTTCACATAGTTTGAAGCTCTATTGTTTGGTGCATACACATTTAGGATTGCTGTGTCTGTTTGGTGGATTGATCCTATTATCTTTATATAATGTCCCTCTCTGTCTCTGGAAATTTTCTTTGCTCTGAAGTCTATTTTATCTGATATAATATAGACACTTCTGCTTTCTTTTGACTATTGTTTATATGATATCTTATTCCAGCCTTTTACTTTCAATCTGCCTATATCATTGTAGTTGAAGGGAGTTTCTTGTAGAGAGCATATAGGTGAGTCACAGTTTTTAATCCACCCTGCCAATCCTTGTCTTTTAATCAGTGTATTTAGACCACTTACATTTAATATAATTATTGATCTATCAAGGCTTAAGTTTGCCATTTTGTTTTTTGTTTTCTGTTTATTCTGTTTTTCACGTCTCTGTTTTATTTTTCCTGCCTTCCTGTGGGTTACTTGAACCTTTTTAAGAATTCCGTTTTGATTCATCTATACCATTTTTGAGTATTTCTCTTTGCATAGCTTTTTCAGTGGATAGTCTAGGTATTACACTATATATGCATAACATCACAGTCTACTGATACCATTATTTTACCATTCAAGTGAAGTGTAAAACTATACTTCCTTTTATATATTTTAAATATATAACACCTCCACTTGTGACATAATTGTCTTAAATATTTCCTACACATACATTTGGAGACATATCAGACAGTTGTATAATTCTTGTTTTAATTATCAAACATAATTTAGAAAACTTAAGAGAAAAAGGAAAGTATATTGTATTTACCCATATTTTTGCTTATGTTTTGAGAGGTTCAGGGGATTTGATCGGAGATGTAAAAGAAACTTTTCACTCCAAACAAATGGACTGAAGGTATATTTTATTATATAGAGGATAGTAAAGGTGATAGTCTGCAAACAGATCCGAATAGGTCAAATATTAAGAGGGAAAAACATCAGCTCGACTGGAAAGGGAAAACATCCACATCGACTGAAGAGAAATGACACAAATCAACCGGAAAGAGAAACACCAGGTTGACTGAAAAGAGAACACATCAGATCAATTATTTCACAATAAATCAATTACTCACAACAAATCAATTACTCATAACATCCACGCCCCACTGTCGGGAGAGTCCTGTCAATCGACACGGCTGGGCGGGGATCACACGTCCTGGGCAAGGTGTCCCTTCCACAGATGGAACTCTCTCTCGGTCTCAGTTTTCAGCAGTTTTTATAACATCAGTAATTTTCAGAGTAAGCAGTTACAGAGTTTTGCAGATCAAGCATTTTGTGTTCCCACGCACAAATGGTTATCAATGGCGTATGTGCACTGAGCCCCCTGGCTATCATCCCAGCCCAGCAGTTGTGTATGTGCATTGTTCTCTCTGGTTATCGTCCCAGCCCGGCACGGATGGCCAGTCTGTCCCGTGCTATGACACCCAAAGAGCCTTGAAATGTTACAACTTGCAACTCTCTCCATGGGTGAAGGGCCAGTTCCCACCACACAGGAAGCAGCTTTTTATATTTCTTTGTGTGCTGGTGGCTATAGGTCAATGGAACGGCCAAACATGGCTGTACTCAGGTCAAGGCAGCTTACCATGTTCTTTTTTCTTTCCTGATGTTTTATGTTTTCTTCTTTTATTGTTTCCTTTCTGTTTAGAGAAATTCCATTAGCCATTCTTTAGAGTAGGTCTGCTGGTGACAAATTTTCTTAGTTTTCCTTCTTCTGAAAATGTCTTGATTTTTCCCTCAATCCTGAAGGTTATTTTTCCCAGATATAGGATTCTGGGTTGACAATTCTTTCTGTCAGTACTTGAAAAATGTTCTTTTTCCTTTGCCTCTATGGATTCTCACGGGAAATCTGCCATCATTCAAATTGTTTTTTCCCTATAAGTAAAGTGTTTTTTCTCTATCACTGCCTTTAAGATTTTTTCTTTGTCCTTAGTTTTCAGAAGTTTGACTATGATGTAATCTTGGTGTGAATTTCTTTGGGTTTATCACGTTTGGAGTTTTTTCAGCTTCTTGAATACATTGGTTTATGTCTTCTGCCAAATTTGGGGAGCTTATGGGCATTATTTCTTTGAATACATTTTCAGCCTCATCCTCTTTCTCCTCTCCTTCCAGGATCTCACGACATGAATATTCTTCTTTATGTCTTTTGTTTCTTTGCTGAGACTTTCTTTTTACTTTTCTGAGACTTTTTACTTTTCATTTGCTTCAAGCACGTTCATAATTGTTCACAAAGCATTTTTATGATGGTTGCTTTAAAATTTTTGTCAGAGAATTCTAATGTTCCTGATATGTTCATGTTGACATCTATTGATTGTCTTTTTCCACTCAGTTTGAAATCATCCTGGTTCTTGGTATGATGAGTGATTTTCAATTGAAGTCTGGACATTTGGGAATTATTTTTGATTCTTGATCTTATTTGAACCTTTTGTTTTAACTGACACTGCTCTAGTGGTGGGGGGAGGGTATCTCATTATTGCTGGATATGAAGTTCAGGTTCCCCACTCAGCCTCCATTGACACCTGAGGGCAGGGTAGGGGGAGCTCCTTGTTACTGTTAGTTGGAGGTAGAAGTTCCAGCTCCCTACTAGGTCTTCACTGATACCTCCTTAACTAGGTCTGGTGGGAGTGTCTCATTGCTGTTCCTCATGTGGCCTCCATTGACGTCATAGGGGTGGAGAGAAGGGTGGCCTCCTTACTGCTAACTCTCCACTAGGCCTCCTCTGATGCTACCTCAGTGGGATGGAGGGGCATCTCATTACTAACAGATGGAGAGGAAGTCTAGGCTCCCCACATGGTCTCTGCTGACACTGTGGAGGGGTGGGTCTCCTTGTCATCCAGTGGGGGTGAAGGTTCCGGCTCTGTACCGGCCTTCTCTGACATCACAGCAGCAGGAGGATTGAAGCTTCATCACAGCTTGGTAAAGGTGGAAATCTAAGCTTGCTACTGAGTCTTTGCTGGCATGAGTGGGGTGGGGAAGCAGTTTTTCCTGTGGTGTTTGGTTGAAGTGGAGTGGTTATCATCTAAATGTTTTGTCTTTCTAGGCTGCCCTTTTCCTGGCCCATTGGTTAGTGAGAACAGGTTTTTATATTGTTTTTGTTTGTGCCCATTGGTATTTCTAGGTTGCTGGCTTCTTCAGCTCCAAGTATGGGATATATAGTACAAAAGGAGAATCTGTGGACCTCAGCATTGTGTAGTTATTTAGGTCCTGAGGTCCCTAGCTGGTTGTTATACTTAGCAAGTGGAATGGGGAAAAATACATCTACTTCATTTTCCTGGAAGTGGAAGTCAAGTACCGATATTTACAAATTTTAAAACATCTTGAATTGATGAATTCTCTAGTCTGTGTCCCGAGTCCTTTCTTTGCTCATCCCCACCTGCTCAGTGACTAGAGCGGACTTCTTGTATACTTCTTGTTTTCTCCAGTATATCTCGTTCCTGGGGTAGTACTCATAGAACAGTTGACCGTGATGGGGGAGGGGGAGTTGCAGCACAAATAGCAAAAGAAAGTATCAGGTGCAAAAATTGGGTTAATATTTTTTAAAAGGTATCATCATTTAAAATATATTATCTTTAAAACTCTTATAAGCAATCCATGAGTTAGGTTTTATTATCAGTTTACATTGAAGAGGCTGAGGTTGCTAGAGGTGTCGAACTTCCCCCAGTTAAGAAGAAGATGTGAAGAGAGGGAGCCAGCTATGTCTGTCCCCTTTATTAGGAAAACAAAGGTTTTCCCAGAACCCCCACCAGCAGACTTCTAACTTGCATATCACTGCTGCAATAACTATGTCACCTGGCCGTTCCTCACTGCAAGGATATCTGGAAGAGCTAGTCAGTGTTTCAAGTGAATGGCAATAAGAAGAAGGCTGAGAATGACTGTTGGGTCCACCACCCTGTGGGTTTGCCCTAATCCATGACTGTTAACCGGGGGCCTCCTCCCTATATAGGCTACCCCAAATCTCCAGGGAATCTACTTCATTTTAAAAGGCATATTCAATATGCTTCCATATTTGGAAACCTTAAAAATGAATAATAAGTGGATAATAAGTAAAAATGAAAAATAAACTTAACGTCTACTTGACATCTGGGAATTTGTGGAAGATGTAATGTTCAATATGTGGGATGAGAGAATTTTTATATTTAACCGAAGGGGGCATGAATTTAAACAGGTTAAAAAGCATGATATCCAGAAGTAAAGATCCTGGACACTATTAAGAGACACTACCTGTATTAGTCTGCGTTCTTCCTGAAACAGAACCAATGGGAGATATACATATTTAAAGAGATTTATTATGAGGAATTGGCTCACGCAATTACGGAGGCTGAGAAGTCCCACGATCTGCTGTCTGCAAGCTGGAGACCCAGGGAAGCCAGTGGTATAATTCAACCCAAGTCCAAATGTCTGAGAACCAGGGGAGCTGATGGTGTTAGTCTCTGTCCGAGGGCAGGAGAGAAATAATGTGCCAGCTCAAGAGGTTAGACAGAAGTATCAAATTCTCCCTTCCTCTACCTTTCTGTTCTATTCAAGCCCTCAGTGGATTGGATGATGCCCACCCACATTGGGGAGGGCAATCTGCTTAACTCAGCCCAAATTAAATGCTCATCTCGGGGCGCTGGCCGCCGTGATGTATCGGTTAAGCGCGTGCGCCCCACTGCTGGCGGCCCAGGTTCGGATCCCAGGCGCCCACTGATGCACCACTTCTCCGGCCATGCTGTGGCGGCGTCCCACATAAACTAGAGGAGGATTGGCGTGGATGTTAGCTCAGGGCTGATCTTCCTCACAAAATAAATAAATAAATAAATGCTAATCTCATCTATAAACACCCTCACAGACACCCCCCAAAAATAATGTTTAGCCAAAGAGCTGGGCACCCTGTGATCCCATCAAGTTGACTTATAAAATTAACCATCACACTACCCAATACCCTGACAGTTATGGGAACTCTAATGGCCACATACAAAGATGAACCGACCACCCTCTTTGTCAGCTTCAACTCATCTATTGCAAGGGGCCGCTGTGTTCTCTGGACCCGTCTAGAGTCAAGTTGCAAGTTATCAGAAATAGTTTGGTGACACTATTATCTGTTCCTAAAGTGCAATGGAGATCCACTTTAGGATAGGGAGATAGGGAGAAAGGGAGACCCATGCTGCCAACCATGGCCAGGGCTAAGTGCCCTGTTTGGCTATGTTTTTCTTCAGGGTCACTTGGCATACAGACTAGTCAAGCTTAGGTAATTTGAGGAAAAGATCTTCCACTCCACATGATTGCTAATTGCTCAAGGAGCAAAGCACAGCAGAAACGGCAGGCAGATATGAAACTCCAAATGTTGGTGATAAGTGCGTTTAACCTTTCCTAAAGGAACATTAAAGAGGATTTAATACTTTGGTGGGGGGAACCCCAATGTGTGAAAAAAGAAACAGCAGTTGCTGACAGAGTCACTTTCCACCTGAAGGAACCGTGCCAGAATCAATTTCTAATAGGAGGGAAGGGTAACGAGAGTGCGTTGTGGATTATAGTCACATTCCACATCACATTCTACATCTCTAAAAGCTTCTCTGAACAGACTGTAAATTACCCTGACCTTAAAGAAAATGTTCACACTAAGGCTTTGGTTTTTATGGACATTCCACCTGGACAGTCTGACCTGGCTTTAGATAAAATAAGAAATGAGCCAAGAAACCAGCTGAGCCACAAGGAGCCAAGGGTCAAGTGTGGTTTGATGATTGATTCTGACTGTTTTCTTGCCACCCATATATCTAGAGAGAAAAGAACATTATTTCCATAAATGGTAACCAAACCCAAGGCCAATTTGGAATGGTTATTTGCTATCCCAAACACGCTTTGGCCGTTGTTAAAATCAACATGAAGTTTGGCACTTTCCTCCAGATTTCAAAACTACAGTTGAGAGCACCATACCATCTTTTGTTTGTGGGCAGATTACTGGATACTGTGCTAGGCAGGGCTCTTGATTGAAAACAACAGACACCAACTCTAGGTATGTATCAGAGGCATATTGGCTGGGGAACAAGGCCCAGCCATGATCCCACCACAGGATCTGTCTGCTTAGCTCAGTGCCATGGGCACTGCAGGCACCATGGCTATCACTACCCCTGGATCCTCTCCATTGGCACTGCTGCACTTCATGCCCTGGACATGCCTACACTTCATGCCCTCTACACTGCTGGACCCCACTGCAAATTATCACCAGCTGACCAGGCTCTCAAGATTCAGCTCAAACAGGAGCACCTTACAGGTTGTACAGAAGCCACACAGCCAGGCTTAAGCTCAAGCTGCCAGGGGAGAGGGAAGTCACCCATACAGGAAGGGTATACGCAGCAGCTAAAACAATGCCCACTGTAGATGAGTTAGAAAAAAAATAAAACAGCCACTCCCATGTGCTATCCAAATACATTTATACACACACTATATTGCATGTATATATATTTATGCATGTATATACACCATATACTATATATACCGTATATTATGTATCTACATATATATTATATACACCGTATATATACACATATATATATACATACACCATATATTAGTATGTGTGTGTATACATATTAGAATTTTCTGGAAATCAATCAACAAATATTTATAGATAGTAGGTTTGGGTGTCCTGATGAAGGTCTTATTCTCAACTCCTCAGTAATAGAAAATGAGCTGGAAATCTTTACATGGGATTTGCACTGGGTCCTTTTCCAGATGGCCAGGTCCCAGTGATTTGAACCAGTTTTGTGCTCTACACACCTCAACCCCATCGTCCAGCCCACATCTTCTTGGCCCTTTTATTAAACATTTACTTCTGAGCTAGGTCATATAGAGGAATACAATATAGAAAGAAGGGAAGGGAAGGGAACTAACGTTTACTGAGTGCTCATTTATTATTGAGTATTCTGGGAGCCTAGTTAACATTATCCTTATAACAGGTAGGCCTGTTACCCTACAACACCCATCTGGATTTGATGCTCCGCTCTACCACATATTTTGACCTCGAGCAAGTTATTTAACCTTTGTGACCACCAGATTTCTCACCCATAAGATGGAGATACTTTCAGGGTTGTTGGATGATGTACCATGTGATACATGGCCACTGTTGTTACTATCTCCATCAGCTGAAATCTGACTCATTCTTAACTGTCTCCTCCAAAAAGCCTTCCTCAATCTCCTAAAGCAGATGGTATCCCACCCTCCTCCTTTTTTTTTTTCGGTGAGGAAGATTAGCCCTGAGTTAACATCTGTCGCCAATGTTCCTCTTTTTGCTGAGGAAGATTGGCCCTGGGCTAACATCCGTGCCCATCTTCCTCCACTTTATATGGAGCGCCGCCACAGCATGGCTTGACAGCCAGTGCGTCGGTGTGCTCCCAAGATCCAAGCCCTGGGCCACGCAGCAGAGCTCGCACACTTAACCGCTACGCCACCAGGCCAGCCCCCACCCTCCTCTTGTCTTTGGTTTTAACCTTCTTCATAGAGCTCAACGCAGGCAGTGAAGGCTATTGGAAAGCAAGAATCTTTAGCATATTCCCAGCAGCACCTAACAATACCTTGCACACAGTAGGTCTTCCATAAAATGTCATTGAATTGAAATAGCCCAACTGAATTCTTCGTGGCAAACTATCCATTTAGCACCCTAAATTTGCTAGTTAGTTGTCTAAACTGTTTTTTCTCAACAAAAAAAGAGATATTTTGCATTTATAATAGAGTCACACAAGCAAGGTTTGCATTCTACATTTAGCACATTATACAAAATCATGACAAAATAACCTTAAAAACATCATTAGGAAGGAGCCATGCTGGAGACTGACATACTGCCTGTCAATAAACCCAACACAGCCATTTTCCCCTTTAATTACTGATGCCCGGGTTAGTACTAGATAACACAGATGGATTGCATTTTGAGGCATGTGATAAGAAATCACCTGTTTTTACATCCCAGCATCTCATTCATTGATGGAACAGGTTCTCGTTATGGGAGGTACAAAGGAACTGAGGGGTTCTGAAGGAACAGCAGATTCACTTCTTCTAGTGTGTGTTCATTCCATGAGAAGGAGAAAGGTACTGCTAATATTATTTAAACTATTTCTTTCTTCCTTTCTGAGCTCAAATAGCTGAATTTGTGTAATTTAAATGTATGATGCAATTCCACTATGTAGTCACAGGCTAAGAAACTCACCCCATCTTAGCTCACTGGTGAATTCTACTCAGGGTTTTATTGTACACACTGGCTTTTCAGCAAATTGCAAATGAGAGTGGTAGAGGATGAGACAAGGGGAATATATTTGATCTATGGAAAATGTTCTAAAGCTGCATTAAGAGCCCTCTTCACTGTAATCTTGACGGTTGGAGGATGTGGCTAAATTTCTGGTCTTTCTGCCTTCACTCCTAGAGCTGAAAGCAGGATTGATGTTCCTCCTTATCCAGAGCTCTTAAATGGCAGGGTGCAGCTTGCATTTCTTGTTGGTGTCCTGTGGCTGCTCTCTTCCCACTGCCATTGGTCCCAGCTCCCTAGGGGAACACGGCCTTCCGTGTCCAGGGTACAGGGGGAAGGGCCTCTTGTGTAAGCACTGCTGACACCTGCAGGGTGACCATTGCATTGTGTCCTTCATTCTTCACTTTTTAGGCCGTGTGGCTGCAGGCCACTAAAATCCGTAGCTAGCCCCCTGCTCTTTTTGCTGCAACTGGAGTTTACAGGGCATCTAATCTTCCATTTTTTGTTGCTGTTGTTTTTCAAGGAGGCAAAATAATTTTATAAAGTCCCTTCAAAGAGTAATCATCCTGGATATGTTTGTGAGGACAATGTTTTTATTTTCATAATGAGCTCAGCACCTTTAGGATAGGGATGGCGTCTTTTGTATCTAGCTCTAGAACTCTACATGATTCCTAGCACATAACAGGTCATCAGGAAATGTTGTTGAATTTAATTGCATTGTCTACATTACAGGCTTGGTGCTTGGGTTTTTAACGTGGGTTCCATGAAGTCTTGAAATTGTATGAAAAATTGTACGTGTCTGTACTTTTTGTTTCCCTTGGGAGAAGATCCTGCTCTAATCTGGGAATACTGGTGACCACTGTGAACCTTTCCCTCATAGTCTGATCCAGGTGAGGGAGGCAGCAGTGGTGGAGAGAATGGAGGGAGAAATTGAGACCAATAATTGAACAGAAGCTATTGGAGAGTCAAGGCTGGGAGATGCTGGGAGAAAATAGGAATATGAAGAAACGTGGGGAAAATTCTTGCCAAATACATCAAAATGTTATCCTGTCACGTCATCCATAGATGGGGTCAATTTTCAGGGGCACTGGCCTCCTTTAAAAATGTAGCTTTGGCGTGTGCTACTATTCTGTTATGCAGCTCCTTGCCAATTCAGCATAGACCTCTTTCCTCCATTCTAGATCAGAATAACTTATCATCATTATTGTTTTTCATGCTCAGAAGGCCTTTATTAAGACCCAATTATAAAATCCCTAGAGGCTTCTGGTTTCTGGTAATAGCAGGGTAGGTTATTCAGATCAACACTCTTGCTGAAAACAACAAAAAATACTGATAAAATAGATTTAAACAAACACCACTACCTTAAAATAATCAAAGATCTGAAAAATGCAATAAAGAACTTCCACATCAATATCTGGATGAAAGCCTGTTACCAAAATGGTGAGAAGACTATTGGGTGATCAAAACCCCTAAGAGCATGTGTCACTTCTGCTGTGGCTACCAAGGGCAAGACGCGCACAAGTCAAGGCCTGGGGCCCAGAGACTGAAGAGTCTTATAGGACACCTTCTCCAAATTGATACACACACAGGTTAAGGATAAACCAGATCTAAATCTGCTTCCCCCACCCCTCAACCTCAGGAGCCTGCAGGAAAGCCTTTCTTGGCAATAGGCAAGGCAAGAGAATTAAAAAGAAAAGGAAGAAAAAGTTTTTGAGAAGTTGTGGCCACAGACCACCCTCTTGGAGTTTGTACTGGGGGTACACTTAGCCTGGGTGGGCTAGAGACTCTTAAGCCATGAATTTAGCGTGATAAGATCTCAATTGTTATTGCTCCCAGGTGCCTGGCAAATCCAAAATAAAGCCTCTCTGGAGAGGAAAAGATCCAAACTGGGCTTTGGAGCACCCCTATAAATAATTTAAGGACAGTGACCAGTTCTCCAATCAAGATAACCAAGCACCAAGGGAACAAGAGCCAGCAAAACAACAGAGAGAAGAAATAGATCCAAACAGACTTCAGCTATTAGACCTGGGTTTAAAAACAATTATGCTTACATGTTTATGGAAATAAATGACAACCTTGGAGATAAATGACAATGGACATAAATGACAACTGTAAGGAGACTGTAAAAAGTTACATACCATATCTGAAAAAGAACTAAACTAAAAATAAAAAAGATAGTAATTGAAATTAAAAACTCAGTGATCATATTTGCAACATATTAACAGTATAAGGGGGAAATAATGAACTGGAAGGTGAGGCAGAAGACCTTTTCATAGAATACTGTCCAGAAAGAAGAAAATGAAAAGAAATACACAAAAGCGTGTAGGAGATGTGCAGAATATGGTATGAAATTCTAACGTTGGCATGCCAGGAAGAGACAAAAGAAAGCATAGGATAGAGATGGAGAATTTTTCAGAACTGATGAAAGACACCTATTCACAGGTGTCTCAGTGGAAGAGACTCAGTGGATTCTCAGCAGAATAGAATGAAATCCACACCTAGACAACTCGTAATGAAACTGCAGAAAACCAAGACAGAGAAAATCTTAAAGCACCAGAGAAAAAAGGTTATCTTCAAAGGAGCAACTGACAATGGACTTTTAACAGTAAGTCAGAAAAGTATGGACTGATACAGCTTTAATGTGCTCACAGAAAATTAGTGCTAACCTAGAATTCTATACACAACCACCAAAAAAATACCAATCAAAAATGAATTTGGTCCTTTTTCTTAGTCTGTGGTCCCCTGTAAAATTCTGGACACTTTGGGAGAGGCCTGAAAAATCCATGCTGATTGATTGCATTTTAAAGTGATGGGCTGGGTGATGAGTTCGTCAGACCAATGTTTAAGAAAGTTATAGAACAAGGCCCTGTAATGGCATGCAGAATTGGTGGAAAAAGGAGGAGGGAGTACCTGAGAAGTTGGAAGTGGCTGCCAAAGACCAAGCAGGCCTACCTCATAATTTGCCCTACCGTGAATATAGCTTGTTGGTGGAATACACCTGCTTTCTCCTTTCATTGATTCCTCAACTATTGATGCATTAAGGACCAGTTCCTTAACCTTTCCTTACAGGCAGGGTTGATACTCAAAATATTTAACGATGCTAAAGCACCGGCACTCATCAATCAGAAAAGATTCCCACTATCAGACCAGATGCTGGCTGTTGCACAAGATCAGGGTCCTGGAGGCCCCTGCAGTGTAAGTTGTTACCCCTTTACTGGCTAGAATATGGAGAAGCCAGAGGAGGGATCTGATCAGCTAGGGTGGTGGAGACATTCAAGGTAGCAGCAGTATCTACAACTGGTATTGAATGTTATTTGTTGGCAGTACTGATACACACCAGCTGAGTATGAGCCCTGCTTACCGCCCTTCCACCACGCTCCTTAGCAGCTGTCATCCTTCCTCTGCTCCCTGGTTACTGCTTCACCTTTCCCCCTTGCAACTTTAAACCTTCCAACAAAACTGCTTTCTTGCCTGCTTCTAAGAGTAATACGCCTTAACAAAATATCCACAGGACAACTTCCTTTCTTAAAACCTGGTTCTTAGTTCCCCTGGAACAATCAGACAGGGATTGCATATTCTCTTTTGGCAAACTGTTCTTTCCTGGATGTGACTTGATCATCTTGTTGCACTTCAAACGGGCTTTACAAAATGAAAATCCAGATTTATGTAGAAAATAAGAGGTATTTATTTGCTTTACAGTCAGATTCAAGATAAGCTTCCTTCAAATGACAAGCTTCTTTGCTACATTTTGTATTTGCATAAAGTAATTTATTTTCTTTATTACATAGCATATGTTTAAAATAAAAAAGTTAGAAATTACAAATAAACAAAAGCACCTGTAATCTCATTCTACCTCCCTTAGATTTTGACTTTACCTATGTATCTATATATATATGTGTGTGTATATGTATATATGATCCAATTAACTAACTAAGCCTTTTCAGGATAAAGTTATATCTGTACTTATTGTAAATGTCAGATGGGCCAAGGCATGACCATATTTAGCAAAAGAAACAATTTTTTCTTCCTAGAGACAGTACCTTTATTTGGATTTTAGTGAATGGATCAAGCACTATCAACATGAAGTCGCTTTGACGTCAAATGAAAGGTCCTGCAGTAGTGCAGCTCAATATGATTTAGATTATCATCTTCAGGTACAAAAGCTTATCACAAGTTCAGAGCCCAAGGACTTCATTTTTAAACCTTTGGGCTTGAACTACATTTGAATTCAAATTCAGTAATGCCCTTAGATCAACTTGAGCTGACAAATTCTTTAGAAGACAGTGGAATAAGGCAACTTGATGGAAATTATACTGTGCAGTGCCTTGTCACTCTAGATATTTCACTTTTACATTAAATTTTTTTTCAATTAATTTAAAGGTAACTGCTATATGCCAGATATCCAGGCTATTTGTCATTATTATTCATTTATTTATATGCAGCACTGTCATTTACAAGGACATAATTCTTAAGGAAACATAATTGCTCTAAACCTATCAACTTGCTTATGTAAAACTTTGTAAAATCTTTTCTCTGGAAAGAAAGTTAAGCATTGGTTGTCAGAAAATGTTCACCAGGGACCTCTGCATATCCTGACACTTGGCCTCTGCTCGGGTCCCCTCACACCCACCAGGGTCCCTTCCCTGAGCCCCAAGACCCTCCTGTTCATACAATATTGTTGCATATTGAAGCCTCAACAAAAATTTGCTGATTTAAGGTGGCTTCCAGAGAAAAAGAGCAATGCCTGCTGTGAAATATGCAGGAAGAACTACTGAGTTGGCACGTGAATGAAGTTAAAAAAAAAAAGTCTATTAATACCTCCTGCAGCCAGTCCCCTCGCCCACTTCACTTGTCAGGAACACAGCATCACAGAGTCAAAAGTCTAAAGAAGCTTGGAGTAGGAACGGACTTGAGAGCTTATTTTGCCCAAAGTTATTTTGTAAGTGGTGAAACTGAGACCAAGAGAGCTCACTCCACAACACAACCCTGGAACAGAGAAGTCTCCAGAGCCTGCTGGTCGTGACTTACCATGGGTGGTCTCAGCATCCCACCTGTGAAGAGCCGGGTGTAGAATGTCCCGGTGTGTGGAACAATATGGAGGTCAAATGACAAACTCCCAAAACTCCACCGGCATATTCACATGTCCAGCGAGTCCCACTGTGAAAACACCTCCTTCGTTTCATTCAAAGCTCACTGTAAACTCTGCTTCCTCTAAAAATGTTTATTAAAGAAACATGAAGTTAATGCAATTTTTTAAAAGATAAAATTATACTCATACAGCAAAAACTGGACTAAAAATCTGAATTTTTACTCTTTCAGGTAAACAAAAGTGAACGTTCCCTCCATCTCTAATTCCACATCAAACTCACAAGGAGTAAATTTGTGTTAACAAATTTTAAATTCTTAGAAGGTAATCATACGAAGGGCACAGCACATTGTAGTCAATCAATGCTTTTGCAATCAGTCAAAGCTTTTGTCTCTAGCATTGGGCAACCACAAGCTTCATTCTTCTTGGAGGACAGCTCAATGGTTCTCCAACTCAATTTAGTCTGCTGACGGTTGGTATGTGATTATGTGGTCAAAATTCTCACTTTCACTCACTTCATGCAGAAATCCAGCTGATAACCTTAACATTTCCTTTAATAGGGAAAGTAACTGACATGCAATGATGAATCACTAATGGGGCATGAAGATTACCCTATTTAACATTCTTCAGTGGTTCCCTAGAGCCTTCAGGATAAAGTCTAGACTCTTAAACCGGCAATCATGGCTTTTCAGGATCCGAGCTTCATCTATCTTTCCCATCCCATTTCTCAGTCCTCCCCCTTCTTACTCTCTGGCCCAGGCACACTAAACTACTTCTAGTTCTCTGGAAAAATCAAACTCTCACTTCCCTCCACTTAGAATGCCCTGCATATATCCTCTTGACATTTGTCTGGTTAGTGTCTACTCATACTGCAAAGGTCCATTTAGCTGCATACATCCATTTGGAGCGTTATCGTGAAGGAATTAATGTCAATTACACACTACATACTGGACCAATCAATCCACTTTCAGTGAGACAATAACATTTGTCTTTCATCACTAATCTTTTGGTAAAATAGTTTGTACTCACTACCTCCACTTCTTTATCATCCAACCATTTCTTAATCTCCTGCAAACCTGCTTCCCCTGGCATTACTCAACTAAAAATGCTTCTTTGACGGCTACTAGTGTCCTCATAATCATTTAATTCATTGGAAATAGTTTTTTTCCCCAAACACCGAGCCTCTTTAAGTTCTCTAAAGCCATCTAGACTGCTAGTCACCTGATTACGTTCTCCCTCCCTTTCCTTCTGTGCCTTACAGTTTTCCTAGCTGTCTTACTCTAATTGTTCCTTCTCTGTGTCATTTACTGGCTCCACTTCTTCCTCTAATTAAAGATATTCCTCCAGGTTCATTAGATTCAAAACATTAGCCTTAAGATGCCTCCCAATCCCTTAACTCACAACAAACTCACATCATTTGTGCATCCTGTTGATTCTAGCTTCCTAGTGAAAAAGGAAGAAATCACAGTCCAGTAAAAAAATCATTAGTTTTGGAGATAGACTTGAGTTCAGATCTCAAATCTGTCCCTCATTCTTGAGCAGTGTGGCATGGAACATATTACTTAACCCACTTGGGCATCAGTTTCTCATCTGTAAGTTGGAGAAAATAATGCCTATCTTTTAGTATTACTATATGAATTGCAGCATGCAAAGTGCATACTCCAACACTGCACACAAGGTAGGCACTCAATAAAAGTTACTTATTATTACTGTTATTTCCACACCCACTTGCCACAAACTTGTATAATATCTCACCGTCTCGATTCATTTCTTCATATGCATCAACTAAAGGTAAGTCTTATAGAGTGCAGATATGAACAAGTTTCTTTTCTGGCCTAATGGTTCCCGATTGCTTACTGAATCAAAGCCCAGTTCTTCCCTATTTATATAGATTTCTTCCTGCTTACAGATTGTAACCCCTTTGAAGAAAGAATCTAGGTTCTTATTCATGCTCCTACTCACCACTTTGTTAAGTGACAAGGCATGTGTATTTTTAAAAAATACCAACTATAGTGACTTTTCCTCAAGGAATTATTTTCATTTCCTCAACTTCTTACGAAGGAGTGGGATTAGAATGGGGAGGAAGTGTGTACATAGGGTACCAATAGAAGCACTGCTGGCTGTACTTCCACTTGGAATTCTCCCACCAGCAGCAAAAAGGTGGAGTTGAAACAGTCATTGTAGAAATTGACTAGGTAAGACTTTAAGATCTGTTGATCAACCGCAATCAACCTCTTGGGAAACCCTTTACCAATTTGCTAAGCTTGTCCATATTTCTTTTCTTCCCCAGAGCTATTTTCCTAACCTTCCAGTCTCCTCTAAACCAAAGAGCAAATAGAACATTTTATTTTAAACCCACAGTTGAACACACAGGAATAGTCACACATATTTAATGTTATTTTATGTATTAGTTCATATTTGAGAATCTTATTTCTTTAAAATGAAATTTCTTTCAACCAAAATCCAAGACTCAATTTTTATAGGTATAATCTTCAGGCAGCACCTAGCATAGGGCTTTGGATATAGTATGAATTCAGTATGTAACGGCTGAAAGGAGAATGAATTTATAGTGCACAACTGCAGAACTTAACGCTGGTTAACTGCAGTGGAAGAAAGGAGAAAAGATAGAGTCAAAGTGAGCCTGACACCTGGGGGCTCAGCCCCTCATCAATACCAGTGAGCTAAATCCCTGGGTGCCTAGAGGTATACAAGTATTTAAATATCCCCAATTGAGCTCCTTGAGAATAGAGATGATACATCATTTTATTTTGTATTACTTGGTACTGTGCCAAGTCTGAAGATACTCTCTTAAGTACAAGAGTATCCAGGAATCAGAAACATTGGAAGCTCCACTATTCAAGCAAATTAGGTATAGTTCATATTTGTAAAATTTTCAACTAACTCTTGTGATCCTCAATTGCTCCATAGAGTAAGTAAAGTAGGTATTCAATTATTAGTCTCAATTTACATATCACAACATCACACTGCTGGCACTAAAATCCAGTTCAAGACCATTCTTCTTTCTACTATTGAATATCACAAAAACACAGAATAGTAGAAACAGAAGGATCATTAGAAATTATCCAATCTAATTTTTTTTTTTTTTTTGGTGAGGAAGATCGGCCCTGAGCTAACATCTGTGCCAATATTCCTCTTTTTGTATGTGGGACGCCACCACAGCATGGCTTGACCAGCGTGTGTAGGTCCACACTGGGATCCTGCCAGCAAACCCCAGGCCTCCAGAGCACCCGAACTTAACCACTACGTCACGGGGCCGGCATCACTAATTTTTTTTAAGATGAGGAAAACTGAGGCCCACAAAGAGGTCACATCAGCAGCAAAGCTCCTACTAAAAAGCCAGATTACGTGATGCAGAGTCCATCTATGTCTCCCTCTGAATATCACTTTCTACTCACACATTTATTTGCCTTTCTGAAAATCTAGAGGTCTAAAAAAACTCCAAGGCTTCTCTCAAGCCAGCCGTCCTTGTTTATATGTAGCCAGAGGGCAAGTTTTATTTGGCCCACAGTGTTTTAAAAAAAATTAAACAAAAGCAGGGATGTAGGAGGGTGAAGGGTGGTAGGCAAATAATCTTGCACGTTATTCTGCAACCCCTATGGCTGAGGCCCTTTTTCTAGAGTTAGCTACCTAAAGAGATATTTTGATGTAGTATAAAGAGCACAGGACTTTGAGGACATATCAGTCTGGGACCAAATCCTGACTCTACTAAGCAGTCTTAGCCAGGACACAACTTTTTTGAGGCTCAGTTTCCTCATCAGTAAAATGGAGATTATTCAGATTTAAGTGAGGACTTGGGAGGAGAGTTTGTCTGGCATACAGCTGAAGAGTGATCAATATCTGTTAAAGGAGTGAATAACATAGTCGATGCTCAATAAAAGCATGCAGGTTGGGTGGCCCATCTCCTGGGAGCTCCACACTGAAGGCTCTGCCCCTCCCTCCAACCTCGGGGTCTGAAGCTCAGCCCGGAGTTCGGCCCACATCTCCGCAGCCTCAATCAGTGGCAGGTCCGGGCCGGCAGAGACCGTGTGGGCCTCGGGCTCCAGCCCATCAGAGAGCGGAGGGCTTGGAGCCTTGCTTCGCCCTCTCCCCTCTTCTCCCTCTCCCCAGAGCCAGTCGGAGGAGGCCCGACAGCCCCTCTCGGCCTCTGCGACACAGCTCCACCAGGGGGCAGCTGCCCTGCCGTTGGCGTCCAGCGGGGATTAAGCATGTCGTTTTTCTTATCTTTTTCTCTCTCCGTTTTCTGGCTCTCGCGCCTGCTCAGCAGCGGCAGGCCACTGCTCTCGGAGGTCGAGGCCACACCCGGCCACCTCCAGCGGCGCCAGGTTGGCTCCGGGCACTTCGGAAGGCCGCGTTGCCTAGGGAACCGGGGAGGGGCCTGGGAAACGTCAGGCCAGAGCCGGGTTTGCGCAGGCGCTCGGGCCCCGGACTCCAGTATCGCGAGAATCGCCTCTCGGAAGTTCCACGTCAGTCCGTCGCGGGTCAGTGGGTCTGTGGGTGTCTCAGGACTGCGTCGTGGTTAGCAAGTGAGGGTGCCCGGGCTCGGACCGACGGAGCCATGGTAGGTCCTGACCCTGCAGGAGGGAGCGGGGCCCCATCGGCCAAGGCCTGTTCCTGCGGCTCCTGGGCTGGGGGCCGCGGTGAGCAGCGGCCCGGGCTCCCATTGCGGCCGCCGCCTCAGGCCCTCGGGGTCCTGGTCGGATTTGAGTTCTGTGAGGGAGGAGGCGGTGGGGCCCAGCAGTCCGGGGTGCTTTGGGGGGCAGGGCCTGGAATTGAGGGGTCCCCGATTTCTCCGGTGCTCACGGCGTTTGTCAGCGCTCCGCGGTCTGCAGCGGGTCTGCGGGGCCGGGAGAGACAAGAGGCCCAAAACGTTGAACTCCGTGGAAGGCTTTGGCAAAATTACCGCATTCTGCCCTTAAAACGGCAGCAGCTGATCTTGCGCTCATGTTGGGCTTGTTCCTGTTATAGCGTGTGCTTACCACAAACTACGAACTTAAGCAGCGAAGCCCCCCCCATAAAAGTGTATATGGAGTCAAAAGTGGAATTTCATGTGCTTTGGGATCCCAGCCTGAGTTCCTAGGGGGAAAAGAAGGGTTGGGGAGGTGTTTATAAAATTGGTTGGCGTGCTTTTCTGCATTTGCAAATATAGTGGCTGGTAAGAAAGGCAGTCACGACAGCACTTCTGTTATCACCGTCACCCTCAAGACCTGAAAATAAATTTGCACAAATGTTATAATAAGAAGAAAAGAATGTGTGAGAATATCTTTTCCGAAAAAATGTAAGAAAGTTAGTATCTTATATTTAAACATTTTCCTGCCTTTATTTTACAACTTAAAATTAAGTTTGTACAAGGCAAATTGCAGAGAGTTGGAAATACCACAGAGGTTGATTCCTTGAGGAAACTGATGAAAGTTATGGTTACTCCCAGAAAAATGCATGAAATTTCCGTGGGTTCACTCACAGACACCACACCCCCACCCCCACCCTTGTCCCCTTCCTTGGGTCCCCAGGTTAAGAGCCCCTGAATAAGACCTCAAGTCTTAATTATACCACCTGACCTTACAGATGACCTGCTCTGGTCTGGGGTCTGCTGTGCTTTCTGTAATGGATATTTTTGGAAAAGTCTCTTGGATCTGCCTAATTTAGTTTTCTTTTGCAATCTTTACATTTGAGAGTGTATTTTCATAATGAAATATTTGCTTTGTTCTTTAAAAGGTTTTAATCTTTTCTATAAGATACAAAACGTGAATTTATTTGCTCATTACCATAGAATGTTTGCTATGTGCCATGCACTTTGCTAAACATTTGCCTCCTAATTCTCACAACAGCTGGGAGAGTGATTTATAAATAACGTTTATGGAGTGGTTTCCATAGGCCAGGCACTGTTCTAACTGATTAACACTGAATTTAATTCTCATAACACTAAAAGGTAGATAATAGTGTTATCCCTCATTTACATTCGTCAAACCTGAGAGAAGTTAAGTAAACTTGCCCACTATTGGACGTTTGAAATGAGTGGTGGAACTGAAATTTGAATCCAGCATGTTTCTCTAGACCTGGATTATACTGTCTGTTCTTAAACCCCCATACCCAAATGTATAAGGTGCTGTGGAGATCAAGACATGAATAAGCAATAACCCTGCCCTTAAGGAGCATCTGCTCTAGAAAACAAAAAGAGATGTGTATACAGATGTTAAAGATTGAAATTAAATCCTATAGGATCCTGTAGGAAAGGATACTTCTGGCTTGGGTAATCAGAAAGATCATATTGGTGGCAGTAGCATTTAAGCTGAGTCCTAAATGCATCCAGTTTTGAAAGATGGAGGGAGACATTTAGACTTGAGGGTACAGTATAAGTATCTTCCTCATCCTTGTGTTCTAGAGTGGCTAATACAATTTCTCATTGAAAGTAGTCACTTCAATGTTGGGAGAAATATAGCAAGAGCTCTTGGCTATGCTTTTTAAACTGGGATTTGTGCACTGGGGATATGTAGAGGTATACTGGACTTGCTCAGTCCCCTGACCCACCTTCCTGGAGCATCACTTTTACTTAGTAATCAATCATTTAAAACATCTTTTATGGTAAAATATACACAGTCGTGATTTAGTAGATTTTTTGTATTTATTTACTAGATATTCTATAAACCAACGTTCTCAAAGTGTAGTCCATGATCTCCTAGGAGACCCCCATACTCTTTCAGGAGGACCACAAATTAAAACTATTTTCCTAATACTAAGACACTGTTGGCCTTTTTTGCTATGTTGATATTTGCACTGATGGTGTAAAAGTAATGGAAGGTGAACCTGCTGGCTCAGTGTCACCAAATTGTACTGATAGCATATTCTTCATTGTCATATTATTTTTTTAAAAGCCAATTTCACTTAAGAATGTCATTGATGAAGCTGTAAAAATTATTTTTATTATATCTCGACACTTGAGAACACATCTTTTAAGTATTCTGTGTGATGAAACGGATAGTATGCTTAAAGCACTTCTGTTGCATACTGTTGTTTAAGTTGCAGGCTTTCCTTGAACCAATGATGGATGAACTGTAGCTGTTCAGACTTTATTATTTGGCAGACATTTTCTAAAAACGGAAACAGTTTAGCTGGTCCCTGACAGTATTTGTTGCCAATAATAAAATTAGAGCTTTCAAGTGAAAATTAGAATTTTAGAAACTTGTCTGTCACTAAACTTGGCAGATTTCTAATACTTAAAGACTTATCAGTTGAGGTAGATGATGATATTAATGAATGTGATTTTTTGGTACTGTATGATGAAATGTGTCAGCATTTGGAAGATCTGCATAACGCAGTGAACCAACATTTTCCAAATGACCAATGCATGATGTTACAAACCGAAGCATGAGTGAGCCATCCATTCAAAATGCGAAATAGACCAACGGATTTTAATGTAACAAAGTGTAAAAAGTTTATTTATGTGGTTTCAGATTTCACATTGTAACTAACCTTTAAGAAACTATCATTTGTCAAGTTTTGGTATCAAAGAAGAAGATCCACAATTATTTGAAAAAATTATTAAAATATTCCTCTCTTTCCAACTACATATCTTTGTGAGGTCAGGTTTTTTTCCATATACATCAACCAAGACAACATGTCACAACATACTGAAGGCTGAAGCAGATAGGAGAAACCAATTGTCTTTTATTAAGTCAGAATTAAAAGAGTTTTGCAAAAATATGGAACATTGCCACTTTTCTCACTAATTTTAAAAATATAGTTATTTTTCATAAAAGTATGTTATTTAAATTAACATATAATGGGTTTATTTTTATTTGAAAATGAATTAATATATAAATATTTTAAAGCTGCCTCAGTTTTTATTTTTAACATGGTGAATGTCAATAGATATAACCTACATAAACAAAAGCTTTTTAGGATCCTCAAAATTTTTTAAGATTGTAAAGGGGTCCTGAGACCAGAAAGTTTGACAATTGTTGCTATAAATTTAAAAATTTTAAATATTCTTATTTTTTGTATGTGCAAGTAGAGAATAGGTACTTTAGACTTGAAATTGTGTCTCCAATTTAGCAAAGTAGAAGCTGAATTGATTCGTAGGCCTGTTAATGCACTGTTTTTAGTTAAGATCTCAAACACGTTTTATTTGGCATAGCAATTTAATTTTTTTTTTATGTTGTTTCTCCTTAGCCTCTGCGACTTGATATCAAGAGAAAGCTCACTGCTCGATCTGATCGAGTTAAGAGTGTGGATTTGCATCCTACAGAGCCATGGATGTTGGCGAGTCTTTACAATGGCAGTGTATGCGTTTGGAATCATGAAACACAGGTAGGAATTTTTAAGGACTTTATTAGAAATACTGTGTTTATAATGAAAGAGGAAGAATATCATAACAGAGTCCAGTAGCTATCTGCAGACTGCTTTCTCAAATTGGGACAAAGTATTTTCAGTAAGGAGGAACTAACATTTATGAGGGTATAGCTTGTGGGAGATACTGTTCTGGGCTCGTTATATACGATATTTAAGTACTAAATTCTGATGTAGGTAATATTAGCTCTTTGAAATTAAGGAAGCTGACACCAATATAAGATCACTTGCTCTAGATAAAGTATTTAATAGTACTTAATTTTCCATTCAGTGAATATTCTAACAATCTTAAGAATAAGATTTTTAATTTTATTTTTTCCCAAGTGCTCAATGTAATAATATGCAGATAACTTGCAATCAACCATACAAATCATAGATTATATCAGAGAAATATTTGTAGTCAGCTTTTGATTACACATATGAGAATATGCATTTTACAGATTATGTGCTTTAAATGCGTGTTTTATTCTCTTTCATCTGAGTAAATAATGTATCCTTCAAATTAGTTTATTTCATGTTTCCCAGTCTTTCTTGACTAGCCCTAATCTTTCTCTTTCAAAGTGCCGAACAGATAGTAAGCAGTATCCCATACAGTGATGTATCTGCTTATATGCTGATTATCCTCAACATCCAAGGTTAAGTGCGTAAAATTCACATTTAAGGAATTTAAGATGGCAGATACAGGTTTAGGGAACCAAGGTCAGAAGTAAACCTAAAAACACTCTTACAGTTTTGTCTCAGTGTAAAGAAACAGTAATGACTGCACAGGAAACCAGGACCCCCACCAGTGCCATTTCATGTACGTCAACACTTGGTTCCCCTCTGTATCCCAGTGCCTATAATGTTACCTGACGCATAGTAAGTGCTCAATAATTATTTCTTGAACTAATGAATAATAAACATTCCGTTTATCACTGTATCACTGTCAGGATTTCTGTGCTCTGCAATTTCAGATCTTTATCTTGGGAATTCCTTTTGCCTTGATGCAGATAATATGCATGCTAACTGCTTTTTCTTTTTTTTTGGTGGGGGGCTACTTCTCCATCCAAATGTTTAAAACCTTTCTGATTTTATGCTTAATAGATAATGTTGGTGCCTCTCCCACCTCACTACCCTTCCTAATTCTTCCTAGGGATCCCCTCTCTCAGATCCATTTAGCTATCTCTCAGCTCTGTCATTTCACTGTTGTATGTTCTAAAGCCCAGGTATACTTCCTTTATCTTTCTGCAGGCTTTGCCGTAACATAACTCTGCTTTATCTGGGTCATCCACTTTGCCTCGTTTTTCTTCTGTACTCTTTCGCAGGGCCATCTGCTTCCCCTTTCATATTTCATCTCATTGGTAATTTCTTGTTTAATTTCTTTCTTTCCTTCAAGAATGGAGGTTCTGTGAGGACAGGGATTACCCTAATCTTATTTCCCACTGTTGCTCCAAGCACATGCCTGGCAGTTAGGCTCATGGTAGATACTCAGTAAGTGTTCGTTGAATGGTTGATCTATTTTGGGTTATCCCTGCTTTTTTCCCTCTACTTACCACCAGTAGGAGTTATTGCCACTCATGTATATTGAGAGCAAAATTCTTGAAAGAGCCGAAAGGTTTTTGGAAGTAAATTCAAATGCACTTAAATTTTAAATAAGGAGATATTGTATACTCTTTGAGGTGGTGGGTGCAATGGTTAAAAAATCAGTATGCTAGAATTTGAAGCCGTCCTGCTAATTAAATGATGTAGGCAAGCCTTTTAACCATGCTGAGGCTCAGTTTACTTATCTAAAATGAAGATGATATTGTTGCCTTGCGTGCGTTATAAGATTGTCAAAAGGATTAAATCAAATTAGATAAAATTGTGTATGAGACCTATAAGGTCCCATATAAATATTAGTCATTATTTTCCTGATTTACATTGGGTGTTTGTGTGTTGAGTGTGTAGCGTTTCCTCCTCTTTCGGTTGTTTAGCTTCTAGATTGCGGAGACCATCTCTCATGTCATTTGTTTTTGTATCAGCCACAGCACTTAACATGGACCTGAGCCATGACTGTTTGTTCTGCAGCAGCTATTTTTTTTTTTTTTTTTGTGAGGAAGATCAGCCCTGAGCTAACATCCATGCTAATCCTCCTCTTTTTGCTGAGGAAGACCGGCCCTGGGCTAACATCTATTGCCAATCCGCCTCCCCCCCGCCCCCAAAGCCCCAGTAGATAGTTGTATGTCATAGTTGCACATCCTTCTAGTTGCTGTATGTGGGACGTGGCCTCAGCATGGCCGGAGAAGCCGTGCGTCGGTGCGCGCCTAGAATCCGAACCCGGGCCACCAGTAGCGAAGTGTGCGCACCTAACCGCTAAGCCACGGGGCCGGCCCTGCAGCAGCTTTTTCACTGCTCAGCAGATCCCTGGATTTGTTGGTTCCTGATGAGCTTTCGTGGGTTTGTGTCATCTTATAGAGTGCACGTTCTCTCTGCTCTCAGTGTCTATATCATAGTCAGCTGGTAGCGGTTGTACAGGGTGGAGCTGATGTCCCCGTTTATTCAGTCTTTGTCTGAAGAATCTTTGAAGTCTGGCTTGGGAAGCCAGAGTAGGCTCAACAGTTCTTATGAACCAGTCCCTACTCTTTTTATTTAGTGCACGTGGTTAATCAATCAGTAAGATTGTACTGTTTTCATTACTCTCTGGTACAAAAAGAGAGATTGAGGGGCTGGCCCAGTGGTGTAGTGGTTAAGTTCACGCGCTCCGCTTCGGCAGTCCGGAGTTCATAGCTTCGGATCCTGGACGTGGACCTATGCAGTGCTTATCAAGCCATGCTGTGGCAGGCGTCCCACATGTAAAGTAGAGGAAGATGGGCACAGATGTTAGCCCAGGGCCAATCTTCCTCAGCAAAAGAGAAAAAAAAGAGAGATTGAGAAATGATAGTTTGATTTTCAGAATTTTGAAGAACAAGGCATCAGAGTGGGAGGATGAAGAGATGCATTCATCCCTGCTGCTTCTAGGGGGGTCTCCTAGTTTTCTACCTTTATCCTGTGTAAGTTAGTCCATCTGAGCAGCTTGAAGGGGCGTCTGAATCACTGTGTTCTCATACTTCACTAAAAAGATGAATACCATTTGTATGGAAGCATATTGCGAAGTGTACAAAAGAATTGTATCTTGTTTATGAGTTTATTTTATGAGTTTAAGGGTTTCATTTTACAAAGAAGAAACTAAGAGCTAATTTATTCAACATATACTTCTTACACACTGGTTGTTTGCCAGCCACTGTTCTAGGCTCTGGGAATACAGTGGTGAACAAGATTCCTACCCTTAGGGAGCTTAGCAGGAACGACTGACATTAAACATGTAATTACGAAGGTGTTACCTTATGAAAGGGGAGTATATAGTTCTGTGGGTGGGTTTTCAGGCAGAGGGAACAGGAGCAAAGGTGAGGCTGGGAGCAGCCAAAGATGAGGGTAGAGAAGTAGGGAAGGGCTGGAGCACAGAGGATTTGGAAGTCCATCTTGTGGACGTTTGCTTTCTTTTATCTTTTATAAGTATTATAATTTTGAATCTGTTAAAGAAAAGTTGACTCATCTATTTTTTTCGACTATTGAGCTTTCGTATTTTAGCTGGAGAATATTTTTAAATTAGAAGTGATCTAAATAATTGAATGTTTTAAATATAACAGTAGATTTTTCAGTTATTTTCTCATAACTCAAAGTGTATATTCTTGTTAAATTTTAAAGACACTGGTGAAAACATTTGAAGTGTGTGATCTTCCTGTTCGAGCTGCAAAGTTTGTTGCAAGGAAGAATTGGGTTGTGACAGGAGCGGTAAGTAATTATGTGAATTTCTAATCCCATTTTCTGAATTGGTCAATGATTATGTAAATGAATTTCAGAATTTTGATTCTTGATTTGTTGATTAGTGCAATGTTTGGAGCATGGACTTTTTATACCTTGAGTCTATAATATACTTTTTTGTGCAATTCATAACAGTAATGATGGTTTGTAAATTTCCATTTCTAGGATGACATGCAGATTAGAGTGTTCAATTACAATACTCTGGAGAGAGTTCATATGTTTGAAGCGCACTCAGACTACATTCGCTGTATTGCTGTTCATCCAACCCAGCCTTTCATTCTAACCAGCAGCGGTAAGAGATCACCTCTTTTGATCATGTGTGTCTCTTTGAGTAATTCATTTTCATTCAGTGAGACATGCAATTCTTTTACTGCTGTTACAAGTAGAGTTCTGATTCCAAGCAGCCTTTAAACTCTTTAAATCCATTAATGTGCTGTCAATGCTGCTTGCTTTTGTATTTTAATAAAATATCAACTCTGATTAGGATTTGTATAGCAATTGCTCCAATGCCTGTCAAGGAAGACCGACTTGAAGGTCTAGATGCTTAAACATCTGCTGAACAGAAAGCTTATTTACATGCTGATGAGTGAGTTTGGCAGATTGCCATATACCCTAGTCAGTTTTATCTTTATTTTCAGATTAGTTTGCTCCTTGGTATTACGTATAAAACAGTGGACTTTTGGAGGGCAATTAAAACAGATTGCACTGAATTGGTAATAGCTCTTTGAAACATTTTTAAAAATTGAGAAGTAATTCAAAACTTTTTTTTAACCAGTCTTGTATTTATAAGAGCAAATGCTTATTCCTTTAACAGTCATTGCCATCATTTTTCAGTCATTCTTAGACTCTAATCCAACTTGTGTTACTCTTTTGTCATCCTGTAAAGCCCTGAGTCTTTCTTAAATTTTTTCATGAAATGTTTATATTTGCTATTAGTAATTTCTCTCTTTTATCTCTACTCTTCTGTAGAAAGTTAAGTTTTTTCTTAGAATAAATAAGGATTTTAAAAAATCTGTTCAGTTCTGATTCTTTTTCTGTAAGTCATGGAATGTATGATTTATGTTTGCTCCCTTAAAAGGCACAGACCCTGCATCTTAGTTCTGAATGAAAGAAATGGAAATTGCAACTAACTTGAGACTTTCTTTTGGCCTAGATGACATGCTTATTAAGCTCTGGGACTGGGATAAAAAATGGTCTTGCTCACAAGTGTTTGAAGGACATACCCATTATGTTATGCAGATTGTGATCAACCCCAAAGATAACAATCAGTTTGCCAGCGCGTCTTTGGACAGGACCATCAAGGTAGGGTGTCCACTATTTGTGTCAGCTGTGATTGTTGGTGAAATATAGTTGTTTTAGGTATTTTACTACTGGCTGCCCAGAAAGTTATTCTTGTCTTAGAAGTTTCTCTCAAAAGCTCAAAATAGGACTTCTCATTTTGATCTAGAAGGGCATAGTCTGTTTAGAAAATATTGTGGCAACTCGGTGCTTTTAACGAAGGAGTGTTTTTCCATGTGGGAGCAATATATTGTAAGACTTTTAAACCTCTGCAAACCCAGAATAAGAAAAATGCCGTTATCTTCTCTAGGTTACTGTTTCCTCCTTAAAAATGTTTTAAAGCATTTATTGTTGACCTGTGCTGATTATTAATTTATTTTATATTTAAATTTCATCTGCCTCCATTCTCTTTTTCTTCCTCCATTTCTCCGTACTGCTGCCAGTTAGCTTTCTAAAACGTGGATTCCATCTTCTCAGTTCCCAATCTAAGGATAAAAGGCCAAATGCCTTGGTGTGGAATATAAGAGTTTCCAAGACTAGCCTCAGCCAATTTTATGAGACATCTCCTCTAACCCTGGTCTACTCACTGTTCTCTAGAGATGCCATGAATATTCATAGAACCTTACCTTATTCAGCTGTTCCCTCTGCATGCAGTACTCTTTATTCTCACTTTTTGATTTATTTTCCTCTGGAGAACTACTCATCTTTTGAGGCTTAGCACAATTATTTACTCTGAGAAGCTCTCTTTAGACATCCATTTCACGTCTAGACAGAGCCACTCACGCTAATCCCATTCCTTCTTTGCTTTTTCCTCTGTTATGGCTTCACATTGAATAATGTGTCTCTGGAAATCTGTATTCCCTGAAATGTTGATGTTGGGGCAGGAACTGTGTGTCGCTCCCACTTCCCCAAACAGACACTCAGTATCCAGCAGCACAGTGCCCTGCCTGTACTAGATGCTTAATACATGTTGCATGAGTGCAGTCCTATTCCTTTTTCCATTACAATATTTCAGATATCTCTGCATGCATACATTTAAAATTATATATTGCATTAACTTTTGCTTACACGTGTGTTTACATCTTATATTAGTTTTCCTTTAACTTACATAAAATGTTATAAGTTATTTGTCTGACATTTATTATTAAATGTTATATGTCTGAATATCTTAGAGTTTTGACCTTACTTTTTTTTCCTTTTATTGGATTGTCCTTGCTTTTGACATAGGTTGGAAACTTTGAAATTAGTTTTAAACTTTCTTCACTAAATTAGATATACGTTGAGAACAAGAATGGTCTTCTCTTTGGCTCTAGTAAAGTTTGTTGTATACAGTAAGTGGTAAACATTTGTTACGCATCTTTATACTCCCCACAGGGCCATGTAGTAGGCACTCAATAAATGCTTGTCAAGATAAAGCTTAATACCAGTACTGTAGTAGTGTTTGACTACTTTCCATATTTTTAATTTTTTAATTAAGTGGTACTTGTCTCCTTTTAATACATCTTATTAAATCCACTTTCGTTAGCTTTACGTTAAAATCTTTCGTAGAATCATTTCCTACCCTTAAATTAGTGTTGCTCAAAGTGTAGCTTGTGGATTACCTGCAGTGTCTCTTAAAAATCTGTATTCCTGGGTTTCACTGTAGATCCACTGAATCATAATCTCTAGAGATAAAGCCTGGAAATTGGCGTTTTCAGAGAATGCCATAGTGATTCTGTCCCCTGGAAATTCAAGTCAAGTGAGAAAGAACAAAAACAAATGGGTGAAAAGAATGAACATTCTTTAGTTTCTCTCTCCTGGGCTCTGGCATTTTATATAATATGTCAGAAGTGGTGGAGCTGCCTTCTGAAAAGCGAGGCCCCGTATTGACTGACAGTGCTGTTGCTCTCTGAAGGTGTGGCAGCTGGGCTCTTCCTCACCAAACTTCACTCTGGAGGGACATGAGAAAGGCGTGAATTGCATTGATTACTACAGTGGTGGCGACAAACCGTACCTCATTTCAGGTGCAGATGACCGTCTTGTTAAAATATGGGACTATCAGGTACGGTTTTTTCATAACCTTCTTTGACGTATGTTGACATGCTTCTCACTGTTTCTTACAGGACAGTTAAAACTTGGGTTGTCAAATTCTGTTCATAGCATAACAACTTAAGCCCTCGGTATTTGCACCTAAACTGTGGTCCCAATTTATTCTCCATATGAAAATAAATGCCTGTCACAATTTTCAAAATAAAATGCCATATTTATTTTTCATTTAATAGGAGAAATTAGAAATTTTAACTGTTTAATTAAAATGAATTTTCACATCCTCTAGTATCCTCATTGGCAGACTTCCGTTTATATTTGAAAACCAGCAGATCAGTGAATAGTGTCAGGACACAGCCATGGTACAGGTATTTTGCCACGTAGACTCTTGTAAACCTAGTTATGAGCTCTTGTTACCATGCTTTTGATCTCTGAGATTTTGTTAAGTTTCTGTTTTTATGTTTCTCATCAAAATTTCCACAAGCAGTTAATAAAATGAGGCCTAGAAAACCAGTTTTACTTAGAAACTTATTCACATTCGTATTTAAATACAGAATAAAAATATTGAAGACATTACCCTAGGAATTTGGGGGGAAAATATTCAGATGAAAGCCAGGTCTTTTTGGGCGAGGGATGCGTTTTTTTCTTCTTTAAATGTGATAGTTACATTTGCCTGTACTACCAAATAATTAGAGAAAATATGCACACAACAAGATAATTCTATTTCAGAAATTTCTGTATTGAATTCTACTTAGATTATCATAACCACTATCGTTTATAATGTATCTGTGCACTGGGAAAATAAAGGATGAGTGACTTGTTTTTCACTAATAAAAATGTTTTCTGTGTCTTGATTACAGAATAAAACATGTGTACAAACACTGGAGGGACATGCCCAAAATGTGTCTTGTGCCAGTTTTCATCCTGAGTTGCCAATCATCATCACAGGTTCAGAAGATGGTAAGTTAGAAATGTATGCTTATTCCTCTGCTTATAATTACTAAGTGGATATTTAAGCCGGGTAGTGCCCTGCATTATAAGTGGAGGTTTCCAAAGATTTTGATATTTTTATTAGATTAGAATACTTGAGCTATCAAAGAGTAAAGGGGCATTATCATCATATCATGATTCTAATGTATTTGACTCTATTACTTAAATAAGAGGACACCTGGAAGTCCTAGTGAAAAACTGAAAAAGCCTGTGCTTTGGAGTCTAGAAATGTGGGGTCAGATTCAGGCTCTGCCACTTCATGGATGTGTGGTTTGGGAAAATTAAGAAATGGGAACAGACATTTCCACTTCATAGGATTATAGTGAAAAGATGAGAAGAAACCACATGTATAAAGCATCTGGCACATAGTAGTCACTGTACCCAGGAAATTCTGTCATTATTTCACACTTAAAATCACATTTGTTAGTTTTAGTTTCTCATAAATTTTCTATTATTAATTTATGTTGCTGTATAAAGTCACTTACAGACTATAGATCAAAAAATTAAGCTGCCAGGAGGTGTTTTCTGTTTGAATATAAAGACTTCCCTGTGGCTGGTTCACCAGACATAGTTCATTGTTGGATGTTCAAATCAAAAGGAGTATTCACACTGTTCTTTTTAGGAACCGTGCGTATTTGGCATTCAAGTACCTATCGCCTCGAGAGCACATTGAATTATGGAATGGAGAGGGTGTGGTGTGTGGCCAGTCTGAGAGGGTCCAACAATGTCGCTTTGGGCTATGATGAAGGGAGCATCATTGTTAAGGTAATCTCTAATTATACTATCTCTCTGATTATATGGACATAGGGGAAGCAGTTTTCCTTGTATTAGTACAGTCATCTTCCTAGTCACCGGTTTTGTTAGACTGGCACTTCTTTCACTAAGCACAAGAGATTAAGCACTGGAGGTTTAAAGTGGAAGAAAGGAGTCCTCTGTTAAATGAAAATAGAGAATGTTTATTTTGTTGTAGTTTCATTTGTGTTCCTGTTCATTGCTAAGAGCCATTTGTCATTCTTCCAGCTTGGTCGGGAAGAACCTGCTATGTCCATGGATGCCAATGGAAAGATAATTTGGGCCAAACATTCAGAAGTCCAGCAGGCCAACCTAAAAGCAATGGGTGATGCTGAAATTAAAGATGGAGAAAGATTGCCACTGGCAGTAAAGGATATGGGCAGTTGTGAAATATACCCTCAGACTATTCAGCACAATCCTAATGGGCGGTAAGCCATCACCAAAATCTTTCTCTGAGCTTCTGAGTATGTTAGAGCAGGGTCTGCATATCCATAGCATATACCACTCCTGCCCTCTGGTGGGCATTCCTCATGAGCTTTTGCCCTGGCCTCGCAATCCTTCTCAACACAACTGCAGGCAGCCATACAAATTGATTGAGTTGGCATGCAAGGTGAAAGCATTGCCTTCCTAGCCTTGTCCCACCACACAATTTTGAACGGTTAAATAGTTTTGTTTACTCTTATTTCAGATGGGTTGGGTTTGTCTGCTTGTGCTTCTTTGAGGGCAAGGATCATGTCTTATCCTGAGACTTAGTGGGTACCCTCTAAATACTTGCTGACTCATTTGCTCTTAAGGGAAAAAACTGATTCTGTGGTATGTGTCTTTTGAAAAAGTTTTGGGATTGGTAATAATTCTGCTGCTTATCTATAATTTGAACCATCAGTTCTGTTTCTCCCTTAAGATTTAGAAAGCACCAAATGTATTGTGAGAGAGGAGTTTCTAGCACAATGAGTTGAAACGTGTGGAGCTTTAAAAATTATTTTACAATACATCTGGGCATTTTATAATGCTGTCCTGACTATTGAAAAGGACAAATTATATAAACCAAGTATGCTGCCTCATTCAGTAAATAGTATCTATAATTGTTTGTAATATAATTTTCTTATGAAGATTAAGAATGCATTATATATTTTTCACTTAATATCATAAAACATTTTTTGCTGTAAGTTTTGCATTTTACCTTTGGCAATCTAATAGCAGCCACTACAGTGTTCTAAATTATAACTTTAAAGAGAGTTGTTTATGTTTATTGAGAAAATTTTATTTGACTATGCATCATTCTATTTTTACTCATTATTTGAATGTTAAAATATTCTGTTTATTTTGATAAATTTAACAGTCATTAAAAACTGGACTAAGGTATTTTTATTCATTTGAATGATCAGCTTTAAAATGAAGATAATCTTGCAACAAGATAGTGCCTTCTTATGGTGTAAATTGTAATGAGCAAAGTGCTAGGCATTTTGGTGCTCAACAAATACTAGTTGAATTATTAGAATCCTCCCTCTATGCATCTGCAGCCTCTCTCATCTTCCTGTCCAAGTCTTCTTTGTTTATAAGAGAAAGCCATTGCAATAATATTTTCAGCAATAACACCATCTTCATAATTTGCTTTTGGATTTGTTGGGTGGAATATTTATGTCTAGCTCTGTATTCAAAGAAACGTGTAACTTTAAAAGATATTAGATTCAATTGTAACAGTCAACTGAAATAATATTTGTTATTAGAAATATTTTACCATAAAGATGAATCATTGTTTCTTAACTTCTACATGTCATTGGTCCTCTCTGCTTCCCCCCCCGGCTTCTGTAATTTCTAGGTTTGTTGTGGTGTGTGGTGATGGCGAGTACATCATCTACACGGCAATGGCATTGAGAAACAAGAGCTTTGGGTCTGCCCAGGAGTTTGCATGGGCCCATGATTCTTCAGAGTAAGTTTTGGCTATGTGATACCGAGCTTGCCCTGATGGCACAGGGGGTTCTGTGTGTGGCTGTGTTAAAGAGGTTCCCGAGGCTCACTGTAGGCTGTCCTTCTCCATGTTAAAGAATAGTTCTCACGAGAGCTGACTGTTGGAAGATTAGAGTCAGAGGCAGCTGTGCAGTGTGAGCTGCCTTTGCCATTTCTGTATTCATTATTGAGCTGGCTCATTCAAGTTGATCTAACAATCCCATTAAACTGGGGACCCACCATCCATTTTCTTGATGAAGCCCATGGCAGAGCCTGGTGCTTATGGGCTCAAGACAAAGTAGGCTCTCCCTGTGACCTGGTGTCCTGAGATGCTCCTGGATGTTTCTGAGCTAGTTGGGAGAGATGCTGTAGTTTGATGTCATCTTGATAAGAACTTCATTGAATCTTTCTTAAAACTCATTTTCTGTGATGTTACTCAGCCCCCATTCTTTTTTTTTGGTAAGGAAGATTGGCCCTGAGCTAACATCTGTTGCCAATCTTCCTCTTTTTGCTTGAGGAAGATTGGTCCTGAGCTAACATCTGTGCCAGTCTTCCTCTATTTTGTTGTGGGACACTGCCACAGCATGGCTTGACGAGTGGTGTAGGTCCACGCCCGGGATCTGAACCTGCAAACCCGGGCCGCTGAAGCGGAGCGCACAAACTTAATCACTATACCACTGGGTTGGCCCCCCACCCCCCATTCTTAACAAAAGAAATTCTGTCTGAATTCCAAATGTTTTCATTAAAAATGGGAAAAATGAACTCTGAATTATTATACGAGGTAGACACTGAGTGGTTCCTTTTTGATTCCTTCTTGGTGCAGGTAATAAACATTAAGGCTTTGGTTTTTTCAGACCACACAACTAAATTATGTCTTCACAGTTTTCTTAGTTTTGTTTTCCCCATATTTTGTATTGCCCCCACCCAGAACAGTGGATAACTTGAGCCTCAGCATTGTGTAATAAGATGCATGTTTTTAAAAATTTTTTGACAATGAGATTTACTGAGGTAAGAAATTGCTTTGATCTTTTCGTAAGTTTCCTAAATACACTCATACATGCACAGTCCCTTATACTAAAAGGTACTTTGTTGTCATCTTCAGCAAAATTAGAGTTCACGAATTGCCTTACCTCTCTCAACTTACCTCTCCCTGTTTTGATAGTTCGCTCTTTCAGCTTTATCCAGTCAAGACCCTGATCAGCATCTTTCCTATCTTGAGCAAAACACTTATCAGATCACTTTCTCAGATGCTCTTTAATATCCAGCAACAGCCACAGCCCCTCTTTTCAAGGCAGAGGCATGAATATACACAATCTTTTAAGTTGTTGCCAAACATGGCTGACTAGTGAGCCACTTATAAAAGTTTATTTTTAAAGTCACCTTTATTGAGATATAATTTATACAAAATAAAATGCATTATTTTAAATGTAAGTTTCAGTGAATTTGGACAAATGTATACAATCTGTAACCACTAGCACAATCAAGATACAGAACATTTCTATCATCCCAAAAAATCCCCTTGTTTCCCTTAGCAGCCAGTTCCCCGCCCCTGCTCCCTGGCCCTAGGCAAACACTAATCTGCTTTTTTGTCACTGTGTAGATTGGATTTATCTTCTGTAGAGTTTCATATAAATGGAGGTGTAGAGTGTACACTCTTATGTCTGGCTTCGTTTGCTCAGCATAATGTTTTTAGATTCATCCATGTTGTTTCATGGATCAGTAATTGGTTCCCCTTGCATGAATAGACCATGGTTGGTTTAATCACTCACCTATAAATAGACACTTGAGTCTTTTTCAGTTTCTGAAATAGTTTGTAAGCCCTAGTAATTTGTGTAATAGTGTGAAACCCATAGTTTATTACTCAAATATATTTGAAGATATTTCTGACATTTGGTAGAATTATGGTTTAATGTATAATATGCTATGTTTGCTTCCCTTTTTTCCCCCAGATATGCGATAAGAGAGAGTAACAGTATTGTAAAGATATTTAAGAACTTTAAGGAAAAAAAATCATTTAAACCAGATTTTGGAGCTGAAAGTGAGTGCTATTTATATATGATACATTTTTAGAAGCTTTGTAATGGTTCAAAAACATCTAAACAAAAATTTTTTTGTTCTTTTTAGGTATCTATGGAGGCTTCTTATTGGGAGTCAGGTCTGTAAATGGCTTAGCTTTCTATGACTGGGACAATACAGAACTCATACGCAGAATTGAAATTCAGCCGAAACACGTGAGTTTTCCTTCCATTGTTACTTTTGGAATGTGCGTCTTTGTGAGGAGCTCTGGGTCCCTGAGGCCAAGAAATGTCTTTGTACACTGCCGTCCCTGTTCCATTATGTTGGACACGGTGCCATTTACTTCAGGATTGCTTAGAAAATCAGAATTGCGGTGTTTGAGTGAGGCAGTAGATATTGGGTATTTTGAAAAGTATAAAAATTTATACAGATGTGAAGTGCTATTCATATTTTAAATGGCTTTTGACAGAGTGAAAAAAAAGCATGCTTTGAAGAGAAGTCAGGGAGCTCTTGACTTGGAAAGGGCTGAGGAGCTCCTGCACAATTCAGAAAGCCTTTTCATACTCTACCTGAGAATGGCTGTAAACTTCAGGAAACTCTCCAGTGACAAAATTTCCTACCTTGAGAACTACCTGCTTGACAGCCTTAACTGTCAGGAAATTAGCTTTGGAGACAAATACACCTCCCTAGGGTCCTGCCTTTGTCTTGTAGAGCGTGCATTCCCAGCAGGGCAATAGTGCCCCCAACGGGGCAAAAATTGGTTCCTGGGGGGTGAAAAAAACTGATTCTTTTTATCTGTAAAGCATAGATATTCCTATGTGTATATATATATATGCCATATGTGTATGCATATATGCATTATATATGTATAAGTATATATATAGTATCTGTGGTATTCAAATTTTATAGGGGGAGGTGCTTAGAAAAAAAATGCCTAAAAAGGTTCCTGGGGGGATAATAATGAAAAAAAGGGTGAGAAATACTATTCTAGAGCAATAGGGAGTAAGCTACTGCTCTTCTAAATTATAGCACATCCAATGCTTACTGACAGCTCTCCATCCTGTCTCCCTTGGCTCTTTCCATTTCTACGCTAAATAGAATAAGACTGCCCTGTCCACCCTCTCAAATACATACATACACACACACATTCTACATAAAATGAAGTGCATACTTTTTATCTTAATATAAGAAGATAAATCTTGACAGAAATGAAGTGTATGCAGTTTGTCATATCCACTCAGAAAATCATTTGTATTTCTGTTTGTCATGTTGCAGATTTTCTGGTCTGACTCTGGAGAGCTTGTCTGTATTGCTACCGAGGAGTCATTTTTTATCCTTAAGTATCTGTCGGACAAAGTCTTGGCTGCACAGGAAACACATGAGGGAGTTACTGAAGATGGCATTGAAGATGCCTTTGAGGTAATTGCATCAGCACAACTTTAGCTTTGTTTCTAAATGATTTATATTCTTATAACAGAACTTCACTGATATTAACATTTTATTATAAGTTAGATTTGGGGAAACTAAGCATTTAAGGAATTCTGGTGGAGTATGAAAATTAAAATCTTGTCTCAAAGATCAGGGTCTGAAAGTATATATGTTTAAAAGAAATTTGTGCTTTAATTTTAGGAAATCTTTAGACTATCTTTGATATCTTTCAGTAAGGAAATTAGAAGGTGTTTTGGTCTTAAGACAGTTTAGCCAGAATGATTTAAATGAGCTGTCAAATGGTGAAGATAAATCATCTGTTATGGAGATGTCCTGGAAGATTTTATGAAATACTTCTTGTTCCAGTTTCATGTGTGTTAGAAGTTTAGATCAATACTTTTTTAGGTCATAGCTTAGATCAATACTTTTTTAGGTCATAGCTTTGATGCAACAGTGAGATCTTACATTACAAATACTCATCCAGGATCTTTTCTCAATTGAAGAAAGAAGATTAGAAATTCCAAGGACAGATTTTCTTGAAGTAGGATTTTACTTTGCATTCCTCATTCTACCTTATCACCCCCAATTATATTCAGTTTTTTATTATTGACAGGATTTCTAATGCTGAATAAGGTAATAGATTTTATTTTCTTTCTGCAGGTTCTTGGTGAGATTCAGGAAATTGTGAAAACAGGGCTGTGGGTAGGCGATTGCTTCATTTACACAAGTTCTGTGAACAGATTAAATTATTATGTCGGAGGAGAAATAGTCACCATTGCCCACTTGGACAGGTAGCTGAGTGTTGTTTTGCTTTTGTCTTAAGCATCCTAAATTTATAATTATATTTTTTAAACAAAACCTATTGCTGACTTGTAGCAATGAATAGGCCTGATTTTTCAGTGTTACAGTTTTGGTAGGTTGGCGATTGTTAACCAAAATTGCATCAGTCAAGTGGAAAGATTTTGAACAAGAGACAGGGTGTGGGTGTATGTGTTTATGTACTGATTTGGGCTTACTTGTAAATTAGTTTCTGTTACGATTATAGGACGATGTATCTCCTGGGCTACATTCCTAAAGACAACAGGCTGTATCTGGGGGATAAAGAACTGAACATCGTTAGCTACTCCCTGCTGGTCTCTGTGCTGGAGTACCAGACGGCTGTCATGCGGAGGGACTTTTTCATGGCTGATAAGGTCCTTCCTACCATTCCAAAAGAACAGAGGACCAGGGTTGCACACTTTTTGGAAAAGCAGGTAAGAGGATTTTTTTGTTTGTTATTTTCTTTTTATGTGTTTTTTAAAACCAACAATTTGAAAGAATGTTATTATGGATTTGAAAAACTTTATTTCTTAATTGCCACTGATTTTCCTATGGCAATGGAATTTCTCCTGTAAATTTGAGTCACTTGTTATACTTGTCCTTTCTCAGTGCCGTTAGTACCCCTTTCAAATGTTGGAGTGATTATCAGTCTTCTCTTTCTGTAGACTTCTTTGCCATTCTGTCAATATTTTCGTTTCTATGCTGCATTTTTCTCTCTATCCTAGCTGGCTTTTTTTCTTTCTTTCTTTTATTTTTTTGTGAGGAAGATTAGCCCTGAGGTAACATCTGATGCCAATCCTCTTCTTTTTGCTGAGGAAGATTGGTCCTGGGCTAACATCCGTGCCCACATTCCTCTACTTCACATGTGGGACGCTTGCCACAGCGTGGTTTGACAAGCAGTGTGTCAGTGCGCACCCTGGATCGAAACCCAAGAACCCCGGGCCACCAAATCGGAGTGTGCGCACTTAACTGCTACGCCACTGGGCCGGCCCCTCTTTTTTTGTATTGTGGTAAACATAACATAAAATTTACCATTAGTGATATGCCTTTTTCTTAGTGGAATGTTTTTTAATCGGTTATATGTACACAAAGTATCAAGTTCTACAAGGCTTAAGAAAAAAACAGCACTCCTTTCTCTCTCTCTACTTTTTTTTTTATAATTTTATTTATTTATTTTTCCCCCCAAAGCCCCAGTAGATAGTTGTATGTCATAGCTGCACATCCTTCTAGTTGCTGTATGTGGGACATGGCCTCAGCATGGCCGGAGAAGCGGTGCGTCGGTGCGCGCCCGGGATCCAAACCCGGGCCACCAGTAGCGGAGCGCGCACTTAACCACTAAGCCACAGGGCCGGCCCCTCTCTCTCTCTACTTTTAATTAATCACTTTTAATTCTTTTAGCTGACTCTCTTGGTGTTTATTTCCACATCTCTAAATAACATGCTTATATTGCTGTTTCCCAGTTTTAGGCATTTTTGTGACTTCCCACTCAGTAGAAGATAAGGATTTTTCTTTCTTTTGCCCTTCTGCTTCTACCACATACATACCACTTTCCTATTCCTTATCCTCCAAATATAGTCATGTCGTAATTTTGATTTGATCAGTATTCAATGTTTATATTTTTATGTCTCTTTAAACACTGTTCACAGCTGAGCCGTGTGGTATTTTATAGCTTTACCTTCCTACAATTGTTTGCTTTCCCTAGAGTTAATAACTCTTTTTTTTTCCCTTTGCTTATTTTTCTATGTAGTAACTGGTTAATTCTCCCTACATTTTGCTGGTTCCCCAGGTTTCCTTGAAACCTTCTTTCACTATGTTTAGTGTGCCTCAGGCACACTAGTGTGCTCTCATAATGGATGGATATCCCAGCACCATCATGTTGGGGCTTCCCTTTGCCTTTCCCTTGAGTTGGATCCATTGTTTCCTATTTCTAATATCTTATTTCCTGGTTTACTCCCTCATTTTGCTGGAGCATGTACTTTAGTAGTTTTCTGAGAAAAGGGTTATTAATGGGAAGTAAATTTTTCTGTGACCTCCATCATCTGAAAGTGCCATTGTTCTGCTCTAAAACATATTTGACCATTTAACAGGATATAGAATTCTAGGTTGGAGGTAATTTTCTCTCAGAATTTTGAATGCATTGTTCCATTGCCTTCTAGCTTCTAGTAATTGTTGAAGTCTAAAGCCATTTATATTCCTGATTCTTGGTACCTGATTTATTTTTTCTCTCTGGAAGCTTTTTGGATCTTGTCCCTGTTCTGAAATGTTACCATGATGGTGGGCCTTGATAGGCTTCAATTATCATTCATTCTGCTGGATATTAGATGAGCTCTTTTAATTGGGAACTCATGTCTTCATTTCTGAGAGATTTTCTTGAATCATTTCTCTGATGATTTCCTTCGTTTTCTGTGTTCTGTCTTTGTGGAACTGTTACTCAAATGTTGGACCTTCTCCATTAGTTTTCTCATTTTGTTATTCTTGGACTTTTTAAATCTTATTCTTGTTTGTGGATGAAGTTTCTCTTTTTTCTCTGAGGATATGAATGATAGGTTTTTTGGTTGTTTTGAAGTTTTCTTTTCCCCCTACATGGTCTGCTTCCTTCAAGGTGCTGTTATTGGTTCATTTTTATCTCTGTCTTTCCTATTAGAGATGTTCCTCAGCTATCTGATGACCCTTGGACCTTCATTTAAGAGTGGAGGTCTGAGAAGCAGATCAAAAGGTCTGAGTTTGTGGGTAGGCTTGTTGGGTATGGACTTCACAGTGTGTGATGAGGCTGGGCCATTCGATTGGGGAACCTCAGTGTCAGTGTATTCATCTAATGGATTTAACGAGCACTTAACATCGTACCAGGCACTGTTCTAGTTGGCATATAGCCCTCATTGACATTTTAGGATTTTTAAGTCTTACCCCTTGGGCTGGTTAGAGTTTACAGAGAAGCTCCCGAGTCACCATCATTCTGGAGGCTGAGTAGAAAACGGCTTGGTGTTTCAGTATTTAGTATTTCATTTAGTCTCAGTGTCCATTCTCACAATCTCTGGTTTTCTTTTTGATACTTAGTACTCCTGCCAGGTGTGCAGGGTATCCCTCAGACTGGAGACCCTCTAGCTTACCCTCCCAGAGAAGAAACCTCCTGTCTTCTGTGTGTGTCGAGAGGTGGGCGGAGAGGAGTGGGGACCTGCAGTATCTCACTGCTGCTTCTCTAGGCTTTCAGGCAGTTTTGTTTGTTTTAGCACTACCCTTCACGAGCTGCCCATTGGGGATTCTCATATGGGAATCGGGTTGTTTCTATGCTGTCCTCACTCCTGATTTGGGATTCATTTTCTCTAGTGTTTTAACTGAATAGTTAAATAGGAGTGTTTATATTCCTCTCACCAGCTTTCCAGCTTCCAAAATTTTGTTACTGATGTCTTCTCTGCCTTTCTGTGTGTCCCTGGGAGTTTATGCCTTAAAAACAGAATCCCTCTGGTGTCCTCTCAGTGGGGATTTGGGGGAAACAGAAGTGTACCTAGTCCACCTCATTTCATCTGCTTTGCCCTTCCTGTATCTGACTAGCTCCACAGATCTTCCGTCCTCCACTCTTGTATTTTATATCGTCTCCATCAGTGCCAGGGAGGACAAGGAGTAACGCAGATTATCCAGAGTGCCTTGTTTACATTGTACTCATGAACGGGTGGGGGAGGGGCAGCTCGTATAGTCTGAAGTTAAAACATTTTCAACACAGTGATACAGCCATCGTGAAGACCCAGCCGGACAGAAGTCAGAGCTGTCTAGCCTCTGCATCCTGACCCCCCCTTAACTGAGCATTCTCCCTTGGTCTGATGAAGTCTCCTGAAGTCTGAGCTTTTTGTCTAACACACCACTTTGCTAGAGCTAAAGAGCTTTCCCATAGGGCAGACCCCATCAGTACCGTTTGGGGGAGAAGCTAACTTAGTAATTACAATAGCTGGTTTAAAAGCCTGTTTCTGATGACTGAGTGGAGCGTGGAAAGGTAACTTTAGACTTCCTGCCCTCTGCAGTGCCTGCTGATGAATAAACTGGACGTGAGACCCACAGTAAAGACATAGGTGATGACACCCAATCAGTGTCAGGACCTGAAAGCAAACTGTTTGTGCAGTGACCTACAGATTGTAGAAAATTAGAAAGTTTTATATTTGACTGCCTTTTCTTTGAGAAGCTGGACTAGATGATCTCTAAGGCCTAGCTTAGTGAGTAGATTATGAACAGCTAGGTCTACACCACTGTGCCTTTCTTTTGTTGAAATGGCTTTTGTTCAGTCAACTTTCCAAAATCCTTTTCTTTTTGACATTTCTGTTTATGTTTACATTTTTACTTATTGTTTTACGTGAGTTTATCTAGCATTGGTCAGCTTCCCTGCTTAGAAAACAGTAGATATTATGTGACTAAATTTTGTCTGCCAGGTTTGTTCTTATCAGTTAATTTAATGACTCCTTAATTTTTCCCTGTCTTCTCACTAAAGAGTATTTTGTTATCTGTTACTTTTGTCTAAGTAGTGGGGTTTCTGTGTCAGCAGGGTATTTTTAGTTTGAGGGAAATGGATGATTTGCTGTGTGCGTGTGTGCACACTACATATATATACAGACTACACACACATCTTTATATACATACATAAGTACATATATTTTATCTGTTTAGGGCTTCAAGCAGCAAGCTCTTACAGTATCCACAGATCCTGAGCATCGCTTTGAACTGGCTCTTCAGCTTGGAGAACTAAAAATTGCATACCAGTTAGCAGTGGAAGCAGAGGTATGTGCTAATTCATGATTTTTCATAACTGATGGAAAGGTCAGTAGGTACTTCTATGTGTTTAGTGTAAGCTGTGTTATTAAAAATTTTCTGAAATGCATATTAGTGACTCATTTTGGTGAGGTTATTGCTTCTCTTTGGTCTTTTTAGAAAATGCATTATGTTAATCTTTGCATAAATTAAATGGATTATATTGGATATATTCTTAGCATTCTAATTTGTTTAAGAAAAAGTATTTTCATATCTTATTTGAGATCTGTTTTGGAAGAGAAGGAAGGATATAAGGTAGTAGATAAAGTATTCTGGGAACTCTGAAAGAATGCAGACATAGCAGTAATTTGCCAAACTACTGAGAAAGATGTTGGTTTTAAAGAAGGGTTCTGACATTTTGAGACAGTTTAATGACATTTTTATGGATCTTTGTATATTGAGGGCTCCCAGTTGTGATTTAACTCTAGCATTTACTGGTAAATTCATTTCAGAGGTGCTAAATAAATTTTAGCTATGTTAAGATCACCAAATGTGCAGCATTTTATTTGATTTATGAGAAGCTACAAATGACAGATAATATTTATTGTTAAATATTTAAGGATATAGGAAGCAATTTTCTACTCTTTCAAAAAATGATATTAAATCACTCATTAAAATAATTGCAATCTAATTACCCTAAAACTACCGTTAGTTTTACTTTTAGTTTCACTGTATAATTACAAAATAGAAAGGTAATGGGGTTGATGATGATTATTCATGCATCATTAAAATTGTGTTTATTAATTTTGTATATGTGAATAATTTCCATTTCCTCATGATACATTTTGTCATTCCATTCTTGACTAATAGAACCAACTTAACAAGCACAGCTCAGTATGTATATAAAATCTCCCATTGTCTGCACAGTAATGCTCAGGTTAATGGAATAATGTTAATGTTGGAAATCCAAATGTCTATTTCCAAAGGTATTTTAACTTGGAAACTCTTTCTTGCAGTCAGAACAGAAGTGGAAACAACTTGCTGAACTTGCTATTAGTAAATGTCAGTTTGGCCTAGCCCAGGAGTGCCTGCACCACGCACAGGATTACGGCGGTCTGTTGCTTTTGGCCACTGCCTCTGGAAACGCTAGTATGGTGAACAAGCTAGCAGAGGGTGCGGAGAGAGATGGCAAGAATAACGTGGCATTCATGAGCTACTTTTTACAGGGCAAGTAAGTGTTGATCCAAGGTCTAAAAGAGGTAGCATAGTAACATAAAAGCACTTATTTCTGCATTGACTTGGAAAGGTGATTTCTGGGGAGGAATGTGAAGAATGAACCCTGGAGAGAGAACTGATGCCTGGCCGAAGGCTGTTGCTAGTGGGGCAGTCAGAGGAGGACAGTGCTACAGCAGCACTCACCTTCAGCAAGGGATGCTCTCAGCACATTTAGTCTGAATGTTTGAGCAAAATGAGCTGTTTAGAGAAGCTCAACTGGGATAAATGTTAAATTCCTTTCTCAAAAGCCCTTCCACTCACTGGCTGAGGCCATTTTATTTTATGACAGCAGGAGGCTCTTGTGCTGTCCCAGTTGGTACCTGAATGGCAGTTGATTTTACCCAAATGGGATAATTCTGATCTGTTCATGGCAAGAATAAAGGGAGATGAGGATGCCAGTTAATTTTAGATTTGAGTCCAACTGTAGCCAATATGACATTTAGAAATGTCATAGATTTCTAAAAGTCTGTTAGTGCAGACCGTATCATTTCAACATTAGTTGACCATATTATGAAGTAAGACACAAAAATATTCATTAACCTTGTCCTAATACTTTTTAAACCCCACACTTTATTATAAAAACTTTGAATGTGCACCCCAATATATGTATTTATAATGTTTATATTTATAAATTTATATTTATATATGTAAGAATAGGTTCACTATTCCTTATCCATAATTCAAAAATCCAAAAATATTTTGAAGTTTTTTATGACTTATTTGATGGCAAAACCTGACCTGAACTCAGATATTTATTATGAGTTGCTTTTATGCCACTTAGTATGTTTTTATCGCATTTAGTATTCATGTGTTATTGCAGAATGTTAGTGTTGTGACTTTTATTTGATGCTGAGGATGTTAGGTATAGTGTATATACTGTATTACCTTTCTAAAATCCAAAAAAAATCTCAATTCTAAAACACATTATCCCCTTTATCAAACTTACATAGGAAAAAATTAAAATTAAGAAAAAATAGATACTTGGTTATTTTCCTACTGGGCACCACTGGATCATCCAGCACAGCCCACGTTGGAGACACTGCCCTCAGTATTCCCACTTGTGAAACTGAGTTTCTGCTATATTTCCTGAAGCCTTTAAAATGTGCTCATCTAAGCTGCCTTGTCTGGAAAAGCCCCTTTAGAGTCTTCTTAGTTGTTAAAACAAGGAGATTGAACATGGTCACAAAAGCTGTCTTATCTCTCATACTCCTGGAGTCCACTGATTATGTGACACATCAGTGATGACAAGTTAATGGCTCAGTGACAGAAATGAAGTATGTGTGGGAGTTGGGGAAGGAATGCTGACTTTGCAACACTAAATCCACATTTCTTTAAGGTGCTAAGTGCCATCATTATAGTGTTTCTTCTTGGTAACAGTGCCTCTCCTTTTTCATCTTTAGGCTTGATGCTTGCCTGGAGCTCTTGATTAGAACTGGACGATTGCCAGAAGCTGCCTTCCTGGCCCGGACTTACTTACCCAGTCAGGTTTCAAGGTACAGACTATTAATTTTAGGGAGAAATGTTGCAGATAAAAACAGAGCACACTTATTCAGTCTCCCTTTGGTTCCATGGTATCTATAACAGGGTGGTGAAACTCTGGAGAGAAAATCTCTCAAAAGTCAATCAGAAAGCAGCGGAATCCCTTGCTGATCCAACAGAATATGAAAACCTTTTTCCTGGATTAAAAGAAGCCTTTGTTGTGGAAGAATGGGTAAAGGAAACACATGCTGATCTGTGGCCAGCCAAACAATACCCACTTGTCACGGTGAGTGGCCAGGATGCCAGGCCTCATTTAGTGTGACTGCAGGGTGGAAGTGCATTCTCAACTTAAGGTTTGAACTGTGCTACACACATGATTGTTGGATTGAGAGCTAGTGTCTGGGATTTAGGCCAAGTTCATAGATGAATTATGACTTCAGAATATTTCATCATTGCTTGCTTCTCTGATAGCCAAATGAAGAAAGAAATGTTATAGAAGAGGCAAAAGGCTTTCAGCCCTCAAGATCTGCAGCTCAACAGGTCAGTAGAATACTACAGGAGATAACCTGGTTGAGACTTGTTCATTTTAAGTATCATCTCCCACTTCCTAAATCTGATCAGCTTTCCTTTGGGGAAAACTTAAATTCCTGAACAAATTCCTTTGTCTTTATATGTATCTCCACTTGGGCTTTCAGGAACTTGATGGAAAACCTGCTTCTCCTACTCCAGTTATTGTGGCCTCCCACACAGCCAAAAAAGAAGAAAAGGTACAGACATCACACCCAAACTTCCTATGGGAACCCCAGCCTCTCCCTCCCTCCCATGAATGTCTGCAGAATGTGCAGGCCTCTGCGTTTTAAGTGATGTAATCAGTTTCAGAGTAGGGGCTTTGAATGGGAAGATGCCCTTTGGACTGACCTGTTTTGGTTCTCTTTGGATTATGAATCAGAGATAACTTGTCTCTAACACAGTACTATGTAACTCACCTCCTTCCTTTTCTTTGCAGAGTTTACTTGAACTGGAAGTAGATTTGGATAATTTGGACTTAGAAGATATTGACACAACAGATATCAACCTGGATGAAGATATTCTGGATGATTGAATAATGTTTCCCATTTACCCAACTAAACAGCTCATTATTATGCACAGGTATTGATCATCACCCTTACCGCAGTGCTGTGGACTCTGAGAAACTCCTTTGATTTTTATATGTGAACACTGTGGCCCACCGGGAGCACAGTGCCCTCCTCCTCTTAGAAGGAGTTTATGTGCAGCAACTAAATCACTGTTTCCTTGTTAACTAAAACAAAGATGGGCTTTGATTTTTTTCATACTGTTATTAGACCGTATCTCATAAAATTTTTTGAATTAACAAAGATACTTCAAAGTTTCCTTTCTGAATAATGAAAACAGGCTTCCAGCTTTAGAAGGCTAAGCCAAAACTACACCTCACCTAGAGATCAGCTAGGTGATTCTCTTTTCTTTGCATAACTAAATCATATTTTCAAATATCATCAATCACATTTTTTCTTAGAACAGAATATCCACGCTAGAATTCTCTCACCCCTTTTTCTTGATCTCATTGCATTATTCCTCTCAGTCTGTGTAGCTTGGGTTCTTGTGCCTTTTTGTGATTTTGTCTAGTAGTTACCTGTCTCTGGAGTCAGAGTTTGAAATTCCAGCTTCTCTGACCTCATTAAGTGGGGCTCTGTTTAAATTACCTATTGGCCTATTTGGTAGCACAGCAAGATATAGTACTTTTTTTTTTTTTTTTTTTTACAGTGCACTTGTCTGCTTACAGAAATTCATAATCAGGCACTCAACTGTACTTCTCAGTTGTCCCCTTGTAGCCTAGGAAAGTGAGTGGGTAACAAGAAAAACTTTTCAAACTTTCCTAGGCTGCAAGGGGACAACTCAGAAGTTTTCTTTCTATTTCTGTTAAAGACACGATTTGGAATGTAAAAAAACAATTTTATTGGGAACTCCAAATCATTACCTTTTAATTCTGACATTTTTAAACATTCAGCTCAGTATTAACAGAGAAAGCTAGTTAGTATTTAGTGAAATGAAATTTATTTTTTCAAGTATTTTCAGGAAGCTGCAGAATGGCTAATGAATGCTTCTTGATAAGCTTGCAGTGTTAATTCTATATATGCTCCCTTCTGCGCTTCTGTTTTTGCAAAGACCTGTTTAAATTGAAAAAAAAAAAAAAAGTTTTAAAGCAATAGAACATATACTAAAGCTTTCAGTTCTGAGACATCATTAACATTTCTGTAGTAGCAAAGTCTCAGTTAAAAAAGTCTTCCAAGTTTCACAATAATTGTTTTTCTGATTACAAAACAATAAGCATACTACATGGACCAAAAAACAGTATCTAACACAGTTCAAGAATACTAATTCTAAACCCCAGAAGTATCCTAATATGGCTGCCATCTCTTTTAGCCTGTTTTCAGAAAAAGATTAAGAAAACCTGACATTGCACCTCCTGCTAGAACAAAGTGAAAACCACGAGGTTCAAGACGAATCTGAAGGATGAGAGTTAGCAAAGTAATTTTTCACTTTAAAGAATATTTTCCCCAAAAGCATTTTGTTTTATCTGGCTTAGCACAGAAAATCAGAATTAGTACTGTAGTTTCCCTAGGGTGTCATCACTGGTTGTTTTTGTCCTCAGTAAGCTTTATAGCTGCTTTGCAGTTTGCATAAAATAATACTGGGATAGAAGCTAGATTCACAAAACCGTGTCTATGCTGAGCATTAGAAGATATGAAAATTATACAGTGATCTCCCCTTCCTGAAAAAATCATCTCAGCTCTCAACATTTACAGAGAAACCTGTGTAAACCCATACTTTTGAGGTATGCAGTTCCAAAATAATAACGCAAGTAAGGCTTAGTGATATACAAGCACACCCTCTCCGCCTTCTGCACACCTTGACCACGATGAAGGAACGGGAAGCTGCACTGGGGACATGTGCCAGCTAGTCCTCCACCCTGCCCTGCTGGTGACTTGGTTACCTCAGATGCTAGTACTCCCTACAGAACAAGGGGGCTGCTGCCCCAACATCCGAACATCTTGGGTTCCAGCTGTAGCTCCCCACCCCGTCTGTCTGTTGTCCAGGCTGAAGAAATACGAGGGCTCTAATCACTGTTTGAAGACCACAAATGTTCAGTATTCACACATCTTTTTAGTTACCATTAAATAGGACCCACTTCAGAATTCTTCCCAAGTCAGTTATCACCCGACAACAGGCAATGTGAAACAAGTCCCTTTACCTTAATTAAATGTAACCCTTCAGCAGCCTGCTCCTTGGCCTCTTGAGCTGACTGGCCGTCTGGATGGAGGATGTGATACAGCTGGACCAAGCTGGTGGCATCATCGACTCTATAGAGTGAAAGGGTTTACTGTTACCAAGGGATTTTCTTCATTTGCTTCACAGTCCTATAAAAGTGTGTGCCAACTTAAAACTAAATTACATTTCAAACTTTCCTTGGGCCAAAAAAACTTTTAAAAGCCTTCAGTTTTATATTTTCAAAGGTGTTTTCAGGAAAAGGGGCTAATTGAGGCTTCATACCTACTCTGCGGTAGGTAGGGCAGGAGTCACTATAGGCAGTGGCCAATTTATGAAAGTGAATATATTCTAAATGTGGCTGTATTCTTTTTGGAAACAGAGCAACATTTCTCATAGAAAGGGCATTCCTAATGGTAGATGATTTCTAGGCCAGCCCACTTCAGCAGATAATAATGTATATCAACTCAGAGAGTAAGAATATACCTTCATCCCACATAATCCAGAGGCTGGTAGTCACGGGGATGCTCAAAGCCACCTGCCTTTAAGTGCAGTAGCAGTAACAGTTTATTTGCATACTGGGAGGGAGTTTTGAGACTCTGAATTAGTAGATAAATGCCTCTATAGGAGGCCTCCTAGGAGTCCAAGGAAAGACTCCCAGGCCCCCCATTAGTTAAAAAGTAGCATCCTAGTGAAGCAAATTTGAAATTATGCATATCAGACAGAAGGAAAGTCAGGTTCCACTTTGGCAATCTAACTTGAGTGTCACACAACTATCTTTGATGAAGCCAGAACAAGAATTCAATTCTTCTGGTTTGTATTTACCGCTTTAGAAACCTGTGAACAATTTATCAACATCAAAACTTCCCTAGCCGCCTCCAAATGAAACAATATCTTCTCTTCTCACACAGTCAACACCTTCCTACCGCCACCTCAAAGCTGAGGGAGCATATAAAAATAACTCTTCTAAAATGCTTGTGCTTTTGAGGTTCTGCTGTATACACTTAGTGAGCTACTGGCTTCTAGTTGGGGGTGAGGACACCCTAATTCAGTGCTCCCTCAGCCATCACTCTTTGACCTTCCCTGCTTTCCTACGACCTGAACAGGGAGATAAAGAGTGGGGTGACAGTGGGAAGAGGTAAACAATTTCTCAAGCCATGGTGACCTTAGAGAAATGCTCCGGGCTTATCCCAAGGCCCACCCGCTCTAAAGGCCTCTCTCGGGAGAACTGAGAAGTCAGAGCTGCTCATATAGTAAAACTTCCCAGGGGAAAAAAATTCAAACACGTTCATTACAGATCTTTTATGCTTGTTATAATCTAACAAAGTGCAATAAATGCAGCAACAAAATATCCCCCAAATAAATAAAAGTAACTCCCATTAGAGCTTAGGCATGTGGCCCTGTAAAGAGCTTAGCTGGGTTTTTATGTATTAGAATCATGTTGAGGGCTTCATTACAGTCATGCTCAAGTTTAATGCTTGCATCTCACAGAACAATTAACTTCACACCCAGCCCATATTTGAAACTGAGAGCAAATAAATTTACATGTTCAAAAATATTACAAAAGAATATCAATTCAAAACCAACAGTGGGACCTGAGTCTGGAATAAATGTGTGCAGAATCCCAAGTTTAGCCTGGGCTCCATTCATTGAGGACGTGCACCCTCTACTGTCTAGCCTGGGATCTGCAGCAAGCTGTCCTGTTCAGAATTCCCCAGGAATGGTTTTACTTACGCAGAGCAGGCAAGGTTAACTGCGTACTCAAAACTCCCTCCCAGTATGCAAATAAACTGTTTCACATGTAAAACTTACAGGTGATAAGTATTACTACAATATCACGTATTAGTACACCTGAATAAAGAACTTTAATTTTCAAAATTATATATTTGTGTGGCTCCAATTTTTTACAAAATACGTTATGTTGTTTTTATAATATAATTTCAGAATGATTACATTTGAGAAACTTAATAAGAAAATTCATTCACAGGAGATGTTACTGCTAACGCACCTAACACAAGTCACTTTTGAGGATCCTCATGACCGCCAGCCAGCCCCCTGCTTATGTGGGAAAAAGGTATATTTCTGCCCTCTGAATTGGATTATACTACACATGACGGTGAAATGGGCTGGCCTAGAAATCATCTACCCTTAGGAATGCTGTTTCTATGAGAAATGATGCTCTGTTTCCAACTATGGGCTGTACTTCTTAGTGCCTATGGAACCTTCTGGTTCCAAATGCCTTACCTTTGTGTGAATGGTTCAGACTACATGGAGGATACTCTGTGAGTCACAACTTCCTTACAGTCTGAAGGTAGCAATAATCACTAAACCCTCTTCTTGTAGTTCAGACTTTGAATTAAGCAAGGGCTTTTTGTGGAAAGTTGACTTTCTTACTACAGCCATGCTGGTTTGTTTTTCTTGTCACTTTGGCCTTTCTAACCCAACCGATAGAAAGATACTCAAAAACAGTTTCTCTTCAGTTTTATCACAAGTTGTAAAGTAGACTATTATTTCAGCTAGAAGCCTGAGAGCACACCAGTTTGCATGCTAAAATACAATAGACATTCTTTGTTTCACGTGACTTTGAAAAAAACTAACTTTTTCAATGTCTTAATCTTGCAAGGGGCCAGCCCGGTGGCGCAAGCAGTTAAGTGCGCGTGCTCTGCTGTGGTGGCCTGGGGTTCGCTGGTTTGGATCCTGGGCACGCACCGACGCACTGCTTGTCAAGCCATGCTGTGGCGGCATCCCATATAAAGTAGAGGAAGATGGGCACGGATGTTAGCTCAGGGCCGAACTTCCTCAGCAAAAAGAGGAGGATTGGTATCAGATGTTAGCTCAGGGCTGATCTTCCTCACACACACACAAAAAAATTTGCAAAAGCAAGAGTATTTTGATAAATCACTTTTACTGAAAAGCCCTAGAAATAGTCTACTAGAAAACAAGTGCCCACTAGAGCTTACGTCTGCTTCTTTATATTTCCTATTTAATCCCCTTTGAGTATCTGGAAAGGTCACTGATACCCAGGAGCACGGGCAAGGCCAGGGGTAAGTCAGTATCAAGGTATACAGTACAGTTCCAAAGCCATTTACTCTTTCAAAGAATCTAGCCCTGTTTACACAACACAAAAGCAAAGACTGAGAAAACTAGGTTATGCCGAAAGACAAACCCAGAAATAAACTGTTATCACTGGAAAAATAACATAGCTTAAATATAGGTTTACTGTAATGGTAATAAAAATTTCTTTTACTTACTGAGATCATACTTACAAATCTCTCTGAAGCTGGTCAATCAGTAAGCCATCAATCTTTTTCTTATTTACAAAATACCAAGCCATTCCACCAAAGTGTCTCGTTGAACGTAAAAGGTCATACTTTCCATGTTTATCTATATCTTCGTAGGTCTGATGATGAACCTATCCACATGAAACAATTTTTCAGAAACATGAAAATAAAAAGAAGTGAGCAGCATTATTAGATATACTATACTAGCATGAGTGCTGCCCAAGAAAAGTTATCAGTAAAACCAGGTCTACTTAACCTGCCTCCACTATCATTAACTAACAAGTATGATTTAGACCAACCCTCCACTATAGAAGTATGTGGCACCCTGGAACAAGTCTGTCAAACATTTATAGCCAAATCAATTACTTTTTAGCAGCCAAGCACTATTTATGAAACATCTATTACATATATGTAGACCACTGGAAATAATGGACCACCATTTCTTGGTCAGATGGGAAAAAATAAATCAAGAATATTCTTTCACTCTTGCCCTTTTCCCCTATCCCATCAACTACCCCATTCCATCTTATTAACTAATGTCCTTTCAGTTCTCCTTCCACATTGACCTTCCCAAATAAGGACTTGGATGAGGGTATTCCTGTGTTCAAAAGGCTTTCAAAGGTCTGCTGATTGAAGTCCAGATTCCTCAGCCTAGCATCTGAGGTCACCTGTGACATGGTCGCACCCACCTTTCTAGCTTAATCTTGAACCACTCCCCTACATATAAATTGCATGTACAAGCAAACCAGATGATTGGCCATTTCTCAAGCATACTTTGTTGTTTCCTGCCTATTGACACTGTTCCCTCTACCTGAAACACCTCTCCCTCACCCAGCTCCACCTGCCACAGTGTTCCCTGCCCCTCTAGAACTCTCTTCAAGACCTCTATGAAGCCCTTCCTGAGAGCACTTTGTAACCATCTCTTAGCAACTAACATCTTAGACCTAAGGTGATAATCATCTGTATGCTTATCTAGCACCCTTCCCCACAATCATTTCTGGACTGTAAGCTTTGACACAGCACACCCTATCCTAGTTCCTGTCATCACCTATACTATCCACAATAATACCTTACACATCGAAGGTATTACATGATTACTTCTTAAATTGAATTGTAAGACACATACATTGCATTTTGGCAAATTTTAATAAATAACTTTGTTCCTGTATGATAAAGTGAAAAGAGGACAGGCTTTGCCATCAAGTTTGGGTCCTAACTCTTACTAGTTGTGCAACTTTCAGCAAGCTGCTTAACTCTCCAAGATTAAAATTATCTCATCCTTAACTCAAAGGTTGTTGTGAAGATAAAATATCTATCTGGTATACATATCAGGTACTCAAAAGGTGTTCGAGTATTTTCCTTCTCTTTCCCCTGTGTCAAAGCTTATTACCTAACTCATTGTCCTAGATCAAAAATCTTACTCATAACCATATAAGCCCATACTTTAGAAACTATAAAATATACTCACTTTGATATATTCAGCAGAATCTGGCTCAAACTGGGCAACACAGAGATTGAGGACATCAACATGCCGGTCCTGACTGTACATGGTCTAAAAGCACACAGCAGAGTTGGAATTAGATGAAAGGAACATGAAAGTTCAACACCTGTCCTGCCACCATGACAGGCCTGCCCATCCACATACAGGCCACATCTGTGCCCATCAAGAGGCATGCAGAAGTAACACAGGCTTTGTAACGGTCACACCAGGATTCAAATCCCAGCTAAGCCAATTACAAAATAGATAATCCTAGTTATTATTAGAAATGTTATCTGTGTTTATCAAAGCAGAATGTCCAGCAGCATCAGAGCCAACCGATTCAACAAAGAAACCATCACCACTGACTATGAAACCAGTCACCTTACCTTAAGATTTTCTTCCTTGAAAATTATTGGTGTTAAAATTCTACGACCTTCCTTTGGGAAATAAACTTGTATCATCCGGTCTCGTTCTTCCCAAGAGGCTTTGCGTAGTGTGCCACTTGGTTCTCTGACGACAATAAAACGCTCCTGAAATAGAAAACATAATCAAGGATGAGTTTATGAGGACTTATTTTTAGTTCCAATGTTTCACTAAGCACTATAGTAAAAATAATTTGCAATCAACAATATAAAATGCAACTGGGAAACGTAAAATGCAATCATGTGTATGATTTCAAGGATAATTTTAAACCTCAAACACTTGGCAAGATTTGATACTTCCTTTACTAATCACTGCTGTGGTTCTGATAATCAGAAATCTAAAAGGAAAGTATTTATTAAGTGCCAACTATGGTCCTAAAATGGGTTCAATACATAAAATGGTTCAAATAAAAAAAGATGACCTGAGATTCATCTAAATCCATTTGAGAGGAAAGAAGTGCTATTAGACCTTTCCGAGTTTTTTCATTTCCCCATCCCGAAGTCTCACCTAAACAGACTTTACTACTTTCTAATCCACTTTTAAAGTCTCTGGGATACATAGATAACAGGAAACAAACTGGCGGTTACCAGAAGCAGGGGAGGAGGGTGGGGGTTGGCAAAATAGGCGAAGGGGATTAAGAGGTATAAACTTTAGTTATAAAATTAACAAGTCATGAGAATGTAATGTACAGCATAGGGAATATAATCAATAATATTGTAATAACTTTGTATGGTGACAGATGGTAACTAGACTTATTGTGGTGATCATTTTATAACATATATAAATATCGAATCACTATGATGTACACCTGAAACTAACAGGATATTGCATGTCAACTATACTTCAATAGAAAATTAAAAATTAAAAAAAATTCATAATATTAAGTCCCTGGGATAAAAGGAACAAACCCAAGAATGTGGAGTCTTAATTCCACACCTCTATGATTCCTCATACTGGCATGAGACATAACTGTGTCAGAGAGACTGACCAGTCCACCTGCCTCTGGTCTCTTCACTCTTCCAACTGCCACATCCCAGGCCACAGGATCACCTCCTCTGAATTCCACTCACTGTTTGTACCACTCAACTGGCAATTTATCATGTGCAAGATTCTTGACACCTCTCAGATATCATTATAGAACTCAAAAGGACAGGAACTGTAGGTTGTAATTCTTTGCAACATCCAGAGTGACTTACACAGAGCTTTGCACATAGCAGTTAACTGGTACACATCTGACTGTTGAAATTAACCAGATGGTACTGACTCTCAACTTTTCAGAGGTGTAAGAGTTTTGAGGATAATATAATTAAAACTTTCATCAAGCAGTACAAATAGAAAAAAACCAGCAAATGCCAAAATAACATAACTGTTCCTCATAAGGATTTTGGTAATTTGCATTCCAAGTTCCTTTCTCCCTTTCAGGCTATAGAATGCTCCCACAACCAGCCTTCACAGCACTGCAAACATACATTAAAGCACCCCAAGGAAAAATTCTAAATAAAATGAAACTCTAATCCCTGTTCATTATGTCAGGTATACAGGTGGTTGATGTACAGGCATGGACATTACTCAAATCATGTCTTCTAACCATAAGCGTATATGATAAAAAAGATTAATATGGGGTGGCCCTTCACCCAACTGTGGCATTATATAGTATTCTGCAATTTGTAGGCTGAATTGTAAATTATTCTTTTTACCCTTGACTTGAAACTGCTCAAACACAAAACATACATTTTATAAGTGCCAGAGTGTCCTGGACCTGGCAATCAAGGGAAGAAGAGCTAAAGAACAAAAACTCTCACTGAAAAAGCAGTGCTGTCTGAAAGTTATCTAGGGGAATCTGCCATTCTTCATGCAAATTCTGAAAAGTGAACATCCTTTGGGAAGTCTGGGGTTTTTGGAATCATCAAGAATTTACAGGAAAGAAACCCTTCATCTCCTCAAAAAGCTTCAGCTAAGGAAGTCAGTCTAACTTGGACAGAAAGAATCCCCCTTCTCCCACTGCCTTTAAGATTTCTGCCTGTTTGTGGTTTGGGTATGGGTTTCTGCCTGTAAATCTCTTGCTCTGTTCTCAGCACATTTGTCTCTTTCCTTGTAGTCAATCTGGAATATACTGTGTGCATAATATGTAGGGAAATGGTAACATGATGATGTGGGGCTGGTCTGCATTTCTCTTCTTCTTTATGCTTTATCTTCTAGAAGGATCTCACCCAGTTACAGGAATTCTGGTTTGGAAGAGCAGAGGCAGTTGGGTCACACGATATTGACCCTCGTCCCTCAGGCCCATCTCCACATTAAGATCATTTTGCGATTGGAGGTATACTCACCCGGTGTGGTATGCTATATGATATATCAGTAAACACATATTTGGCTGTTTCTGTTCCTTCCAAAATCTTATCTTCAGCTAACACGTCCTTTATTGGCACTCGCTCTTCCAGAACCGGTGGCATTTTTAATCGTACTTTAGCTGCCTGAACCGCCTGTCTCGTAGCCTAATGAAATAAAATATTTCTTAAGGAAAGCCACAAGGTTACAGACCAAAAGGACTATCTAACAAAAGCAGATACTAATCAAAAATGCTAAGGACTGCAAAGAGAAGCAGCTGTAGGCATGAATCAGTGAATGAAAAGCCAGACTTGGGCTCCTGGGCCCTGGCCTTTGCCTCTGTGGTGTGACTGAGAACACCAGCTACGGGTTCAACTGGTCTCAAAACAGCAAAGGAATGCTCCGAGACAGAGCCAGGCCACACAAGAGCCGCTTGAAACAGAATAAAGGAATTCATTTATTGGGTGCTTACTATATGCCAGATAGTGTTCAAATACTCTGGATGTATTTGGCTCGTTTAATCCCCACAATTACCGTTAAGAGCTAGGTGCTATTATCTCATTTTTATGGGAGGGAAAATGGAGGCACACAAATGTTAAGTAAATTGCTGGAAGGACTGGGATTTGAACCCAGGCAACTCAACTCCAGAGCCCATGCTCTTAACCACTGACCACACTGCTCCATGCCATACTATTAACAGCGATTACCTCTGAGAGATGAAAGGGGGACTTTCCCTCTTCATGTGCTACACTATCAGATATCTGAATTTTTTGCTATGACTATAAATAACTTTTGAATTAGAGCAATAATGCTTCACATATTCATACATCAAAGCATTTACAAAGCACTCAATACCCACGACTCCAGGAGGACACTGGTGCCTGGAGGAGAATGCTGTTCAGCAGGATCTCATAATCTCACCAAAGCTTCAGCCTCAAAGCAGCTCACAGCAGATGTTTCTCCAGGAGGGAAGCCGGAGCAGGCAGGACAAAAGAAGGATGCTCAGGCTGGTTTTGGAGCAGAAGAGGCTCTGCCTGGACACCCAGACCTGACCCACATGCCCCAGTCTACCTAATTTGGGCCATGCTCCCTGCTCCTCTCTGGCTGCTTGCCTTTCTTTTCTCGGTTCCGTGCCTGCGACACCCCCTCATTAGTACCTGAGGAAAAGCAGCTATCAGCATCTGGAGGGGCCTCTGGAAATCTCGTTTAACCCTTTAAAGAAAGGTATTCTACCAATATTCCTGCATTCACATACCTCTTCCAGCTGTGCCTGGGTCATCAGCTTATAGGTTGGCGGCTTCAGTTCTTGTACTGCTGGCTTAAAAATCTTCTGCAAATTCAAGCCTGTCATCTTGATGAGTAGGCTTTGGACTTCCTCATCCATAAATGTAGGTTTCTTGATTTCTGAGCTACCAGATTCTGTTAAAACGAATTTTAATAAGATGATGGCAAAAATGACAAGCCAACACCTCTAAGTAGAAAAGTAAGTTAACACTAAAAATGATGAATACAATGTCTACCTCAGTATGCATAATGCTAATACCTACAAGATTCATTCATTCCTTCATTTAAAATGTACTGAGCATTCGCTAAGATGAAGATAGTTTCTGCCAAAAAGGCACTCAAAGTCTAGTGAAGGAAGCAACAGGAAAAAGTAATGTAATAATATTAATAATAACAATGGTTGCTACCATTTACAGAGTTGTCTCTTACATGCCAGGCATTACATACATTTTCAGGAATGCTTACAACCACCCACAAAATAGTATTGATAGCCCAGCTTTATAAATGAGGATACCGGAGCCTGCCTAAGACAACTAGTTATTAAGTGCTAGAGCCAGGATTTAAACCAAGGGTTACCTGATTCTAGAGCCTCTATCAATTCCAATCTATCACGGTGCTGCTCAGTGCAAACACTACGTACAGGGGAGATACGAGGGGTCGTGTGCCGACAGAGGAAGGAATTAAACATAGCCTGGGAGCAGAAAAGGGCACGGCAGGGTCAAAGAAGGCTAACTAGGGACCTGGGTGGGATAGGGAAAAAAGGAAAGGAAATTCTAGGCTGAGGGGGTGCAGCTAGGAAAGAGACGCCTGGATCACTGGACATGACACTGAAGAGGCCATGTGCTATCACGGAAGAGCCTTGGACAGGAGAGGAGACCCAGATCTCAGCTCTGCCTCACGCAGTCTGCCTATCCCTCTGCCTAAGCTCCATTTCCATTTCCATTAAGGAAAAAAAGCCCTTCCTTCCCAGCCACCTCTTCCTCTGCTAGTCCTGTAAATGCTGGCGTCCCTCAGGATTCTGAACTACATCTTTCTCTTCTCCCTTCTCACATTCTTAACGGATGATCTCCTAGCCGCCTATAACTTTAATTACTTCTATATGCTGGAGACTCTAAAATCTGAATCTCCAGCTGAGATTATCTTCCATCCAACTACCCAACGGACATCTCAAAGGCACTTCAATATTGCCAAAGCAGAACTCATCCACTTTCTCCTGTCTCAAACCTGCGCTCCTACTGTTCCCTATCCTAGCGCCATCCAACAGGTCATGTGGGCCAGAAACCTTACAGTCATTCTAACTTCTCCTTTACCCTCCACATCTAGCCAATAGCAGTAATAACAATAACAGTAATGATAACAGCTGACATTTGTTAGATATTTACTATGTGCCTGTACTTACTGAGCTAATAAGTACTTTACATACTTAGCACATTTAATCCTTACAACCCCATAAATTCTATGATTATCCCCATTTTACAAACAAGAACACTGACACTGAACATACTGTTTGTTATAGCTCATAAATCTCTCTTTACTCCTCCATTTCCCACTGCCACTAACCTAGTCATGGCCACCCTTATCTCTTGCCTTAGCCTCCTAACTGGTCTCCCTGCCACCATTCGGACCCCACTGTAGACCATTCTCCACAGAACAACCAGAGTGATCTCTTAAAAATGTAATGAAAACAATAGAAAAGATTAACAAAAGTAAGAGTTAGTTCTTTGAAAAGATAAACAAAATTGACAAACCTATAACTAGAATAACCAAGGAAAAAAGAGAAGATCCAAATCAACAAAATTATAAATGAAAAAGGAGACATTACAGCTGACACCACAGAAATACAAAGGATCATAAGAGGCTACTATGAACAACTATATGCCAACAAACTGGACAACCGAGAAGAAAAGGAAAAATTCTTAGAAACACAATACCTACCAAGACCGAATTAGGAAGAAACAGAAAATTGGAACAGACCAATTAAAAGGAAATTGAATCAGTAATCAAAAATCTCCCAAAGAAAAGCCCAGAACCAGATGGCTTCACAGGTGAATTTTACCAAACATTTAAAGAAGAATTAACACCAGTCCTTCTCGAACTCTTCCAAAAAATCGAACAGGAGGGAACACTCCCAAATTCATTTTACAAGGCCAGCATTATCCTGACACTAAAGCCATAAAAGGACATCACCAGAAAAGAAAACTATAGGCCAATATACCTGATAAATACAGATGCAAAAATTCTCAATAAAATACTAGCAAACTGAAGTCAGCAGCACATTAAAAAGATCATTCACCATAATCAAGTGGGATTTATCCCTGGGATGCAAAGATGGTTCAAACATACTCAAATCAATCAATGTGATACATCATATTAATAGAATGAAAGAAAATCACATGATCATTTCAGTAGATGCAGAAGAAGCATTTGACAAAATTCAACATTGTTCGTGATAAAAACTCTACAAATTAGGTGTGGAAGGAACATTCCTCAACATGATAAAGGCCATATAAGATAAACCCACAGCTAACATCATACTCAATGGTGAAAGGTTGAAAGCCTTTCCTCTAAGATCAGGAACAAGACAAGGACGCCCACTCTTGCCACTCCTATTCAACACAGTACTGGAAATCCTAGCAAGAGCAATCAGGCAAAAAAAGAAATAAAAGGCATCAGAACTGGAAAGGAAGAAGTAAAACTGTCTCTATTTGCAGATGACATGATGAATGCAGAAAATCCTAAAGACTCCACCAAAAACCTGTTAGATCTAATCAGTGAATTCAGTAAAGTTGCAAGATACAAAATTAACATACAAAAATCACTAGCATTTCTATACACTAACAGTGAATTATCTGAAAAAGAAATAATTATCACATTTACAATAGCATCAAAAACAATAAAATACTTAGGAATAAATTTAACCAAGGAGGTGAAAGACCTCTATACTGAAACCTATAAGACTGATGAAAGAAATGGAAGAAGATAAATGGAAAGGTATCCCATGTTCACGAATTGGAAGAATTAATATTGTTAAAATGTCCATATTACCCAAAGCCATGTATAGATTCAAAGCAATTCCTATCAAGACTCCAATGGCATTTTTTACAGAAGTAGAAAAAACAATCCTAAAATTTACATAAAACCACAAAAGACCCTAAATAGCCAGAGCAATCCTGAGAAAGAACTAAGCGGGAGGCATCACACTTCCTGATTTCAAGCTATATTATAAAGCTATAGCAATGAAAACAGTATGGTAGTGGCATAAAAACACATAGACCAATGGAATAGAACTGAGAGCCCAGAAATAAACCTACACACATACAGTCAACTAATATTTGACAAGGGTGCCAAGAATAGTCAATGGAGAAAAGACAGTCTCTTCAATAAATGGTGCTGGGAAAACTAGATATTCACATACAAAAGAATAGACCCCTATCTCACACCACTCACAAAAATTAACTGGAAATGTATTAAGGAATTAAACGTAAGACCGGAAACCATAAAACTCCTAGAAGAAAACATAGGCAGTAAGCTCCTTAACATCAGTCTTGGTGTGATGTTCTGGACATGACACCTAAAGCACAACAACAAAATAAAAAATAAACAAGTGGGACTACCTCAAAATAAAAAGCCTCTGCACAGCAAAAGAAACAATCAACAAAATGAAAAGACAACCTATAGAATGGGAAAAAATATTTTCAAACCATATATCTGATAAGGGGTTAATATCCAATATATATAAAGAACTCATAGGGCTCAATAGCAAAAAACCAAATAATACAATTAAAAAATGGACAGAGGACCTGAATAGACCTTTTTCCAAAGAAGATATATGAATGGCCAACAGGTACATGAAAAGGTGCCCAACATCACTAATCATCAGGGAAGTACAAATCAAAACAACCAGGAAGTATCACCTCATGCCTGTTAGAACGACTAACATCAAAAAGACAAGAGATAACAAATGCTGGTGAGGATGTGGAAAAAAGGGAACCCTTGTGCACTGCTGATGGATTGTAAACTTATACAGCCACCATGGAAAAGAATTCCTCTAACAATTAAAAACAAGGTTCCTCAAACAATTAAAAATAGAACTACCGGGGCTGGCCCGGTGGCGTAGGCGGTTCAGTGCGTGCGCTCCGCTGCGGCGGCCCGGGGTTCGCCGGTTCGGATCCCGGGCGCGCACTGACGCACTGCTTGGCAAGCCATGCTGTGATGGCGTCCCATATAAAGTGGAGGAAGACGGGCACAGATGTTAGGCCAGGGCGAGTCTTCCTCAGCAAAAAAAGAGGAGGATTGGCAGATGTTAGCACAGGGCTGATCTCCTCAAAAAAAAAAGAAAAATAGAACTACCATATGATCCAGCAATTCCACTTCTGGGAATATATCTGAAAAAAACAACAACACTATGTTGAAGAGATATCTGCGCTCCCAAGTTCACAGCAGCATTATTCACAATAGTCAAGCCATGGAAACAATCTAAGCGTCCATCAATGGACGAATGGATAAAGAAGATGTAGTATGTATATACAGTGGAATATTATGCAGCCATAAAAAAGGAGGAAATCCTGCCATTTGTGACAACATAGATGGACCTTGAGGGCATAATGCTAAGTGAAATAAGTCAGACAAATACTTATGATCTCATTTATATGCAGGATTTAAAAAAAAAAAAAGTCAAACTCATAGAAAAAAGATCAGATTTCTGGTTACCAGAGGGGGGGGGGGTTGGTAGTAGTGGGGGGGTGTGGTAAATTGGATGAAGGAGGTCAAAAGTTACAAACTTCCAGTTATAAGATAAATAAGTACTAGGGATGTAATGTACACCACGATGACTATAATTAACATTGCTGTATGGTATATACGAAAATTAAGAGAGTAAATCTTGAGTTTTCATCACAAGGAAAAAAAATTTTTTTATTTTTCCTTTTTGTATCTGTATGAGAGGATGGATATTAACAAAACTTACTGTGATGAGAATTTCACAATATATGTAAGTCATATCATTATGCTGTACACTTTAAACTTATGCACTGCTGTATGTCACTTACATCTCAATAAAACTGGAAAAAAAATTTTTACATTTTAAAAACTGTAATCAAGATCACTCCCATGCTTAAAACTCACCAATGGGGGCCGGCCCCGTGGTGTAGTAGTTAAGTTCGCGGACTCCGCTGCTGGCTGCCTGGGTTCGGATCCCCGGCGTGCACCGACGCACTGCTTGTCAAGCCATGCTGTGGCAGCGTCCCATATAAAGTGGAGGAAGATGGGCATGGATGTCAACCCAGAGCCAGTCTTCCTCAGCAAAAAGAGGAGGATTGGCATGGAAGTTAGCTCAGGGCTGATCTTCCTCACCAAAAAAAAAAAAAAAAAACACCTCACCAATGGATTCCAACATCATTTAGACAAAAAGCTAAGGTGGTCTGCTAACTTCACTGTGCCCCGCTAGACGATGAGCTCTCCCAAGGCCAGAACCCTGTCTTGAACTCATCTCCAGCACCCAGGGTCCTGTATAGTGCCTGGTACACAACAGGTGCTCAGACTACTCTCTCCTCGGACAATCTCACCCATTCCCCCAGCTTCAGTTACCATCTTTACCCCAATTTATAGTTTGAGTTTCTCAATTTATATGTCGCTGAATACTGGACACCTCTAATTGAATCTCAAAAGCACCTCAAATTTAACGTGTCCAAAACAGGAGTTTAATTCCGCCTCCCTTCCCATCTCCTCACCTCACCTACTACTGCCTCTTCCTCCTCTACCCCTCCCCCTAAAAAAGTGTTCCTACAATTAATCTTCTCTGTCTTGAACTAAATAAGACTACTCTCCACTCAAGCCAGAAACTTGAGAAGCAACACTGATTTCTCCATTTAAACCTGAATCCAAAGTCATAACCAAGCCTCCTCAATGCTACCTTCAAAATGGGTTCCCAAACTACCTGTTTTACTTTTGCTTACGCTGCTTCCTCCGCTTGGAATGCTTCTTGTTTTCTCCCTAGCATGGTTAACCAGGTGTCAGCTTTGGTCATATTTTCCAGGAACCCTTCCCTGCCCTTCTAACTCAGCTGGAGTGCCACTCTTACGTGCGTTCCCCTATCAATGAGGGAACGAACGAACGCGGGCGAGGACAGACCGCGCAGGTACAGGAGCGAGCCGACTGGGTCTCAGGGCGCGCTGCGGGAAGAGCCGGGGCCTCCGCGTGCTTCTCGCCCGCCCAAAGCCCTAGGTGTGCCCGGAGAGAGCCCCAGCGGCCGTCCGGCGGTCACTTACCGGCCGCGGAGCCGAGCCGACGGCATGGCATTCCCGCCCCGCAGCGCCCGGGCAGCGGCTGGAGCAGGGCGCCGGGCCGGGGCCGAGTTCGGGTCCAGAAACAGACCCGTTCCGTGCCCCGAGAACCTGTCAGGAGGCTCCGCAGCAACACAGACGCTCCAAGGGTCGCCATATTATCCGGGGCCACTTGCGCCGGAAGCGGCTGGGAGCGATTCCGGGTCTCCCGCGGTTTGTATGGCATTCTGGGAAATGTAGTCTGGATGAGAGAGGGAGGAGCCGGAAGCGACGCAACTTTTAGGCCTTTTATAGATTGTTCGTTGTAAACTGCTTGTTTGCACGTAGATGTTCATGTCCTTCCCTGTGTATAGAGCCAAAGGTAGAACTTACACCATCTTCCCTATTGTGCTCTTTTTCCTAGACCTTTCCTTTGTTCTCATGCCTCTAACAAATTTCCATTTCCTGCCCAAACCTTTTCTCCCAGCCCCAAGTTTAAATCCAACTGCCTATTCAACTTCTCCATTCAGACTTCTCACAGACACCCCCACACACACACTTTAAAGATAACTCCTGATTCCAAGTCCTGATGACCACTACTACCACCATCCCACATCAGCTCATACACCTTATTCTCTGTCTCAGAACCTTACTCCTTTCCTTCATAGCCCTTTGCTCAATATGTGATTATTTTACTCATTCATCTGCTTACTTATTTTTCTCACCCCATGAAGACAATGACTCTATATATTTTATTATAATATCACCTAGCCTAGTACATCTATGTGCACAGCAAATATTTGTTGAATAAATGACTAAATGATCATGTTATTTTCTTCCCAGCTGTCCAGGATGCACAAGTCTTATCCTTCCCTAGACTATCAGTTGGTGCCTGTGCTAAGAACTTACCCCAAGGCCTGGCTAAAGAGGGGCGTTAAGTCAACACTTGTTTGAATTAGCTGGACAGGCAGACTCATCTTCTAACTTCACCTCTTCCCCCACTGCCCAGTAAGAGCTCTGTTTATGAACTCATTCCTTATTCAGGTGGGGAAGGAGAGAGCCCTAGGCTTGGTGCATTCAGGCCTGACTGCTGCCCTGTGCTTCCCAACACTTCCTCTCTCACCTGCGTGATAGCAGGTGTCAGGGAGCAGTAGTGGGATGCATGCCAGTGTCTCCCAGCCCATTCCCCTCTCCGAGAATCCACCACCTACTTCTTTCCCATAGCCACTGCTGAGAGGATAGGCCTCAGTGGTGGTGTTTTTCCTGTTAACATCCCCCTGGACAGAACTGATTGGGCAATGAGTGGACACCTAATGCAGGAGGAATGAATCCATTGGCTGCTGTGTTAGTTCCCTGTAGCTGTTGTAGCAAATTACAACAAATTTGGTGGCTTAAAATAACAGAATTTTATTCTCTTACAGTTCTGGATGCCAGTAATCTGAAGTCAGTATCATTGGGCCAAAATCAAAGTGTCAGCAGAGCTGTGCTGCCTTCAGAGGCTCTAGGGAAGAATCTGTTCCTTGTCTCTTCTAGCTTCTGGTGACTGCAAGATGCCTTGGCTTATGGCTGTATCACTCCAGTCTCTGCCTCCATCTTCATATCACCTTCTCTTCTGTCTGTGCCCGATCTCCCTTTGCCTCACTATGATAAGGATATATATGATTGCATTTAGGGCCCACCTGGATAATCCAGGATAACTGCCCCCCATCTTAAAATCCTTAACCTTAATTAATTCTGCAAAGACCTGTTCCCATATAAGGTAACATTCACAGGTTCCAGGGATTAGGAGGTAAATATCTTTTGGGAAGGGAGGACATTTTTCAGCTTACCCCAGCTGCCCAGACACAAAGCAGATTTTCTCTCAATATTTCAAACTAAGAAACACAGAAACTATAGCTGATGGCAGAAGCTTGAAGTGAATAACTATTTAGAGTTAGGTGTAGAGTAGCCTTTTTCGGCAATATGCTCACTGATGAATGAGCAGAGAAAATCAGTCTGCAGAGAAAGGCAGGGAAATGGAGCAGAAACAGAGATGGGAGACTATGTGGTTTGAGAGAGAGAGATGGAGAAAGGCGCTATCTTGGCCAGAGATTCTCCCACTTTCCTTTCATTAGCCTCCTTTAACTTGGACTACACTAAGTTTTATTGACATAGAGTAACCAAGATTCCTAGTTCCAGCTGTAACCTTGGGCAGATGCCCACATCTTTCAGAGCCTCAGTCTCTTACCTGCAAAATGGGTATAAGGATAGTACTTACCTTGCAGACTTTGAGGATGAAGTACTTTCAGGATCTGATGCTTGGTGTTTCATAAAGGGGGTGCAAGAAGGTCATGTGGCAGCAAGTCAGTGGCTTTCTAAAGATCTTCAGAGGAAGAGCTTTAAAGAGTTACGTTTATCAGTTAAGATTCTCTGGTTACAAGCAACAGAAGTCTTTCCTAAAACAGAGATGGAAGTGATGCAAAGTATGTGGAATTTGTCACAGAGCTAAAGGGAAGGCTGAATAGCCCAGCCTCAGCAAGGACTTGAAGGATGGAAGCTCCAGGGGTCCCAGAGGAAGGAACTCGAGAGAAATCTCTCCAGGAGGCTGCTGTCAGAATGACTTGGTTCCAACCACATGCTTCTCATCAAATTCAGGTTCCTGGTAAGAGAAGCTGATGGGCCTGGGTGGGTGCTGTTCACCCCCAGGGAATGGGGCCGGCTAGCCTCTGACTGACAATCCCCAGACACCCCGCCTACATCTAATGGTAGGATCATCTGGTCAAATCTGGGAGAAGGATCACCAGCTCTGTGGAGCAGGAATGGGTCTTATGTTTTATAAAACAAAAGTATAGTGATGTTTCCGTTACCCAACTATCAGTGATTTTACAGGGTCTGAACTTCTGTTTCCCTAAAGGGACTGCAATTTTGTCCCAGTCTTTTAGAATTCTTCAAGATGAGGGTGTGGGGGTAGAAGTCAGGAAGAGGGATGGAAAGAGGAAGAATAGGGCCTGATGGAGAAGAGTCAGTCTGGACAATCTAAGAACCTTGGCAATCTCCAGGAACACCCTTGCAACTTCTATACAGTCTTCAAAACCCTATGTTCAAAGCACTCCCCAAGGACCACATCTGCCCCATTTTTGTTCTCACTCAGAGTGTTTTTCCCCTGTTCCTGTTCAGAGACCAAACTCCCAACATGTTCCTACAGACACAAGTTCCATGGCCAAAGCCCCTTTGTGTGCTGAGAAGGGACCAGCAGCAAGGGAAAGAGTAAAGGGAGAAGGTCGAGTGATGATGGGAGGTTCCCAATGAAGCTGCAAGGGATGAGATGTTAAGTGAGGACATCAGCCACTGATGGGAAGGGGCCTTTGTACCAGGAAGCAAGGAGTTAAAGATGGATAGAGTGTGGATAGGTTTTGGGGAGGGAATCAGAGGGCCTTCCTGCCTCTCTGCCTCTCTTTTCTCTAAGCAAAGGTGAGAAAAGGTAGAGCTGTGCTGGGAGCTGCAGGATTGAGAAGTCTAAAGTAGTTGCTGGGGGCTGTGCACGTGGCTGTGATGCTAGAACATGAAGCAACACCAGCCCACCGAGCGGTGGGACAGTCTGCAGGAGTGCGGGAGAAGAGGAAGCAGGATCTGGAAGCCAGGAAACTATTTCCGATAGTTCTAAAGGAAGACGGAAAACATCTGAAGATGTGCTGGCAAGCCTGTGCAGGGCCGTACCTGAGCAGCAAAACCTTGAGCAATGGTGAGGATGTTGAAAGGTGACAAAGCACAGCCACCTTCCCTCTCACTTGGAGTACGCTGTCTTCCCATTAATCCCACTGGTCTTTGTGGCAAATTGGCGAGGTAGAAAGGGAAGGCACCAATATTCCCATCTTCTATATGCATAAACCGAGGCTCCGAAGTTAAGAGTCTTAGCCAAGGCCACTCAATTTATTCAATACACAGACAGGGCTAAACTCTGGAGTCCCTGACAGCTGTTATGGTGGCAAAGCTCTGTTTCACGTGAGTTTCATGGGGTCAGGGAAGACACTGAGACTGCCAGAAATGATACAGACTGTCGGGTGAGCCCAGAATGTGGCCCAAAAGAGAGCAGGCAGGGAGACTGTCCTCCAGCACAAGACGATGGGGTAGATGAGTCAGCTCCTTCAGTTATCAGTTTATCTCATGTTCCACATGACACTCTGCCTCTTTTCTTGTGACGGTACTCACTGAACTAGATTCTACCCCAAACTGAGCACTCAAAACAAAAACGACTACCAGAGGCTAGGGCTACACCTGTCTGTGAGGATAGGCAGACTCTCTGTCCTACAGCACAGGGACATAAATGTCAAAGGCATTTAGGCCGGCTCCTTCCTGCCATCCTAGCTGCCCCCACAGTGGCGCAGGCCCGGAGCAATCAGCCCGTGTCCCAGCCACCGTGGATGCGATCGGCAGCAGCCGACACTTGACCCCCCTGCTCCCGAGGGCTGGCTGCTGTCGGGTTTGGTATGTGGAACATTTTGTCTGAGGGAGAAGCTGGCTGGGTTGAGAGTAACTCCCATCAGCTCAGCCCCAGGTGGTCTGTCACAAGGTTATTCTGCAGTGAGATCTGGACTCAGGAAGTCCTTCGGACCGAGAGCTGGTCTTTTCAAAGGTTAATAAGGCTGTCAGAAATTTCTTTCATGAGAAAATGTGATGCCTCTGATTTTCCTGACTTGTGTGCAGTCCCCAGAGCAGGGGCCTGAGCCCAGTTTCACTTTGGACTCAGGACTGCAGTGTCCCGAAGATTCCTGAGGCCTGGGCTGGGAGAGGCCGGCAGTGGGATGCACTGGCTGCTGCTGAGGGAAAGCCAGAACCGAAAGGGCAGAATGGATGTTCTCAAGGTGCTCTAAGTGTGTGTGTGTGTGTATGAACACAGGCAGATGTGTGTATGTTCGGCTTATGTGTCATGCAGACGCATATGTGCATACGTGTGTGTCTTCGTGGGGCATTTGTATTTGCTTGCGTGTGTGTATGTATGGGTGGCCATTGTGTATGCACGTGAATGTGCATGTGTGTTCAAATATATATGGGCATGCATGTGTGTCCTTGTGTGCATGTACACACGTGTGCACAGTGAGCACGTGTCTGTGTGTATGGCCGTCGGTGCACAGGTGGATATGCATGTGTTCACCTGTGTATGCTGGCCTGGGAATGGGGGCAGTTTAATGGTAAGAACTTTGGGATCAGATAGATGTGGGTTCAAATTCTCACTCCACATTAGTCATATGAGCCCCTGCATCTGACCACTTGGTTTCCTGCTCTCTGAGATGGGATGGTAACAGCTTCCACAGAGGACCAAGTGAGGGTTAAGAGACATGAGGCAACAGCACTCTGGCACACAGTCAGTGCCCCTCAAGTGGGAACTAGTATTATCACTATCCTAATCACCATCACCATCGTTCTTGTCTCATCTCATCTTGGTCCCTGGCTGTGTTTCATTCGTTCTGTCTCCTTTATAACCTATCCAGGGCGGCATACATTTCAGATGGAAATGAATTGACTTGAACTACCAGTCCAGAGAAATGAGTGACCAGACGGATCCCCTCACCCCGCCGTGACTTTGCTAAGTCAGTAAATCACAATTTCCCCATCAGCTCCTAATGAGTTCATCAGAGGCTTTCTTCTTTTCTGTTACAGACTTTTTGATTTCTAGTATTTCTTTTTGATTCTTTCTAGACTTTCTCTCTTCTTACATGGCCCATCTATTCTTTCACGCTATTTATCCATTAGAGTCCTTAGCATATTAATCATAGTTGTTTTAAATTCCTCTTCTAATAATTCCAACACCCCTGCCATATTGGAGTCTGGTTCTGATGCTTGCTTTGTCTCTTCAAACTATGTCTTTTGCCCTTTAGTATGCCTTGTAATCTTTTCATGATATACTGAGTAAAGGGAATTGCAGTAAACTGGCCTTTAGTGATGCGGTAGGTGTGGGGGAAAGGAAGTGTTCTATGGTCCTATGATCGGGTCTCAGTCTTTCAGTGAGCCTGTGCTCCCGAGCTGTGAACATCACGTATGCTTCTCAGTTTCCCCGATCCCCTTAGGTGGGACAGGATGGCTGGAGGGGGCTGAGGTGGGTATTTTCCTTCCCCCAGGTCAGTTAGGCTCTGATAAAACCCCAGCAGGTTAGGCTCTGTTTAAACAGTTTTTCTTGAGGGCAGACCTTGTTAAGAAGAAGGCAATGCTCTGGCATATTTCAAAATGGTTACTCTCCCGCTTTGGTGCAGGAAGCATGAGGGGAGGGGATTTTTCTCTGATATTCACTGTGAGAACCTGGTCCAGCTCCTGGAGGGAAAACTCACAAAAGTCTGAAGGTCCCCCTGTGAGTGGTCCCCCTGGAGTTTTTGTCCCTCATACTTGTCCACATGGAGCCTCCAGCAGTTTGTTAATTACAGTTCAAATTTTCCTACCTCAGTACTGGTGCCTGCAGAGGTGTCTGCTCCCCTAAGTTGTGATTCTGTGTGTCAAGATTCTCTCTCTCCAGTTTTGGGGGCAGTAGTTTGCCCTGTGACCTCACTTCTCTGACGGATCTAAGAAAGGTTGTTGATTTTCAGTTTGTTGGCTTTTTATTTGTTAGGATAGAGTGATGACTTCCAAGTTCCTGACGTGCCAGACCAGAAACCTCTTTGGGTTTTATTTGTCCAAACTGTTCGTGATCTCTTTTCCCTCTTTTTTGGCTTTCTTCTAAATTAGCTGGGTATTTTTTAGTAATCCACTTATATCCTTTGTTGGCTTGTTATATTTTTATTTCATTGATTGTTTTAGGATTTATAGTATATGTCTATAATAGCATACCTTCAAGTGCTATTACACCATTTCACATATGAGAACCTTAGTTTACATTAGTATACTTCTATTTATTCCCTCCAGTCATTATGCTATTTTATCATACATTTTACTTATATATGTTACAAACCCCACAATGGATTATTACTATTTTTTGTTTAAACGGTCAATTTTTTTTATTTTAATAGACTTTATTTTTTTAAGAGCAGTTTTAGGTTTACAGAAAAATGGAGCAGAAAGTACAGAGAAATCTCATATACTCTCTCCCCACAGTTTCCCCTATTATTAATGTTTTACATTTGTTACCACTGATGAACCAATCTTGATACTTTTTTTAAAAAATTAATGTTCATAGTTTATGTTAGGGCTCACTCTTTGTGTTGTATATTCCATGGGTTTTGACAAATGCATAATGTCATGCATTCACCATTACAGTGTCGTTCAGAATAGGTTCACCACCCTAAAAATGCCCTGTGCTCCAACTATACATCCCATTCTCCTCCCCCTGCACTCTGGCAACCACTGATCTTTGTACTGTGTCCATAGTTTTGCCTTTTCCAGAATGTCATTTAGTTGGAATCATACAGTATGTAGCCTTTTCAGACTGGCTTCTTTCACTTAGTAATATGCATTTACAATTCCTCCATGTCCTTTCATGGCTTGATAGCTCATTTATTTTTATTACTGAAAAACATTCCATTGATGGATATACCACAGTCCCCATTCACCTATTGGGAGACATCTTGATTGCTTCCAATTTTTGGTGATTATGAATAAAGCTGCTATAAACATTCATATCCAGGTATATGTGTGGACATAAGTTTTCAATTCATTTAGGTAAATACGTAGGAGCACGGTCACTGGATCATATGGTAAGAGTATGTTTAGTTTTGTAAGAAACTGCCAAACTGTCTTCCAAAGTGGCTGCACCATTTTGCATGCTCAACAATTATTTTTTAAAGAGATTTAAGTAATAAGAAAAAATTATATATTTTCCCATGTATGCCATTTCCAGTGCTCTTCATTTATTTGCATAGATCCAGATTTTCATCTGGTATCATTGTCATTCTGCCTGAAGGACTTCCTTTAACATTTTTTTTTAGTGTGCTGCTGTGGAATTTTTTTCATATGTTGTTGTCTGAAAAAATCTTTATTTCACCTTCATTTTTTGAAAGATATTTTTGCTAGGTATAAAATCCTAGATTGTCATTTTTTTTTCTTTCAGTATTTTAAAGATGTGGCTTCAATGTATTCTTGCTAACATTTTTCCAGTGAGAAATCTGCTGAAATTCTTATATTTTGTTCCTCTGTACATAATGTATCTTTTCTCTGGCAGCTAAGATTTTTCTCATTATCTTAGCTTTTGAGTAATTTGGTTATGACGTGTTGGTGTAGTTTCCTTCATGTTCCTTGTGCTTTAGATTTGTTGAGCTTCTTGAATCAGTAGGTGTATGAGTTTTCAGTAAATGTGGAAAATTTTTGTCCATTACTTCTACAAATATTTTCCTGTCCACTCCCCCATCCCCTGCTCTGCGTCAGGCACTCCAATTATGTATATATTAGGCCACCTGAAGTTGTCCCTCAGCTCACTGATCCTCTTTCCTTTTTAAAAAACAAAACACAAAAAACTTCTTTTTTCTATGTGTGTTTCATTCTGAAGAGCTTCTATTGCTATGGTTTCAAGTTCACTAATCTTTTCTTCTGCTACATCTAATCTGCTGTTAATACCACCCAGTGTATTTTTGATCTCAGACATTGTCGTCTCCTTGTTTAGAAGTTTGATTTAGGCCCCTTCTTTTATCTTCTATGTCTCTACTTAACTTTTTGAATAGATAGAAAACAGTTATAATCACCATTAATATCCTTTTTTGCTAATTCTAACATTTGTGTCAGTTCAGGGTCAGTTTAGATTGACTGATTATTCTTATTACAGGTCATGTTTTCCTGCTCCTTTGTGTGCCTGTTAATCTTTGTTTGGTTGCCACATTTTGTGAATTTTACTTTGTTGGGTGCTGGATATTTTGGTATTCCTATACATATTCTTGTGCCTTGGTCTGGGATGCAGTTAAGTGAATTGGAAACATCTGATCTTTTTGGATATTCTTTTATGATTTGTTAGGTGGTTCTGGAGCAGTGCTCCACCTCGGACTAATTATTTCATGTTGCTCAAACAAGACCTTGCCAAATATTCTACCCAACGCCCCATAATTGATGAGTTTTTCTTCTCTTGCTTGTGGGAAAAGACACTATTTACAGTTCTTTGTGTGTGCTTCTACTATTCTCTAATCCTTTCAGATGTTCCCCCCACCCCCTTCAGCTTTTGGTAGTTTCTTCATACATATGCTCTGATCAGTGCTCTGCTGACTACTTGAGGGGACCCTCTGCAGATCTTGAGACTTCTCTCTCTTTTTGCAGCTCTCTGCTTGTTTGATCCTGTGTTCAGCAAATTCTAGTCACCTTGATCTCCCTGGACTCTCAGCTCCATCTCCTGAACTCAGGGAATGTTCTGGGCTCTGCCTGGGTTCCCCTTCTCTGTGCTGTAACCTGGAAAATCTCTCAAGGCAGTAAGCTGTGAAAATTGTAGGACTCACCTCTTTGTTTCCTGTGTTTCAGGGATCACTGCCCTTCATGGCCTGATGTCTAGTGTCTTGAAAACCATTTTTTAATATATTTTGTCTATTTTTTGTTTGTTTCAGGTAAATCTAGTCCCTATTCCTCTATCTCCGGTGGAAGTAGAAGTCCTCCTCAATGGAGTTGGCAGGGAAAAACACCTATACGATACCATTAAGGAGTAATTCAAGATTGCAGAACATGAATTTTCTGAACCCAGACCATCAAGGGACATTTTTCTTCTGATTTAAAAACTATAATTCATGAAGACTCACAAGTAAAACAAACTATGATGCAACTATAAGAAAGTGATGAAATTCCAGGAAATTGGAATTATCACTGAACATCTAGAATGGAGGGCCACAGGGCTGGAGGATTTTCTAGAATGGACAGTCAGTGTGGGCTGGAGGACAAGGCGCAGGCTGCAGAGATGGGAACCCCCAGACAATGGCCAGTTCCCCTGTTACATGCTATGGTAGCATCCCAGCCCTGCCTTCCTAGTGCTTTTGAAGATTACAGCTAAATAATTGTTAGTTTACTTGGTTATCATCTATGTTACCTTCCAGGCTATGGCTTCCATGAGGGCAGAGCCTTTTGGCATTATGTCTTCAGTACTCATCCCAGTGCCTAACATGTAGCAGGAGCTCAATAAATATCCATGGAATACATGAATGAATGAATACAGAAATAATGATAAGCAGAATTAGGAGAAAAGGGCCCAGACCTCCTTCAAGCCCTGCGTCTAGGAGCTGGAGAGCAGCCATGATGGTGACCTTGAGGGCAGACAGGGGCCATGAGTCTCCCTGGGACCCTGCAGTGATATGAGAGGGGGTTAATTATGTATTTGCTGAACATATCATGTTGATGATGATGATGACAATAATGACATTCATTCATATTTAAGCTATGAAGAAAGACAGAATCTGAATGTGGTCAGAAAGCTTAAGACCACCATTTTATTGCTGTTTTCTTCCTTGTTACAAAAAAAAAAAATAAGTAAGTTAGGTTAGTTTCTGGTATATATGCTCAGTCTTGGCAAATATTTATGGAAGGACTGGATCTTTAATGAATTTTTTTGTTGAAAATGTTGCTATTAGTAAGTACTGCATGCACCAGTTAACAGAGTACCTACGTAAGGCCAGAGAGCTGCCTAAGTCTTTCACTTCCTCAGGAAGGCGGTGGAGGGGAGCTAGTGGCAAGACCAGAGATTGTGATATTAAGCAAATGCAGGGTCAAACCTCGGCCATGTGTCCATTAGCAAGTGTAATTTGGCTACCTAGAAAATGGAGGTGATACAGTCTGCCTTGTGGGGCTGAGGAGGACTGAGATGATGCAAATGAAGTGCATGGTTCATAATAGGCTCTCAATACATGGTAGGTGTCACTTCATTACTTAATGGAGAATGACCACTTTGAGAGAGCTGAGTGCGTGAGCTGGGGTTCCCCAAACAGCGGTGACCTGGGCACTGTCACCTGAGTGATCCTACGGGGGCAGACGCCCTGCAACCAGGAACCTGGACCACCAGGTGCTGCTCAGTCAGCAGCATTCTCTGTTGAGAAGGGATAAAATGATGATGTGCCACACACACATACACATGCACACACACGCACACACTGGCCCCTGGTGAGATGAGAGGGAAGGTCAGTGAACACAGTCCTAAAATGTTGGGCACAAGACCAGAATGTCAGTGACATGTGAGATCAATACGACTTTCGAGTGGCTTTGTTCTTATTTCTCTCTGTCTCCTCTCCACTCCCTTTGCCTGGCCTGCCTGGTACAACATCTGATATCTCTCCAGCCCTTTCACCCCCGGATGTGCTCAATACTCAGTGGGTGCTCACAATTTCCTCCACAAGTTGACAGACTGTTGTGGTTATTACAGCATCACCAACTCCTGAAACCTCAGTGACACCATTTATTTTGCTCACGAATCTGCAATCTGGGCAAGTGTGGTGGGGACAGCTCGTCTCTGATCTTCCCTGCACCGGCTGAGGCGGCTCAAAGGCTGTGGGCTGGGATCTTCTGAAGGCTCATTCTTCATGTGTCTCCCAGTTGATACTGCCTGTCAGCTGGGACCTCCGTGGGGACTCTCAGCGAGAACACCTCCATGTGGCCTCTCCGTGTGGCCTGGATTTCAAGGATGAGCACCCTGGGAGAGAGAGTCAGGCCAAAGCCATATCACCCTTTCTACCTCATCTTGGAAATCGCACAGCATCATTTCCATCTCACTTTATTCAACAGAAGCACATGGCTGAGGCAAGCCCATGTTCAAGGAGAGGTGAATTAGACTCCGCCTTACGAAGGGAGGAGTGTCAAAGAACGTGCGGTCACGTGTACAAACCACCACGCAGAGTACTTGTGGGGTACTGCTGCATAGAGGGCCCGTGTGCCATGAGAGCCTCCAACCCGGCTGAGGGGAGGCAATGCTGACACGGGGTGGGGGGTGGGCAACATGACAGCACCTCACTTCTGGTGTCAGATGGTTTGGGGCCCACGGCAGGGCCGCAGGAGATCACAGGAAGACAGGCCCCACTCTCTGAGAGCTGGGTGGTCAGCGGGAAAGGCCTCCCTGGAGGAAGAGGGACTTGAGCTGTGGCAGGAGAGGAAGGCACTCCTGGGGAGGTGCACAGGGGAAGGCTGTGAGGCGGGGATGTGGCTGTCCAGACCCAAACAGCTGCTGAGTGGCTGGGTCGGCTTTGAGCCCACGGCCGTATGATGGAGGGCCTGTGTTCTTCCACCACAGCAGAGGCTGCTCTAAGAGGACAAAGATGACAATGCGAGAGTGCCTCCCGGGGGGCAGGGACCCAAAGGCTTTGGGGTTAGTGTGAATCCCAGCTCTGGCCTGTACCAGCAGGGTGAGTTTGTACGCATGACTCTACCTCTCCGAGACTCAGTCTCTCTTCTGAAAAATGGGGTGGCTAATCCCTGCCTTTCAGTGTTGCTGTGAGGCTTAGTGATAATAGGCATAAATGATGCGCAGCCTCGGGCACAGAGCAGGCATTCAGGGAGTGGTACTACTTTTGCAAGGCACTTTGCCATTCTACATTACAGCCTTTTCATTTGCCTCCCAAAATGACGTGGTGGGAGAGGACGGGCACGGAAGATCATCCAGGGTGCCAGTGAGGAGCAGGGACGGGGGGACACAGGTGGGTGTGGGCCGAGGGCACTGGAGGTGGACGTGAGGAGCCACTGCCGGAAGCAGCTGACTTGTCCCAGCGAGGGACCGACCTCCCAGGATCACTCACTCTCTGAGCCCAGTCCTTTCTCCTGCCAGGCGGACCTGGTGGGAGGATTATACTCAGTGATTCGGCCACTTATGTGTGAAAGCGCCTGGCCCAGGTTCCAGCCAAAGGAGGTTCTCTGGGTTCCTGCCCAGCGCCCCTCTCTGTGTGGTGAGGGGTCATGTGTTCTACTAGGCTGGCACTAGGTGGCGCTGTGGGACTGTTGTGGGGATGCAAACCCCGGGCGTTCAGTCCTCCCAGGAGGCTCAGCCCCAGGGGAGCCCTTCTCCGCCCGCCCTTGGTGGAGCTGTGGCAGCCCCCCTCCGTGTTGGCATCTCTCAGAACGACACAGTGCATCCTCCCTTTTCATGCGGCCTTTTGATTCCTTCCCCACCGGCCGCCAGAGACAGACAGAACCTCGACCCTCCCTCCTTTCTGCCACAGAGGCACCAGATCTCCCAGGATGGAGGGGGCGGTGGGGAGCAGACATGAGCACTGGTCCTGAGAGAGAAGGTGACCTTGCTGCAAAGAACCCATCTACCTTCTAAAAGCCAAAACTCCTCTTTCTAATTCTGGAAGATTGCTGATAAATCTCTGCAACCCTGTCTTTGGGGACACTGGGTTCTCTAAAAGGGTCTGTTTAGGAGAACCAGAGGGCCAACTCTCCCTCCCACCTGGCACTTGGGAACCCCGACCTGTGCCCACAGGCCTTTGCTGTGGATCCTTCAATGTGGGGCAGAGGAGAGAGCATGAGTCAGGAACCATCCGACCTGGAGGGCAAGCTCGGCCTCCACAAAAGGGTGATTTAGAACCAGAGGAGTATGGTGACTTCTCTGAGGCTCATCTGCAAAGGGGAGAGCAACTCCTGCTTGTAGGGGGGCAGTGAGGAATAAATGAGAGTGCCTTGTGGAAGTGCTTTGTCCACTGGCAAGCTCTAGGCGTCTGTGAGATGTGGTTATCACCAGAAGATAACAGACTGGGACAGCCTTGGGACACACAAAATGGCTGCAGTGGGCAGGGAGGCCAGAGGGGGGCTGGAAGGGAGAGACGGGCCTTGAGCCAGGCGTTGGGATTAGGGGTGGAGGGGGAGTGGGTTTCCAGGAGCATGGGACTGGAAAGTGCGGTCAGTGGGGCCCGGTCCACAGGCCAGAAGAGAGGACAGAGCCAGATGCCGGGACTTGAGTGCCTGGCCACTGAATCTGCACCCAGTACCCAGCCATCAGGGAACCTCCACCCAAGATGAGCAGCCCTGGAGAGACTCCTCTGGCAGCAGTGAGAGGGGAGCGCTGGGAAGCCAGCCTGGAGGCTCCCATAATCTGTGTGCCATCCACTCTGTTCTTAATTGTGGTTTCGGAAGTGCAGTTCCCCCTCTGACTTCTCCTGATAGTTGAAATGGGCTTGAGAGTTGAGGCTCCCGCCTCCTTTCCATCTCAGGAGGACAGCCCTGGCTGGCCGGAGATCTGGGGCAGCGGGCTCTCCTGTGGGAGAGTAAGGAGGCCAGGTGGCAGTAGGCAGCACCCAACAGGTGACCCAGTGCTGTTCACACGCGTGTTCTCATCTGCACCGATGCCACCAATGGTGTCCCGAGGCTTCCCTCCCACTTCCCAGCAAGGCTGGGAGCCCGACCGGTCTGAGCTGTCTCAGGGACAGAAGCTGGTTGGGGACCCATGGCAGTGCCAGCCCAACACATACACACACACTGACACACTTGGGGATGAAACGTGCGGAGGACAGGGCCATCTCCGCTCTGAGGGAAAACCACACAAACCACAGGGCCACGTGGTGTGCCAACGCGCCGGCCTTTACCTCCTCCCACCCACCGGAAGGAGATGGTGCTGTGGCCGGCCGGCCCTGTCCATGCGTTGTGGCGAGGCCTGTGTCCTCAGCGCCTCCCTGCACAGCAACCTTATCACTGAGACTTGGAAGTGTCGGCCAGGTGGCCTTGGCTGCGCGAGGTCTGGGGCAGTGGGCTCTTCAGTGGGGAGTAGAGGCACCTGAAATCACTTTCCCTTCTCTGCCCGTGGCTGATAATCCTTCTGAAACACCAGTGCACAGTTCCCATCCTTGTCGTGGCTTTGGACGAAACGTCCTTTAATGTTAACTCTGAATGCCAGCCACAGAAAGACCACACAAGGACGAGAAGGGCAGACATCGGGAGGGGTTGGGCTGGCCTCGAGACACATGTGGGGATGACCTCTTGGGAGGAAAGTTTGAATTGCAGTTTATTTCCATGCATCTTGAGCCTGCCTCCTCCACAGAACAGGCAGAGGAAGGCGGCAGAATCCGGGACAACGGGAGACTTGGTTTGTTGGGTTCTGGCTTAGTGAGGTTTGTGTTCTGAGACCCCGGAGCAACTCCCCATGTCACATAGTTTTCTCCTCCTCATGGTAGCCTGTCAAGACCTTTGATCCAAAAAAGAGGCTGAGAAGCCAGCCCCCCGCTGTGTGCTCTGGACAGCTCCCAAAGTGCTTCGTGCTCAGTGCTTCTGTGTACAAGATGGGACGACCGTACATGAAGGCGTTTCACGGGGTTGCCGTGAGGATCAACGGATAGATGTAAAAGGCAAGGCACCATTTAGCGAAGGTGGCATTTTCCTCCCAGTGGAAAAAAGAAGCACTTCTTACTACACACAAATAAAACTTCAGTCCCCAGAGCCAAGTGAGTCCGAGAAATGAAGCCAAATGCAAACCTGGAAGGCTGTGGCTGGAACTCTCCACGCCGAGGGCTTTGAAGTGAGGGCTCTCCCTCCCTCCAAGGGCTCCGGCAGCTCCCCCGGCCGCCTGATGAAAGGGGAGACAGGCTCTGTTGTGGTTTGACACATGCCGCAGATGTCAGGTTGCAACTCCGTTCTGCAATTAGCTCTCAGAGGTGGCAGCTGTGCGGAGTGGAAAGAGCCCGGGCTCGGAATCAGGGTGCGTGGTGCCAGTGCTGGCCGTGCCCCATACCACTTACCCGGCCTCCATTCCTTTGTAGGTAAAGTGGGCATGATAACAGCACAGCCCTCCTCCTTAGGGCTGCCAACTCTAGCAAAGGAAAATATAGGATGCCCAGATCAATCTGAATTTCAAATAATCAACCAATAATCTTTTAGGACAAGGCTATCCCATGCAATATTTAGGACATACTTATACTGAAACATTGTTTGATGTTTATCTGAAATTCAAGGTTAACTGTACGGCTTGTGTTTTACCTGGGAACCCTTCTTCCTCAGGAGACTTTACAAGGGGTCATGTGGGTAAAATGGCTTCAAAACTGTAAATGCTTTGAAAGTACAGATTGGGAAGTATTCTGGAAAGACGGTGGGCGGTAACTTTAGCAACCAATATAGTCTTTCATTTTGAAACTCCTAAGGCCCCCAACCCGCTTCCATCTCCACCCCCACTCCAGTGGAATCTTTTCATTTCCAAAGGGCTCCCCCGCTCTTCCAGACCCTGCTCCCCTCTGGTTCTCATGCGGCCGCTGTCCCCGCCCACCCCCAAGGTCCTGGAGAAGCTCGCTGGGGTTCTTGGAGGCTGCTGAGGTCATCCTCCGCTCGAGGTCCTGCCCACCATGGTTAACGGGGCTGTGGCCTTCAAGGAGCGTGTGATGCAGTGGGGGGCTCCCAGGTCCATTCAACAGGCCCAGCTGGCATGTGTGCTCTCCTCTGGAAGCAGAGACATCGGACAGCTGCTTCCCATCTCTGAGCTGCGGAGTCCTCATCTGTACAACGGGAATGATGCTAACCCTGTCTCGTCTTTAAGACAGGAAAATGAGATGATACCAGGAAAGCACCTACTCTGGTGCTAGGCACACAGTAGGCACTGAGTCAGTGCTGCTGCTAGTTACCACCACCACCTGGGCACCTGCCCTCCGCTGTGCCAGGCTGGCCCGCTGGCGGTCACCATGTGTTCTGTCTGAGGGGAAGGCTCTCTCTCACACTGCCTCCCCCGCTACATTTCCACACTCTCAGGTCTCCAGCTTACTGGCCAAGCCAGCTTCTGCCTCTCCAGGGCCCACCTGTCTGCCCCTCCCCAAACCTCACTGGATATGCTCTCTTATGACAGGAATTTGGTCACTGTCATTGTTCCCCAAACGCAGCAGAGAAACAGACAACTCAGCCTGCACCGCAAGTGCACACCACCAGTCACACCACCAGCCCATTCCCTCCCTCCCCCACCAAGACCTTCCAGAAACCCAGCCACCTCAGGGAAGCAGGGCAGGTGCCTGAAGAGGGGCTCTCTGCTGCCTCCTTCTTGGGACCCCAAGTGGCTTTGAGGACAAAGTATATTTGAGGAGGGGGTGGATAGAGAACAATGAGAAGGAGGGGACTCTGGCGTCCTTTGTTTTGGTTCTTTCAGCCTGAGGAAGGACGTGAGAGTCAGGAGCCTCTGCCTGTCTCCCCTCGGAGCTCTGGGCCCATCGCTGGGCTGCAGTTTTCCTCTCGTCAGAAGGCGAGACTAACACACACATGGACCACCCCCCAGAATTATTCATTCATTCATCCAACACACATTCTTCTGGTGGGATTGGGGGACACAGAGGTGAAGGACACATCCCTGCTTTTGTGGGGCCCCCAGGCTCAAGAGAGAGGGACAGAATGAGGCAGATACACGCAGGGAGGGAGAGCTAGGGCAGAGGAGACTTGGGTCCCTTGGAATAGCATGGGGGGCAGGATCCCAAAGGTGTGCAGACAAATGGGGCGTGAAGAATAATATCAAGTGCAACATGCATCGGCTGACAAAAATTTAAAAGTTGGCCATCTCAAGTGTTGGCAGAGATGTGGAACAAGAGGAACATACACACCCTGCCAGGGGGAGGCTAACTTAGTACAGCTATTCAAAAAATGAGGCCCATTCCCTATGACCCTGGGAGAACTCCACTCCCCAGGTACATGCCCTGGAGAAACGCATGCACACGTGCACCAGGGGAGCCACACGAGAACACTCCAGCAGCACTGCTCACCGCAGCCCGGGCCTGAAACAGCCCAAGGGCCATCCGGGCTGGAATGCAGGCGCGTAAAGCATGGCATGTTCACACGCCAGAACGCTACACAGCTGTGAAAACACACGCGAGGGAATTACATGCAGTGCAGGGACGGATCTCACAGACACACACACGAAACAGTACACGCGTGATTCCATTTTTACCAAGTTTTAGAACAAATAAAACAAAACCAGGTTGCTTTAGGGATGTGCACGTGGGTGATACAACTCTAAAAATCAAGGCCGTGACTGTCACCAAGTCAGATGGTGGTTTCCTCCGTGGCAGAGCTTCTCCACTGTGGTGATTTTGCTCCTCCACCCAGGGCATATTTGACAACGTCTGGAGACACTGTCATTAAATTTGATCGTCATGACTATGGGGGTTGGGGGACTGTGCATCCTACAACGCACAAGACAGCCCCCCCACATCCCCAAGAATTATCCTGCCCCGTGTCATAGTGCTGCTCTTGAGACACCTGGTCTAGGGGACAAGGGAGATGCTCACACAGGGCTTCTAAGATCCTGGCAATGTACAAGGGTGGTCATTTTATATATATCCTCTAAACTCTACATAAATGTGTTATATACTCCAAAAATAATTCCAGAGCTGGCAATTAGGTGTTTGAGAGCTCACCAGGGAGGCCCATGAGATGAGGCCAGCCTTGGCCTCCAGCTGCAGGGGGACCCAGGGACCAGTGTTGTTGCTGGGACACCCTTCGGAAGGCCTTTCAGAGACCTGGGCAGCCCAACACGTGCCCTCAACACCCCCCCAAGAAACCAGAGCACGGAGGGGCTCCCCATGCCAAGGACAAGTGCCCTGCCTAGTGAGGTGAGTTCTCTGGGCTCTGCTCCACTTCGGGGTGTGGTGGGGGCCTGGGGGGCCAGGTGGAGAGATGGCCTGGCCAGCTGCCTCCCCTCGTCTGTACTTAGGGGGACCTTCAGTCCAGGGCTTCATTGAGGCATTTTGGGGGGTGCAGGAAATAGATACTTTCAGTCCTTAGGTTCCACAGGTGGGCGCACCACCCAGATAAGCTCTGAGCCTTTACACCCCAAGATTAGTAAAGAAGGGCAGCAGCAAGGTGTCCTGGAATTCAAACTCAGACCTGGGTTTGAATGTGGCCTTGCCAATTATAAGTGGTATGACCTTGAACAAGTTACTTAATTTTGTTGAACCTCAGCTTCATCATGTGTAAGAAATGGAAATAGTGGTGTTGGCGTCATAGTGTTGACACGAGGAAAAGACAAAACAATGTAGGTAAGATGGCCAGACGAGCATCGAGGGCACAGGAGCGGCTGCTAAGTGGTAGCCATGACTGTGGTCATCGTTAGAGGCAGCACAGCCCTTGGGAAGACCGCTGCGTGCAGTGGCATGGCATGCAGTGGCCACCACGGGCCTCCAACCCACTCTGCATCGCCTGCAGGAGTTCAAGACTCTAAGTGTCCTCTGTCTGTTTCCCTGCAAATGTCCCTTGCTATTGACCAATTTAAAAAATTATTAGCCCCTTTAGGGAATCAAGAGAAGGAATCGGGTCCAGACCTGGGCCAAGGCTCTGGAAGGGCCTGGTGCTCGCTGGGGCCGGTGCCAAGAGGCGATGGTGTGAGAGCTCGCACACTAATGGGAAAGGCAGGGCCCCCTGGCTCTGCTTCCCCCACCTCCACCTGTACCCCGGATTCTCTTGCCAGGGTTGGAGACTCTGTTTCATTTCACCAAAAAGATCATGTGTTCTATCACTTGGGGTCCCAGCAAGCAAGAGGTGGCACACTCGAATTAGGATAATGTGAAGGGGGTTTAACTAATGGACTATTCAAATGGTGCGAGCAGGTGGAGGGCTGCCTCAAGGACGGTGCAGGCCCTGAAAGGCTGGGACGATGGGAGGGTTCCCAAAACCTGGAAGGGAGAGTGGCCCAGACAGGGCTGCCTCAAGGGGGCTGGGACCTTCAGTCCTGCAGGATCTGCTAGAGGAATGAATACTCCTACTCACTCTCCCCCTCCCTTAGGTCTCCTGCTGGTGCCTGGCTGATTCTAACAGGAAGACAGTGGGCAAGGGCCTATTCACACCGTCCGTTCAGCATCCTGGACACAGAGCAGGTTGGGGACGGGGGAGTGAATAGAGATACCCAGCACAGGGGTATGGGAGGGGGGTTAATTCAAAGGAAGCTCCATTTGGGGGCTCTCTCTGGTGAGGCATCGCTACCCCATACGTCAGTCTTGTGAAGACTCACTGCTTCATGTCTGAGCTTTAAAATCAACTGTATTGAGGTATAATTGACACATAATAAAATGCATGCATGTTCAGTGTACATTTTGATGAGACTTGACAAATGTATACATCCATGTAACCATCGCCACAATCAACCTACAGGACATTCCCATCGCGCGAAAGGACTCAGAGCCCCTTCCCAGTCAATACTCCCTTCCACCTTTGGCTCTAAGCAACCACTGCTCTGCTTTCTAACACTATAGATTTGATTTGTCTTTCCTAGAGATTCATAAAAATGGAATAATACAGTGTGTACTCTTTTGTGTCTGATTCCTTTCCCTCTGCATGATTTTGAGTCATCTGTGTTTCTGTGTATACCAGTTGTTCACTGATTTCCTTGCTGAGTTAGTATTCCATTGTACAAATTGTCACAATTGAGTTATTCCTTCACCCGTTTATGGACATTTGGGTTGTTTTTAGGTTTTTGCACACAAGACTTTGTAGAGATGTGTATTTTCATTTCTCTCAGGTAAATACCTGTGAGGGGCCTCCTAGATCGCTTTGTGTTTCTTTAACTTTATAAGACACTGCCAAACTGTTTGCTAAAGTGGCTGTATCTTTTTTTGCACCCACCAGCAAAGCAGGAGGATTCCAGTTGCTCCACATCCTCACCAACACTTGGAATCATCAGTCTTTTGAACGTTAGCCCTTCTAGCGGGGATGCAGTGATATCTCATTGTGGCTGAGTTTGAATTTCTCTATGACCAACCACAGTTACATCTGTTCATGTGCCTGCAGGACATTCAGACATCTTTTGTGAAGTATCTATTCAAACCTTTGCCCATTTTTGTGAGTTGTCTGTATACTTATGTTTGAATTATTTTCTCCCAGTCTATGGCTTGACTTTTCACTTCTTAACAGTGCATTTTGAAGGTCAAAAGTTTTTGATTTCTCATTAAGGCCCTTCTTAAACACAACTATGAGGCCATGTAGGAAGGGCCAACTTCCTCAACCCTGCCCCCGCCCCTCCACAAGGCAGAGAGACACGCGGGCCCAGGTGTCTCTTCCATCCCCTCAGTTCTCACAGGAGAGCCTGGATGGAGACACTGCCTCTGTGTCAGATGAGAGGAGCCCAAAAGAGCACTTTGCTCCTTCCTGCAGCTTAAAGTAGACGCAAGGGGCTCACACCTGGGGCCCTGCTGAAGCTGCCAAGTCTTCAGCCGCCCCAACCAACTCCTCCCTGGGTGCCAGGCCTCGGTCCACGAGGCTCTTCACGGGCATCTCCTCACCGAGTCCTCACGACCACCTGTGCACGGAGTCATTGTCTCCACTGGATGGATGAGCAGTCGAGATATGAACAGGTGTGTCCATCAGGAGGCGGAAACTGTCCTCTGACAGAGCCAATTTCATCCAAGCATCATTAACCAGGACTTACAGAGCTGAAAAGGCAAAGGGAGCACCGAGGCATCCCAGAGGTCGTGACAGCAGGAATATGCAAAGAGCTCCTGCAACTCAATAAGAAGAAAGCAACTCAATTTTAAGAAAATAGGCAGGTGATTGCAACAGACACTTCAGAGAAAGTATAGGAATGGCAAATAAGCATATGAAAAGATGCTCAACGTCAGTAATAGCCCCTAGGACTGGGGGAACAAAGGTGAAACTTTGGGGCTATAAAGACTAGACACTTGGAGGAGGGGCCTGCGAGGCTGGGACCAGACCTCTGAGCAGGTGGGTGTCTCCGAGGGGACGCGATGGGGCTGGCTCTGGGAGAGTGGAGGAAACAGACAACTGGAACTGGCAGCTGCTGCTCCAGTGCAGGGCCACTGCTGGAGCACCGCTGATGGGAACAGGGAGGCATGCAAAGGAGCAAGTCCCTTCTCCCTCCTCCAGCCCTGCAGGCTCCCTCTGGTGCCCCCTCTTGGCAGAGCCTAAGGGGAAGCCACTGGCGAGGTAGAAGCCTGTTTGTAGAGTCCCAGAGCAGCACAGGACAGGCCCCCATCCCAACGCAGATAAGGCAGCAAGACAGCCAGCCTGATGTCCTGGCTCTGGGCTCTGCACCCAGGGGTCCTGGACGGCCCTGCCTGAGGCCTCCTGGCTGCCTGAGCTAGGGGTACCCTCCAGGGAACCAGAGGAGCAGAGTCCAGGGAGCTGGACAATCGTGCCTCTCTCCTAGACACAGCACCCTCTTCTTCAACTGGAGTCTTCCCAGGGCAAAGCCATCAGGATCCCAGATGGAACATCTCTCAGATTTATTGCAGTTTTCTGAAACTAGCCTCTTCATTGTGATGACCATGGCAGCCACCACTCAATTCGCCTCTGTGAGTCCCCCATTCTCAGAAGTTTCCAGGGAATGGAGCCACACCCCAGACTCAAAGGTGCTGGGAGGAGCTTTGAGATGGGGAGTGTGGGTTGCTCTTCCCTGGTGCCTGCCAGACCTGGGTGGTCACCAGCAGGAGACCCCTCTCTCTCAATCTTCCCCAGGCCCATGGTCATCCATGGAATTCATCAGAGCCAGCCTCCCACTGCAGAGCCCTGTACCCCAAACTCTCAGGCCCCCTGACCACCACCTCTCCTCTCTGTGATGAGGCCACATCCGGTCTGATCTCTGAGCAGTGGTACACCCAGGGATCAGTGGCCCCAAGTTTGGGCTCACAAAGCCATGTGTTCAAATCCTGACTCTGCCATAAGCTAGCTATGTGAAGTTGGCCACAGTACTCAGTCTCTCTGTGCTTCATCTGCTACTCGTCTAACCAGGCGACACTAGCACGCCCTCTCCCAAGCCTGTTAGGAGGGCTGCACAGTGCCAGGCACGCCAGCTCTGGCACGGTACCAGGCGAATGGCTGGTGTACAAGCAAGGCAGCTGTTGTAATTAGAGTTAGCTTCAGATGTGGGGTTCTAGGGTCTCCTCTGCTCTCCTGCCCTCCTCCGGGGCATAAGTACCATCCGTGCTTTCCAATTTCACACCTGGCCCTGCAGGGTTGCCCCCTCATCTGTGGCCCCCCATCCGGCCCTGCCAGTCAGCGCACCAGACTCTGATTCCCTGGCCCGGCCCACACTGCTGTGACCAAGAAGAGTCGCTGACCCATCAAAGACACCTTGGGCACAGGGCCCGTCCAGGTACCTGTCCAGGTCAGCAGCTCGTGGACAGACCGCCCCCCACCACCGGTTAGTGGGGCTGTCAGCCTGTGGTCCCAGCTGGCTCTCCCCACGTTCCGCGCCAGCATCCATGGGCAGCGGGATGTCTGCCTCCTCCGCTTTGATCGGGACGGGGGGGCTCAGCGGTGGGTTTGGGACCATCTCTGTGATGCGTTTTGACAGCCTTGGCCGAGCATATGCTTTAAATCCTCATGAGAAAGGGTCTTTTTAAGTGGAAAGGGAGGCCACAGCAGCCTTCAAAGGGCTCTCTGGACAAATCAGGATATAAAGAAGACCCCTGGCTCTGTGTCACTCTGCTGCCCCATGTGCAAGTTCAGTGTGGCTCGAGAGAGAGGACTCCTGGGCTGTCCTTCAATCCAAATGGTGACAGCGGAGTCGAGTGCAGCCCAGCTCAGTCTCCCCTCCACAGGTGTCCTGCGTCAGGCCTCCCAGGCCCCCGACCGTACCTCGGAACCGGTCCCCCTCGGCTTTCCATCGTACACCACCTTAAGCAGAACCTGCGTTTCTAATGGCTTTGGAAGGAGTTAGATAATTTGTAACTGACGCACATGGACAAACTTAACGAGATTTCAACTCAGTACTTCTGCAAAGCAAGGATATCCAGCCAGGAGGACCTGGAGAGTAGACAGAACATTCCAAACAAAAAGATTTTGCCCTTTTATTCTTCTTTCGTCATTAGGCCCCCTGTTCCAGGTGATCTGAACATATCCTCTAGAGCAACTGCCACCTTGGGGTCCTGCTCTCTGGCTGCCAGCAGGGTCAGCCTTTCTCCCTGAAGGTGCTCGGAGCCAGGCTGGGCCTCCAGGAAGGCCGGGCAGGAACCTTCTCTGGAGCTGGCGTGTCCTTCTGTGTTTAATTTTCCTGTAAGTCAGCTCTGATTAAGGGGGATGGCCTCATGTTTTGTGTATTCAGAGCCGAGTTCTGAGAGCACCTTGCGAGGGCGGGAGAGGCCCCCTGCCTGGCAGGCGGGGGCAGAGGGGTAGCTGCTGGCCAGGTCACCCCCAGCACACATGTCTGCTACCTATCAGATCTCACTGGGGGAATGATCAGCAGGACGCTGAGATCATCTGACAGCCTCCTCCTAACGAGACCCAGGGCTGCTCCCACGCCTGTGTGGGAGGCTGGAGCAAGAGGAACCACCAACCTGGAGAAACATCTCCAAGGGAAGAAAGATGTTCTCTCCCGGGCCCACTCTGCGATGTGGGACGGTGGACCCCAGCACTCCAGGAGCGGGTGCCTTCATGCTCCACTTTCCACCTGGGACAGCTGCTTCTCAGGTCCCTTCAGGTAAAGACAGGAACCTTCAATATTTACTTACGACATTTGGCATCTCTGTCGCTGGTTCACTGCTGATGGCTTCGGGCAGGTGCAAGAGGAGGCGAGTTCAGGTCTCACGTCCAAGAACTTGCAGTCCTCCTGGGGACACAGGGCGGATCCCGTGGAATCCCACCAGGAGCATCAATGTGCAGCATGGAAAAGGGGCAGTTCTGTGCACAGGGTTCCCATCTAGAAGCATAAATCAGATTATGTGTTCCCCTGCTGAAGATGCTCTACTGGGTCTCACACCACTCATAAAACATCCCGGCTCCTCGCCAAGACACTCCAGTCCCTGCCCAGCTGGGCTCCAGCCAGGATGGTTTCCTTTTGTTCTTCAAATGCTCCCTACAACCCCCAAGCCTGTGCACTTGCTGTTCCTGTGCCTGGAACTCCCTTCCCCAGATCGTCACAGGGCTGTGCCTTCTCACCACTGAAGTTTCAACCCAAATGCCATCTCCTCAGACAGCCCTTCCCAGACCAGCGGTATAAACGAGGCTCTCTCCCCAGGCGCTCCTGGTGGCACCAACTCATCACAATGTCCTACTTAGCCCTTACCATGATATCTTTCCTGTGGATTGATGGATTGACAATCTCTCATCCTTCCCATTGGAATGTAGCTCCATGAGAACAGGGGCCTTGTGAATCTTGTTCTTCCCTGTATCCTAGAATGTGAGGATGTCTGACGAGTCTAACAGAGGAGACTCGTTAAATACTTGTGGAATTTGGGATGGAAGAGGGAAGAAGGAATCTACACACAGCAGCTGCTTAGAAATGCTCCCAGCAGCCCACGTCTGCAGCCAGGGTGGTGCAACCATGACCTCAGCTCCACCACCTGCCAGCACGTGGGGATGAGCCTCAGTTCCTTTGTAAGTAAAATACTAGGACTGTTGAGAAGAAAAGTGTGGACTGCTTGGTAAGGATCAAATGCGACACATAGTAAGTGCTCTGTAACTTGTAGCTTCATCCCGCTCACCATCACCACTGATACCATCATCACCAGCACCACCATTATCATCATTATCTACACTGCAGCTCAGCAATGATCCACTTTAAATCCTCTTTGCTGTCTCCTCTTACCAATGAGCAAACACTGTTGGTTTCCTGGCCCAAAGGCATCCCTACCTTTCTCCTTCAAATAGAACCCTGATTATCTGATAACAGATGTTTTGATCTGAGGTTAGGTGGGTGCAGAACCTGGTCTAGGGAGTGGGCATATGAGCCATCCCTGGTCAAGCTTCTGGCAGAAGTTTTCTTACCAGAAAAGAGAGGCACATGAGCCAGACTTGAATACAGTTGTATAAGAATGTGATATCTGGAGTTGTGGCAGCTATATTGTGACCAAGAGACAACATTCATGGGGACAAAAATGCTAACATGCTGAAGATAGGAAAATAGAGAGCTAGAAAGAGCCTTGCTCCTTGATGACATCCTCAAGCCATTGAACTGACTTTCCTCAGTTTCCTGGTAAGTATGTATATTTTCTAAGTCACCTTAATTAAGCTGTTACTTGCTGCTAAAAGCTAAGATAGCAAATGTGGTTTCAGGCTGCCTACAGAGCTCTGATCTGGTACTCCCTACAGCAATCTGTACTCCAGCTGGCCATGTACCCTCCCTCCCTCCGGGACACCAGCTAAGCTGGGCCTGCGGAGAACCCGCCCCTGCGCTCTCCCCTCTCCCTCCCACAGAGGAAGAGAAGCGTGCCGGGGAGTGTGTAGGAACTGGGATGGAGGAATCAGGGACGGCAAGAACTCTCTCACTTAAAGGGAGGAAGGAGTGGGGATAACTGCCTTCAAAGGCCTCTGTTTCTGGATATTTGAAATAATAAATGATCAAATATTTTAAAATGATAAATGGTAAATTCTCTGAGAGAGAGAAAAGGTAGAACAACTCCACGTGTGAGATGCTGTGCCCTCAGCATAAACGGAGGGCCAAACCTGAGGTTAATCTTACTTTATGGTCAAGAATTTAACACGTTGCACACTGGACTATGCCCCAAAGTGAGGCCCCCTTTCATTTTCTGTGACATGTCTCCTCTCTCAGGATGGTGGAGGGGAGCAGGTGGTCACTGAGTTCACAATGAAGGGAATCCCGGTCTCTTTCAGGGAAATACTCAGCTTTTCTCCCTCTTTCCTCTTTTTCTTCCCAAAACAGCTTCTAAAAGTAGAAGAAAGCTTATGTGTCCTCCTCTGGTGGAGGGAGGGGTCTCAGGAAACTGAGGGACAAGCCCTGGAGCTGTCCTCTCGAGGCACTCCAGACCTCACGATGGTGCTCAGCGTGAGAACCCACGGTCTTTCCTTCAGCACGGTCAGTGCTCACGGGCCCCCGATCTCAGCCCTGGTCCCATCCTCAGCGAGCTGCATGCCCCGTGTCTCAGCACCATGCACCACCTGGCCCTGGCTCAGCCTCCCCCAGCCCCGTCTCTCCTCTGGGGTCACCTGGGCCCTCACCACGGCAGCCCCTGGCTGCTCTACTCCCTACGTCGCACATCTCTCAGTGGGAGCGTGTGGACAACTCCAGCTTCCTCTAGAGGAGCCAAAGGAGACCATCTGCTATTTGTGACGCTCCCCCTCTAGCCATTGCTGACTCTGTCTTCTGGGCGGTGGCGTCCTGCTGGATGCAGTGCTTCTCAAAGAGGGATCAAAACTGTCTCTGTCTATCCCCCTGGACACTATAAATAATCTCTGAAATCAGAAATACCCTCAGACTTATCTGTATCTTCTTACACCACATCTCTCTTGGGTTTCATTGGGGAGGGCTTGTGGGGGAAGCTGGATGACATGGTCCAGCTTCCTCCTCTCCTTCTCCCCCCAACACTAGAAGAAGTCTTCCTCCCCTCTTGCATCCTGATGGGATTCTTCTGGGCATTTCCTCCTTCCCTGCCCTGGGGATCTCCACCTTTTAGACCACACCTGCTTTCTCCTCCCCTGGAGCATGAACCCCATGGCTCTGCCTCAGTGGGCAGGTAGGATTTCAGAGAAAAAAGCCAGCTTACTCATTTTAGAATACACATTGAGAGGCATTTTAAAAATAGCGTCCTGGTTATATTCACATCTGCCCACTCTGCAAAGACTTGCTCAGTGGCAGCTCTTTGACTAGAATCTATTTCCCAATGAGAAGCCATCAGTAGCTCCCTCCCGCTGGGCTTGTTAGGCAGATGGCAACAGCTCTTTCCCCACCCCGTCCCTCTCCATTTCAGCCAGCCCATTTCTGCAGGGCCTCCAGGCTCTGGTGTTTCTACCACGTGGAGTGCCCAGGCTGTGTCTCAATCATCCTGCACACAGGCTGCAGCAGGGCCACCCTGAGGGTATGATCAATGTGGCTGAACTAGACGAGAAAGGCTTCCTGGAGGAGGAGGGCCTGGAACTCAGCCCTGATGGATGGGTATGAATCAGACTGGGGAGAGGTTGGGGACAGCTTGCTCAATGACCCAGAGGCAAGATGAGTGTGGTGGGAACATGCACTTGCCCTAGAGTCTCCCTGGTAAACTACTTGACCTTCAATACCCAGATCCAAGGGTCTCCAAAGTTCCGTCAACATTGCTGACATGCACTCTGTGCCAAGAGGGGGAAAACACGGGCCCTCCTTGATCAGAGGCACTGGGCACCCCTACCAGCTTAGGTCTGGCAGCCCCCCAGGCCCACTCTGCAGCTCCCTAACGCCCTAGAGTGCCGGCCTGGTCCCTTGGTCCTGAGTAAGGAAGACCTCTCTGGGACCCTCTGAGACTCATCCCTTGGGCTTCAGACTGGTTGACCCCGCCCTCCCCCAGGAGGGCTCTGGGCTCCAGTCACTGGAAGGCAGACCCATCCTGGTCCTGATTCATGTTCCCATATTCATCAATCTGCTGTGTGGCCTTGACAAGCCCTAACCTCTCTGGGCCAGTTTCCTCCTTCATAGTGTATCATCCCTTGCAGGGGTCTGAGGATTATACACGTTCATGCACGTAATGCACTTAACACACAGTAAGTGCCCAGCTAACGGCAGTTATTCTGTCTCTTCATAGCTCATCATTAAGGCAGGTCCTGCTTTTATAAGAAGCTTGTCTTCTTTTCCCTGTGGGTCCACACAAGTCTGTGCCAGGCTGCCACATCACAGAGTAGTGTGTCTACCTCACAGAGGCCTCGCCCCTCCCAGGGCCTCCAGCCTCTGCACCCCTGCCGGGATCCCCCATGCTTGTTCTGCTCTTGTCCCTGCTGGGGTGCAGCCAAAGGCCCCGGGAACACTGGGCCCTTCCCCTCTCCTGGAGACCTGTTCTGCCTGTCGGCCTAAGCTCCTTCTGACTCACCTCCCTGTTCTTGTCTCCCATCTCTCCTCACCAACACACTCGCACGCACGCACTCATACGCTTGCACACACACAGGCACACAACTACATTCACGTGTGCTCTCATACATGTACACAGATACACATAACCTACAGGCCAACTGGTGCACAGAATGACTTTCCAGAAACCCCGCGCTGAGGTCTGACCATCCAAAATGCCTCAACCACACAATGAAAAACCAGGTTTAAATGGCACTAGGAGACGAGGGGCCACTCCCCTCACACCTGGGAAGTCAGGATTCATGAGATGGAACAGAGAGGGTGGCAACCGGGAGAAGGAAAGTTAACCTATGTGAGGCGGCCCGCAGAGAGAAGAACGCCGGCTCCCAGCCCTACAGATAAGGCTCAAATCGCTGCTCTGTCATTTCCTAGTTGCGTGGCCTCTGGCAACTTACTTCACCTCCCCGAGTTTCCATTGCCTCATCTGAGAAATGAAGACAATAGGACCCACCTCTGAGCAGTGTTGGGAGAATTGATCCAGAAAATGTATATAAAACACTAAGCACAGAGCAGGCACATGGCGAGCACTCTATAAGCAGAACAGGTTTTTATTATCAGTATCAGGCCCTTGGAGACTAGGAAATAAATGAAGGCCAGAGGAGCCAAAGAGGGCTGCGTGGACGCTGAGCTGGCCTCATAGAGGGGTCCCGATCACAGAAACAATGTGGGCACAGGAAAGAGACTTTACACATGCACAGTGCTGGTTGGCAGAGGGCTTGTCCTGCGGGGTGGAGGGCATTCAGAGGGAACTCTAATCCTGGAGTGAATCCTACTGAAAATCCTCTTAGCCCAAACTCCTTTGGAACTGGTTCAAGGGCCTCGGAATCAGTGAGCATCCTTGGGTATGTTACAACAAGCAGGAATCCGCACGGTGGGGCAGCTCAGGCCCAGGCCCCACGTCTCAGCACTACTGAAAGACCCAACACTGCCCAAATAATGGAATCCAGAACATCAGGCTCTCTGAGACCAACAAATCCCGCTTTGATCCCGGCTGCCCACTTACTGGCCACGTGACCCTAGACAAGGCAATTCGCCTCCTTTATGGGATGGGCAAATGATGCTCAGTGATAGCTGTCGGCAACCACAACTCCAGCACCAGCCCGCCCCCCAGTCCTGTTTCCTGCCCAAGCTCTGAAGCCCCTCTCTGAGGATCCGCGCCCACGTGGTCACTGTCCATGATGTTCCTCCCCTCCATGTGAACGCTGACGTTCCTCTCCTCTCCGGAAGAATTCAAAGGGCCCTGGAAAGTTGTTTATTAGGAAAAGCTGTGGGAGTCTGTCCTGCTTAGTGGAGGCGCTGACCTCTCCCATCCTTCCCTGCATATTTCCCCCCAGCGACATCTTTTCATGTTCCCTGGCTCACTTGGGTGAGTCACAGATCTGTAAATCCCGACCACAGAAAGCTTGGCAAAGTACGTTAGGTGTTTATTGGAAGGGGAAGGAGGCAAATGATCAAAACATTGGCCGTGGCTCTCGTCTCTGAAATCGCAAGAGCAAGTCTTAAAATCTATGTTTGAAGCATCTAAGCAGATTCATGGGGCACTCTTTTTCTTTTTTTTAACCACGATGAGCATAAGATTGTATAACACTCCTCGGCTGCAGTCAGATCTTTAGGCTGCCTTTGTATGGGTGCCAGATAGCCAGGTGAAAACTGAGAAATGCAATTCGGTTTTCAGTTTCTCTACTGACAGAGAATATCATCTAGTCAGAGCCCCAGTGATACGAACACAGGCTGTGGTTCTCTGTATACCCATGCTGATTCCTGCCTGCCTCCAAGCCTTTGCACATGCTGTTCCCACTGCTTGCAACTCCATTCCACTCTCTTCAGGGAGCATTTGTCATTACTCTATGCCAGGCCCTGGGCTGGGCACTGGGACACAGAGATGAACCACACACAGTTCCTGACCTTGAGAATCAGTGAGGGAAAAGAGGCTAACAGAGGGTGAGACCCAAGGTGGGTCTTGAAGGATGAGCAGAAGTTCTCCAAACCGACAAAGAAGAGAAGGCCCCTCTCATGTGAGCACGTCTTCTCATCCTCGAAGACCCAGCCTGTGTCTCCTCCTCTGGGAGTGTCCCCTCTTGTGGAGTTGGTGACTCTTCCCTGTGTCCATGCTATACCTGCTACATGCCCTCCCTTGCCCTCCCTGTGCCAAAACCCACTCCTGGCTGATTTATCTGCCCAGTGGTCCAGGCCGGGGTTGGGAGAGCTGACACTATTTCCTCCCTGCACCTCAGGTTCAGCTCCGGACCTGCTGCACGGCGGGTTCACTGAGTGTCTGGTGGTGTTTCGAAGCTGAGCCTCACCATTATCGGCTGGCACAGCGTCATGCGAGTGTTGACTGCTGTTCTGTTGGGGAACCACACCTGAACCCCACCCGCTGAGCCCACCGCTTCAAGCATCTGAGCCCTGACGGGGTCTGGGTGGGATTAACCCCTGGGTCCCAGCCTCATTCCAGCATCGTGGTTCGTAGTGGTAGTGGGGGGGCCCTATTCAATCAAGGAAGAAGTATGCTTTGAAATGAAAACGCTTCTCTTTCTGATCTGCCTGGCTCTCGTTCTCCTGCCTTCTTAGTATGCATGAATTCAGCCCCCATTTCAAGACTTACCCTCAGCATCTTCTCCACGAGGACAGGGCTGGAGCGGGCTCCCCCTTGGCCCCCCTCCAGTCCTCTCCAAAGACAAATTGCTTACATCTGTCAAGGCTTTTCTGATTAATAGAGGAATACGCCAGGGGATGTCATCAGGGGTTCAGAGGCTTTTGATCAAAGGGGGAGGGGAGCCAGGCCACACATCCCTGTTGGTTCATTTATTAGGTCAGTTCAACACCTTTCCTCCTGAGTGTCCCCAGCAAAGGCCTTCCCACCAGCCCACCATCAGCTCCCACGCCCCTTGAGGGAGGGGAGCAGAGAGGAAGTGGTGCTCCAGTATGGGGGCAGTCGGGAGCCAGAGGCAAGGGGAGAAGAAGAGGGGCAGGTTCGGGAGCCTGGCCTGGGCACTGACTGGGGCAGTGGGCCCCAGTTCTTTTCACTTCTGGGCAACTACTGGGATGAGCACCTACTAGGCAATTCCCCAAAGCATGGAATAAAAAGAAGGAAGGGAGGGAGGGAGGGAGTGGCCAGAGAAGGAATAAGTAAATCAGAGAGAATGAGGGAGGGAGGGAGCTAAGAAAAGAATGAATGAAGGAGAGGAGGAACAGCTGAATTAATAAGTCACTAAGCGTCTGAATAGGCAAAGGAATTAATGATTCACAGAGGTCCTTACAAAAGTTGGATTTTATAGCACAGGTTCACGAAATCACCCAGTGGTTGGTACCAAGACACAGCTTTGGAGGAATACAGGCCTCCCCTCCACCCCAGCTCCTCTCAGTCAATGCTTCTAATAGCCCTGTGAGCTGGGCGAGAGCAGATGAGGCCTGGGGCGGCTGGGTGACTTACCCAGAGGCAGGGGCAACACAAGAAACAGGCCTGCCTCTCAGCTCAGGCTTCCTCCTGCAGATCCAGGTCCCTGAGGAGTGGCTGGTGTCCATCACAGGCTCTGCGTGTCCTCAGGCTGCGAGGTCACTGCCCACCGTGTCCCCTGAAGCTCACCTCGGCCGGGGACTTTGCAGTGGGAACTCCAGAGGGCCATGTAGGGTAAGGTTTCAGTTGGCCTTGGAGGCTGCTAAATTAGGCTCTGAGGATTTAGATTAGCCTAATTTAATGACACGGATGGCTGGCTGGATTGAAGTTCCTTGTTACATTTTTTTTCTTTCAACTCGCTCAACAATTATTTCCGTCAGGTTGGTTGCAAATGTAGCCTGCCCAGGAATTATAATCCATGCCTTACTGAGCAGCAAGGAGACCAGGGGGAATGCTGGTCATGTCCACAGGCACCCCACCCAGGCAGGGTGGCCACAAGTCTGTGCCACGTGTCAGAACTTGGAAGTGAGGGCACGGAGCATCTTGCTGGGCTGGGCTGGCTGGGAGGCTGGCAGACAAGAGACTCATGGAGACATAGCTGGCTGGCTCCTGACTGGGTGGTGACTGTCTCTACGCCCTGCTCTTGGCCCAGAGGGAGCATCCCACATAGACACGCAACCCACACAGGCACGCAGTCACAAAAGACACATATGGACACATCCAGGCTGAGACACACATGGACACTCAGTCACAGACACACACAAGCACACACCCCTAGTTATGACACACAGATCCAAACCACAAGATACTTACACACACACGCACAGACACACCAAGCCCACCCACCCTAATATCCCACTGTCCTAAGCCTAGTTGGGGAGGCACACAGGTAAACAGGCCATAGCAACCCCACATCTCAGGGCTGCGATGGAGGGGGCCGAGGAATCCTGAGGAGCCAGGGGTGTCTCTGGGGTCTTCCCGGGGGAGGAGACGCCCGAGGCCAGGGATGAGTGAAAATGGCAGGAAGGATATTCCTGGCACAAGAAGGAGCCCAGGACAAGACCCAAGGACCCCAGGAGAAGCTGCGCTCGGAGAAGGTAGTCCGTGCAGTGTGGCCGGGCCACAAGGAATGGCCGGGAGCATCTGAAGGGAGTCAGATCCTGGTCTTGTGGCCCCAGCAAGTCAGCCTCAACCTACACACATCGATGCTGCTGGGATTCGGATTAAAAACACCCTTCCCCACTGAGAAGGGGACCATTTCGGGATTCCCCATGCTGGCCGGTGGCATTGGCCGTGGCTGCTGACCCTCCCCATCACCCCCGGTTTCCAGTCCCTTCACAGGCCGGCCCAGCCCAAGAAGGAAGGGCGCACTCCCGGAGAACTCCCCACTGCTGTCTGCGGGGCCACCGCCTCACACCCTGCCAGGGCCTAGAGCCCAGCTGGGGACAGGGTCTCAGAGTCACAGACTTGATTTCACTTGTTCTGGGCAGATGCAAGGTTCTGAGGCCCTGGAAGGTGGTCAGTTCTTAGACCCGTCGCTCACGTGCCGAGTGAAAAAGCCGGATAACTCCCTGCACAGCCATTCCCCAGGGATCTGGCCTCTAGTCCAGGTTCTCCACGGAGCACCGCCTCCCCACGCTTGGCCCCATTTTCTGCTCTCCCCCTGGCTAACTCTTACTTGCCCTTCCAGACCAAACTAAAGTGGCATCTCTTCCAAAAAGCCTTTCTGAACCCCCACACCCACTGCCCCAGGGGAGTCAGACACTCTTCCTCAGTGCCTCCCTCTGTTGAAGCCTCATCAAACAACAGAATCATCATCTGTTTACTTAGGGATCTCCCCAGGGACCCTGAGGGCTCTTCCTCTCTGTGGGCCCAGCTTCCCCACGGAGCCTATGTATTAGCTAGCTATTGCTGCATAACAGACTATCCCCCAAAACTTAGTGACTCAAAACCACAACAGGTATTTATTCCCTCCAAGGTTTCCAGAGGTCAGGAATTTAGCACAGCAGGGATATCTTGTCCACAGCATCTGGGCCCTCAGTGAGGGTCTGCAACTATCTGAAGGATCACAACTGCTGGTGACTGGTGCTGCCTATTGATGGAGAACTAGCTGGGCCTCTCCATGTGGCCTGGGCTTCCTCTCAACGTGGTGGCTGGGTGCCAAGGGCAAGCATCCCAGAAGAGAGAGAGAGAGACAGGGGGACTCTATATCATTTTATGACCTAAAATCAGAGGTCATACAGCATCACTTCTGCCACGCTCTGTTGATCAAGGTAGTCACACACCCCCGTCCACACTGACGGGGAATAAGCAGAGGTCCCCACTTCTCAGTGGAAGGAGTGACAGTCACACTGTAAGAAAAGCAAGTGGAGTGGGATAAACATAGAGGTGTGGCCATCACTGGGAAATACGATCTGCCACAATCAGGTACCAGCAGGTGCTGGGAGAAGGGCTGGTGAGTGAACGAACGAATGAATGAATAAATGACTCGTGTTCTGCACTGTTCATCTCTCCTCTGTCCTCACACAGTTCTTCTCAGTTAAGACTCCAACCAATTCCGAGAAGGCCAAACGGCAAGTCACAACCCTCCTTCCGTTCTGGAGGCCAAGGGGCCATGAAATCTCTCCAGCTTCAGAGTCTGCAGAATTGTCCCCAGAGTGTCAGTGGTGCTCACCGTGGTTTGGGGGAACAGGGGAGGGGGGAAGGGAACTAGAGAGGCTGCCAGAGCAGGCTGGGGAGGCAATTTCCCTCGCTGATTCACAGACACCATTTCAGGAAGCAGATCAATGGAACTAAAACATTAGGGGGAAGTTGCTTTTAAACGGTTTTCTAGATATAAATAACTGTCTTCAGTTATTTAATATTTTTAGGAGAAAAAGTGGTATGTGTACCAGCTGATTATGTTTATTGAGCTCCAATTTTTTAACAACCACTGTGTGCTTTCACAGTTTTTCTTATTCGTAACAGAATGCACTGAGATCTCACCAAGGACCAGGCTCTGTGCTAAGTGCTTTATAAGCACTATTTCTGCAACAGGGCAAAAACGACTAATGCACGAGCATTCAGAGGCTCCCTCCACTTGCCATATTATGATGCAATTCAGCTAATCAGTGGGGAGAGAACAGAAAAGCCCTTTGGCGAGTGAGGATTTCTGGAGCAGGTGCAGGTTACAGGAGAACTGAGGGGAAGGGGAGAGCGACCTTGAGAATCATTCTGGAATGATTCAGGAATGGATCTCCTGCAATGTTCTTAAGAGATGCAGTGAAGATTGAAATACTTTTAAAGTTACTTTTGGCTCTTGACCTGAGCTTCCTTGACTGTGACTCTGCACAGAGTGTTAGCCACGAGGACACTGGAACGTAGAAGGGTTGCATCTCACTTGATCCTCACAACTGAAGGAAACAGAAATTCTCATCATCTCCATTGAAGAGCTGAGAAAAATAAGATGCAGAGAGTCTAAACAATATGCCTAAGGTCACAGCGCTGAGAAGTGGCTGAGCCGGGACTAGAACACAAGTCTCTCTGATCTAGAGGCTGATCTCTTAGCTGCTACAATACTACCTCTTGATCTTTGCAGATGATTGGAAGAGCACAGGCATTTCACCAGAAGGAGATTCCAGGTATTATTTCCCAGGTGGGAGTGGGTGGGCAAGAGGTGCAAGGCAGGGAGTTCCCACCCTGCAGATGGGGCCTGGGACTCTGCTTTTCCTTCTCAGCAGGAACATCTTAGATTACTTAAAGCTTTCAAAGAACACACATTCCAAATAATTCAATTTTAAATGGGCAAAGGATCTGAATAGCCATTTTTCCAAAGACATACAGATGGCCAACAGGTACATGAAAAGGTGCTCAACATCAGTTATGATCAGGGAAATGCAAATCAAAACCACAATGAGATATCTATCACCTCACACCTGTTAGAATGGCTATTATCAAAAAGACAAGAGAGAAGTGTTGGCGAGAAGGAGAAAAGGGAACCCTTGTGAACCACTGGTGGGATTGTAAATTGGTACAACTGTGGAAAACAGTATGGAGGTTCCTCAAAAAATTAAAAATAGGGGCCAGCTTGGTGGCGTAGCGGTTAAGTTCGCACACCCCACTTTGGCAGCCCAGGATTCATGGGTTCAGATCCCAGGCACGGACCTTCACACCACTCATCAAGCCACACTGTGGCAGCGTCCCACATACAAAATCAAGGAAGATTGGCAACAGATGTTAGCTCAGGGCCAATCTTCCTCACACACACAAAAAAATAGAATTACCATCTGATCTGGCAATTTCACTTCTGGGAATATATCTGAAGGAAACAAAAACGCTATGTTGAAGAGATATCTGCACCCCCAAGTTCACTGCAGCATTATTCACAATAGCCAAGACATAGATACAACCTAAGTGTCCATTAATGGATGAATGGATAAAGAAGATGTGGTATATAAAAACAACGAACTATTATGCAGCCATAAAAAAGAACAAAATTCTGCCACTTGTGACAAGATGGATGGACCTTGAGGGCATTATGCTGAGTGAAATAAGTCAGACAGAAAGACAACTACTGTATGATCTCTTTACATGTGGCATCTTAAAAAAAAGAAAAGAAAATCTGAACTCATAGAAAGAGACCAGATTTGTGGGTACCAGAGGAAGAGAGTGGGGGTGGGGGGAACTAGATGAAGGTGGTCAAAAGGTACAAACTTCCAGTTATAGAATAAATAAATACTAGGGAGGTAACGTACAACATGATGACTACAGCTAACACTGCTGTATGGTAGATATGAAAGCTGTTAAGAGAGTAAATCTTGAGAGTCCTCACCTCAAAGAAAACTTTTTTCTCTTCTTTTTTTTCCTATCTATATGAGAGGATGGAAGTTAACTAAACTTACTATGTTAACCATTTCACAATATACATAAGTGAAGTGATTATGCTGTACACTTTAAAGTTATACTGCTATACGTCAAATATTTCTCAATGAAATTGGAAAAAAAAGAACACGCACCCTCCCCTGCTCCATTCGAGCCAGGCCCTGGCCTGTAACAACCACACTTAGACTGTCCCCTCCATTAGTCGTGCTATGTCTTCTACTTGAATGTCCCTTTCTCTGTCTCACCACCAATCCAGCTCCTACCCTACTTTTAAGGCCCAACTCAGATGCCCCCTCCTCCATGGAATCGTCTGGGAGCACTCCAGCCCACAACACATGGAGATAAGTTTCGGTCTTGTCACCTCCACCTGGCCTATTACTCCCTGTGTGCAGGGACCACACCTGCTCCTTCCTCTCTCTCTCCCTCCCTGGAGCAGCTAGCCCAGGCCTGAGCCCGTGGTCAGTGTCCACCATGAACTCTGGACTGAAATGGGGGGAAACAGTAATCTGAGTCTTACAGGGAGCTTTTTAGAAAGTCAAATCTAATAGAACTAATTTCACGATTCCAAATTCAGTCTCAGTTGCTCCTATGTTCTCGGCTCTTCGCTTCTGTGTCTGCAGTGTTGAATGAAAGTCTGAGGAACCTGTGAGATGAACCAGGGTGCTCTCTGTCTCCCACAGAACCCGAGCTCATCGTCAGTGCTCCTGCCCGCTTCCGGCCCCAGACCCCATCTCAGCAAAACATCACACACACACACACACACACACACACACACACACACACCACTGTTCTAAGTCGTGTTCCGAGGGTCTCGTGTTTCCCTTCTCAGTAGCAGTCCCTAAACGCGTTGGCCTGACACACACAGCCCTGACCAGATCCAGACCCAACCAGTTCTCCTTCACCCCTCTCTACTCCTTACCTTGAGTCCTTAGGCAAGTCACTTAACCTCTCTGAGTCTTAGTCGCCGCGACTCAGAACAGGGTGATAAGAATGCCTGGTGCACGGTAACAAGTCAAAAGTCATGGAACGAGTGAATGATCGAAAAATATCTCCTTCATAGCATTGTTTTGAGGATTAATGGAAATATGATGAGGAGGGGGCAGAGTACACAGCAAGCACTCAATAAACAGTAGCTACTATTAGAAAACCCTATGAATAGCAGCAGAGCACTGCAAAAAAAAAGACCAGGGAGGGTTCCACTCTGCTGTTCACAGGGTCACCAGGGGTTGGAATAGACTCGACAGCACTAACACCAACGAAAACTATTATAAGATAGGTGGAAAAACCAAAACACTGCACTGTGAGTTTTCTTGCCATTCACGGCCAAAATTCCTTACTTTTTTCGCATAACCACATCTCTGTCTGATCTAAGCACTATTAAGAAACAATAACAAACAAACAAAACACAAAACCAAAACAACCAGCACCAAGTAACTCCACAAGTGTCCCCTGTGACCAGACTCATGCCAAGCATAGCTTGGTGGGGCCGGTCCAGCCACCACAGAGAGAGAGAAGTCCTGATGAGATCCAGCAAAAGAAACCCGAGACGGCTCCTGGGGGGAGAGTCGGACTCCTGCGTGGAGACCGTGGAGACCGTGGAGACCGAGGCAGCCAGCAGGAGCGGGGGTGCCCGTGCGAGGCCCGTGTGCACATCTGCGCGGCTCCAGTGCCGGACACACAAGGCTGGCCCGCGCATCTGCAGGTGGGCGGAGAGGGGGCTCAGGAGTGTGCCAGACACAGGAACACGGGGACAGAGGTGGGCCACAGTGAGCTCAGGGTCCCCCCTGGTGGAGCCTCACTGTCAATCCTGCCACATGGAGGCAGTCGCTCTGCTGGTCCCTCGGAGGCCTTCCTCAGCACCCCGTGGCTCTCCCGGGGGCCAACTCCTCCACCTCGCGCTGCCCCGCTGTTCATGGCTGATTCCCGCAGGCGGCAGGCCAAGGGTGGGGGTGGGTCCCAGGCTGCTCTAACTGCTCATCTTTCTGACCCCTGTGTGGACATCTGTGTAGTTCTCGGGCAGAGCCTGCCACAGTGAGACAAGCACTCGATAGATAGGAGCCTCCATCGTTGCTGAGGCAGCCAGGCCTTTCTGGGGCCCACTCAGCTGGGGGCCACAATCCCCTGTGTGCAAGTCTGTCCACTCACTCCTCGAGCCAGTGGCCTGGCTGGATGCAAGCCATTTGGACTCTCAGCTCCAGAGGAGGTGGGCGTCCAGGGGAGTTGTGGCCTGGATTTGGTGGACACACCAAAGCCCAGTGCTCTGGACCCTTCCGAGCACCCTGGCCCCTGAAGGAGGTTGCTCCTGACCCTCCAGCTCTCCAGACCTCAAACCAGACCTGAACTCAGACCGCTTCTGGCTTAGAGGCTCTGCTTGTTCCTACCCACTCAAAGACAGCACTTTCCACAACAACACAGATTCGTGTGGCTTTGCAGAGGGACGAAGGGAAGCCCGACTAAATATCAACTCCAGGCCAGCTAGGTCGCCCTCTGGGCCTCCCTGAGCCACAGGCAAAGTCGCCTCAGCTGGCTGTGTGGAGGAAAAGAACCCTGGCCAGAAAAGTAGCACCCCATCCCCCCGTATACACACTTTCCTCCCTCCAGTGTGGGTGAGCTGGAGCGCTGCCCCACGCCCCACACACCAGGGCAGCGAGATTTCCAGGTCAGCGCAGCACGTCGGTGCCCCTGAGCCCCTCCTCCCCTCCCCTGTGGGAGCAGAGAAGGCTGCGGCTGCCCCTGCCCTCAGTCTGGAGAGGCACCAATCCCAGGAATGTTCCCTTCTGCTTATCGTTGTAGCTGGTTGGTTGGTTGTTCTCTCCAACTACACAAGCAGAGCTAAATCTGTAGAAAACTGTACAAATAGAAAATTGCAGGAGAGGCAATCAACAGTGTGGGATTCTCCTTCCAGTCTTTTGTCCCTTTCTGGGTTTTTTTTTTTTACATAATTGAGATCCTAAAGTATTTGTCATTCTGCCACTCTACGCCCAGCTTCCTCCTCCCTCTTTGGCTTAACCTTGTATCTGCTGGATTTTTCTCGTTTTGTCCAACTCTTTGTAAACACCATTTTTAGAGGCTGCATAGTCTTCCTTCCCTGGGCTGAGTCAGCGTTTATACGAGCATTCCCCTAGTGTCAGCTTTGTTTGTTTGTTTGTTTGTTTGTTTGTTTTGTGGTATTGCAAAAGTAATGACATGAAAGGCTTTGCCTGCATTTCAAAATATTTCTTGGGGATAGATTCTGGAAGTGGCACTGTTGGGTAAAGTGAAGGAACATTCTTAGGGTTCTTGGTGTCTGTTGCCCAATCGCCTCCGGGAGGACTGGGCCAGTTTACACTTGATAAACAGAGAACGCAGCACACTGTGCTCAGAGCCAGTAACAGAGATCCTCCAACCACAGGCCTTGCTGCCTGAACCCAGCTCTCTTGCCACTACTGTCAACTCTGGGATTTCCAAGCAAACAGTCTCCCTTCTCCCCTACTCCCAACGGCCACTGTACCCACAAAATAAAAAACTTTAAACATCTTTGGAGATAGCTCTAGGCCCAAAAGATAAGAAGAGCAGGTTCTAGAACCTCTCTGTCACCAGTGAGTTGGGTGAATTCTGGCCACAGGGTCTTCACTGGTCAGGCGGGGAGCTTGGCACAGGCTGGCAGCACAGGAGTTAGGAGTCCAGACTGGGGTTTCAAGTTGCCTTGGCTCATATCCCAGCTCTGCAACTAGCCAGCAGCATGACCTTGGGCAAGTTGTTTAACTAGCCTAAGCCTCAATCCTATAATCTGCAAAACGGGAATGAAGGAAATTAAATTACCTATCAAGTCACCAAGAAGATTTCATGTAATTATATATTGAAAAGTTATATATTGAAAAACAGCAGTGCCTGGCACAGGAGACGCTACATAAAGGGTCTGATGCTCTCGCATCTGCTTGCTGTGGACTGCAAATGTGAACACAGAAGGAGGTCCCCTAAGGATGACGGAAGCAATCTGGAGAGAGAAAATGCTCCCGGCCCACAGCCGCGCAAGTGGTCTGGCAGTTGTCTGACTGCCCATCTCTGTCTGACCAGGTCTGGCTGAGCAGTGCCCCTCAGGCAGGCGGCTCTGAAACACGATGCTTCCCCAGGAGGGGAGTTGAAGGCCGCTCCACCAGGTGGTTATCAAAGCCCCGGGCCGTCACGGAGGCCTGGGAACATAATCTCCGGAAAGAGATTGTCTGAACTCACTCGCTGGGGAGCAAGGACGCTGGACTCTGATAAGCCTGTGCCGTAGCCAAGAGGAACTGTACCTGGGGGCTGAGGGAGGGCCTCGCTGACTCAGCCTGCAGACGCTTCGTCGGGGCTTTGGTGAACCAGAAGCTGGATCCATAGCTGCAGGTGGTGGAGGATGGTGGAGACCAGGACGGGATCCCCTCTCTGAGCTGAGGACAGAGAGAAAGAGCCATGATGAGAAACGCACTGTGTTGTTTGGGGCCAGCCCCGAGCCCAGCATCCAGCCACTGGGCCCAGCCAGGAGCTCCAGGGAAGAGTGAGTGGCTGGCTCAGGGCTGCCCAGGATCTCAGGAGGAAGGGGCCACGGCTCTAGTCAAAAAGTGCCCTTAGCACTCCAGTCAGTCTGCCTAGCAGCAACTGGAACGGCTGATTCGGGGACAGGATATCCTCGTGGGGAGACTGGGTGGGAGTGACTACTGGCATTTCACAGCTCTCATCCAGAAACCGAGGCTGGGAGCAGTCAGAAAATGCACCTAAAATGACAAAGTGAATTAGGGGCCCAGCATCATATGAACATAAGTCTCCTACACCTTTTTGGGATTTTTTTTTGCTTAGGAAGATTGGCCCTGAGCTAACATCTGTGCCCATCTTCCTCTATTTTGTATGTGGGTCACCTCCCACAGCATGGCTTGATGAGCGGTGCGTAGGTCCACACCCGGCATCCAAACCCACGAACCCCAGGCTGCCAAAGCAGAGCGCACGAACTTAACCACTACGCCACTGGGCAGGCCCCTGCTACACCTCATTTTTCTGAGAAGAGCGTATAGGCTTCACCAGCCTGTCACAAAAGAGGTGAAGACCCCCGAACCAGTTTACTGAGGTGTTAAAAGTCACCTACAGAAACCAAGCGAGATGATCCTGTGTAATAGGAACTAAGTTTCTGAAGCAAACTCTCTCTGTGTTTCTTAACGGGGAGCATCAGAAAGTAGCTGCTAGAAAGTATTTCTCCTTTCTCAATGGCCTTGAAAGTCAACATTCAGGCAACAATCATTAATGTCCACTTCAGTGGGTCCTGTTACCTATCCGCATCCTCTCCCTCTCTTTTTCTTTCCAGACAGACCCTAATTTTGTTCAGCTCTTTATCTCCCTCATGCCCAGCTCCACAGAGGCACAATAATGAACCTAGGGCTATGGTTCCCAAACCATGCACTGAGGTACCCCAAGGTGCTATCTGAATTCACTGTAGCTCCGAGTGATATTTTAAATTTTCGAGGGAAATACAGTAATGTCTGCCAGCTCAAGGTACTTCACAGTTTTAACATTAATGACACCATATCTTTGTAAAGCCAGGTTTTCAGTGATTGCTGTCATTAAAAGCAAGTACCACACAAATATCAAGGTAAATAGGAAAAAAGGCATCCAGTCGAACTCCGGGTTTGAGAAGTTGTGCAGTGCCCAATAGGAACACACATCTCATTAGTAAATAACTGTGGTTAATTAGGAATGATATAAAAAGATTTTTTTCAATTTATGTGTATTTTTTTTCAAATGGCTTCTAAGTTGTTAGGACATAAATACTTACTAAATTGTTTGCATCTAACTAATTAATAAGGAGAACTGTTAGGTACTTCTTTGGGCCTAGGATGTCATGAAAACTTACTGGGGCACTAAGAATGCTGTAACTGAGGAAGTCTGGAAACCTCTGCCCGAAGCTAATAACAGGACATTTCCCTGGCACCTGTCCCTGTCCAGAGTGGGCCACTGTCCCCATAGACTGAGGGTAAGAACACAGGTGCCACGGCTGGGGAACTGATTCTCTCTCTCACCCTCCCGAAGGGTGATAACAGAGTGGCACACAGACCCAAGTGGCTACCGTGTGACCTCAAGGGACCACCCTAAGCAAGGCACCCACACTGAGGACAACAGAGCAGAGGGACAGGAAACCTGGGTCCCTGAAGCCATCACTGAGCTGCTGGATCTGTCCACCCTGCTCTGGGCTTCCTGTAGTGTGAAACAAGACGCTTCCTTACTGACTAAAGGAGCGTGAGTCATGGATTGTGTTACTTGCAGCCCAAAGCATTCTCCAGTATAAACAAACTTGCTGTGATTCAGGCTGCATTAGGAGGAGCTAGAGAGATGGACAGGAGCAAGCAGGGCCTCTGCCCTTGAGGAGACATGGGGCAAGGGAGTCACCAGGACTCCCTGTGCCAAAGTCTGTGCGAAGCTCTCCTGGGACAGGGCCAGGAGGACTACTGGCTCTTCTCCTGATGAGGGTGCGGGCAGTCCATGCAGGAGTCTTCCAGGAGGGCCCTCTCCCCATAACACAGCACCCAGGCCATCATCCAGGCACTCAGCACACTGCACAGAGCTCACTGTGCCACATGTCCCCTTCACCTGCCATGAGCCCCTGAGAACCCATCTCGCCCAGCCCAGACACACTTGGGCTCATCCACAACAACGAGTCAACCGAATTGAAAGGACTGTAAGAATAGGTGGAGAACAGGGTGAGGGGAGATGCAGGGCTTCCAGGAGGAGGGACCAGCACGGGTAAGCTCGGGGAGGTTTACTGACATGACAACTATCAAGGGCCCGGCACTGCTGGCACTGGGCATCAGTCCCTTCCCTGGGGGAGCTCAGAGCCCAGTGGGGGAGACAGGCTTAATGGAGGCTCTACAATCATGGGGAAGGAAGACGATGCTCTGAGGCAGACACCAGGGAGCCTGCTTTAGACCGAAGGCCTCTGAGGAGGCGACCCCCGAACCGTAACAGGAAGGACGAGGAGGAGCCGGCCAGGCAGAGCAGGGAAGAACACGGCAGGCAGAGGGAGAAGCACAGTGGAGGCCCTGGGGCACACCCACTCAGCAGTCGGAGGAACAGAGTCCAGGAGAGAGTCGTCAGATTCAGTGGCACACGTGCACACACACTTACAAGTTAAAGCTGAATTTCAGATAAACAACAAATACGTCTTCAGTATAAGTATGTCCCAAAGATTGCATGGGATATACTTGTCCCCCAAAATGATCATGGCTTATCTGAAGTCCAAGTTTAACTGGGCACCCTGTATTTTATCCGGGAACCCCAGCCCAGGCTGACCAGATCAGAGTGAGCACAGGATCCCGCAGGGCCCGGGAAGGGCTGGATATTATTCTAAACACATGGGAAGCCAGAGGTCAGCTTTAAGCAGAGTTGTGGCATCAACAGAGCCAACATGGTGTGGTGGGTAACTGCACGGACTCTGGATCCACAGGAGCTGGGTTCTGGTTCTGGCTCTGCCGCTGGTAGCTGCACAGTCTCAAGTGAGCTCTTCAGCATTCTGTGCCTCAGTTTCCTCATCTATAAAATGGGTTGTTGTGTGCAAGGCACCTAGAAGAGCACCCCAATCGGTCTTCTCTAGTACTAGCACTCTCTTTAAACGGATCACCCTGGCTGCTGTATGGAACAGTGGAGAGGAGAGGGAGGGGACCAAGAGAGGAGGCAGGGAGACCACCAAGGAGGCTGCTGCAGTCCTCTGGGAGAGATGACAGTGACCGTGAGGAGGTACGTATCGGGGAGGAGAGAGACCGGGCATTCCCACCCCCCTAGACTGCTGGAGGCTTCTCCAGGTAGGCAGAACGAAGCTGCCCTCCCCTTCTGAAGGGACTGGGTGGGATGGAGGCAGGCCCTCACAGAGGCCGGGCGCCCTGGCCACTGGAAGGGTGGCCTCTCTCTCCAGCAGCCTCCACACTTCTCCCATTCCTGCAGAGGCAGGACTCGGCTCTGGGAGCTGCCATCTCCATGGATTCAAATTGGCTCTAAACGCAAATCAAGAAGGAAACTACAACAATGTGAAGCAGACTTGCCTTCTATTTCTGGCACCTCGGTAACTTTAGAAAGTCCTGAAAGATTTAAACGGTTTGTCATTTCAGGAAAATTCCACCCCCCTCCCAGAGTGAGGCCAAGCCTGCCAAGTTCCCGCCCAAACAGTCAGAGACTTCAGATGCGCATTGTTGCCCACGAAGGCAGAAATGGGAAGCCACAACTCACCGCTCACTGCTGAACCTGGGACCCCGGGGTGCACGGGCCAGCCTGCCAGCCCGGCCCCTCTCCCTCTCCCTGCCGGCCAGGGCTTGGCAGCTGGGCTCCAGCTGCAACTGCAGCTGTTAGACTCTGATCCGGGATCCAAGAGGGGGCGCCAGAGACTGCTCGGGACAGTGAACACAGAGACGCCAGGAAGCTGGGGAGAAGGTTCCAGATCCAGAATCCCATCCTAGGAGCAGCAAAGATGAAGACCATTGTACATTCACAGGGAGCCCTATCTCCCCATCTGTCTTAAAATAAAAAGTAGAGAGCTACGTGTTCTCAAATAACTGTGAACAAACTCACCCAGAGCACACCTTCATCCCCAAATACACAGAATATTATCACAGCTTCCAAAGTATCTCCTGGCCTCCAGGCTGAGATTGATTAGCAATGTCTGCTATGGGCACAGGAGGTGGCAAGTGTGCTAGGTTTTTCCCACTCGTGGACTAGACAAATCTTGGAATACAAATGTTATTAGTGTTCATTAGTTCAAAGACTTCATTAGTACAGTGGGCCCTGCTGCCTCCAGAAAAAGCTAAGCTTGGTATTCAACGCCCTTCACAATCCATATGCCGTCTCCCTGGCAGCCTTGATTCCCACTAGTGACCCACTGAACCCTATGCTTCACCAGACTGGCCGCCTCACTATGGGCTCCAACGTTCCTCTAATATTCCCAATGGATCTTGGAGCCCACTGGGTTCCACCTCACTGGAATGTGCTCTCTTCCCCTTCCCAAAGTCTACTCACCCCAATTTGAGGGACCCACATCTCCAGGGACCCACCCTGATCACCCAGTCCAAGTGGCCTGCCTTCTGCTCGGTTCCTAAAGCACCTAAGTGTCTGTGGATTTCACTTCTTTAAGGCCTGGAAGAGTCACTTGTCTTTTGTGCACACGGAGTTTGTCTGTCCATCTAGACTATCAGCTCTCTGAAGACAGGGATGCTGCCTTCTTCTTCCTTGAGAAGAGAAGGGAGACACCTACTCCGTGCCAGGAAGCACACTGGGAATTTTCATCTATTCTTCCACTCACTCAAGCATGATAACCATCTTGTGATGTGAGTATGACCACCTCCATTTTATAAATGGGGAAATAAAGGCTCAGAGAGGTTAAGTGACTTGTCCAAGATCACACAGCTAATAAATGCCTGGGCTAGCATTCAGACTCCGATCTGAATTCAAATCCAGTCCTCTTTTGCCCTGCTCCAGGATTCCTCCTAGAGAAAACCACATTTCCACAGAGGACCCTGAAGAGGCCAATGCTGAACCCCAATGGATATGGCTGATCCTTAGCAGACACTCAAAAAATCCTTGTGGTCTGAGTGAGAAAGCTCTAATGGTGGAGCCTGACATGTGAGGGGCTTATCAGGCAGTGGATTTGCCCTGCTCCCAGCAATCTCACCTCCCAGGTGACTTCTGAGTCCACGTGGGGAAGGCTAGCACGGCCAGGAAGCCACACAGACCGTGAACCTTCTGCCTTTTTATTTTATGCCTGCCCCCTTCCTCCACCCCCAAGCTCCAGCCTTCAACCTTCCCGGATGATTCAGCCCTGAATTGCTGAGGCTGCCACACTGACTGCTTTAACCACATGGAGAGGCCAGAAATGTCCGTCACTCGTGCCCTGGGTTTATCTTCAGAAGAAGAATGACTGAAAGGACCTCCACTGCCCAGGATGATTGTTTTGACAGGTTTTTATTGTGCATAAAATTGCGTCATTGTTTTGTTTAACATTGAAAGGAGTTAAACTGCTATGAACTTCGTGCGCCACCCCCAGTAAGCCATGAGGTCCCTTCTGTGCTCCTGACTTTATAAGTCTGTTTCCCTCAGAGGAACATCTGTTGTATACTTAAATGACCTTAGTTCAAAGGCACGATCAACAAAAAATTCTTAACTCCACTAGGAAGCATTCGAGGGTATCTGTTACTCTGCACTGGTCGAAGTATTAGGGGCTATTCCATTAACAGCTGTGCACATCTGCCTATGCGGGCAGAGGCCTCTCTCTTTCTGCACGTCATTAAAGATGCTCAGGCCTGCTTTTCAGCCTCATTCCCACTCTGCCCCATGCAAGCGAGTCCCGCCAAAGTCTCCATTTTACGGGCATCGATAGCCAGGGTTCTACTTAAGTATAATTTTTACCCGCACGCAGAGGGAGTGTGATGAGAGACGAGCAAGGGGTGTTCTGCTAATCCTTGGAAAGGACATGAATGAGCATTAGGAATTTCGAGCAACTTGACAAATGTAGGAAAAACAGATTGTTCTTAGCCAAACACGGAGGAATTTGAGGAGAAAAACGAGCCTGTTGCAGAGAAAGATTACAAGGAGACACCAGCTTGGAGGCCATAAAAATTGTATTGGAAACAGAGGTGCAGGGCAGCAGGCTTTCTGGCGTTTGCATTGATTAGCTCATCCTGATGTTATCCCCATTTTCCAGATGAGTCACTGAGAGCTCCCGACTGGACCAGAGGAGAGCCCAGGCGTCTGCCTCCAACCACCCCATTCACAGGTGGCTCCTGCTCAGGTTAGAGTGAACCAGGCCAGTTCGCAGAGATGACAACAATGATGGCATGGACAATAATGGTGTCAGGGTGTCAAATGTCTCTCTCCCCCCAGTGCCTCTGCTTCAGGCTTGGCTCTCAGTGGGTCTCCACGAACTTAGCTGACAGTCTCTTCTTTCTTAACATTCAGTCAGATTTTCCAGGGAATATGACTTTTCGAGGATGCTCTGATGGCAGGTCCACCAAACTTCAGGGAAGCGCAGACGTGAACTCCTCCAGGAGGCCGAGGAGAGGTGGGCTGCCCCAGTGCAGCAAAGCTAGGCTTGCTCAGGGGCCTCGCTGCCCAGCCTGGCTGGGGAACTGTCTGTGGGATGGGGCAACTGGGCCCCAGCTTGGGTTTCAGCCTCCGTCTGGGGGCCCCTTTCCTAAAAGGGGTGATTGGGTTTTCATGCACATGCGAATCTTTATGAGTTGTTGAAACCTTTCTGGAAGTTAGTGGGTTTCTGCAAGGCTGGTTCGTGGATGTCTGCCTTCCTGCAGTTGGGAAAATCATTGCTAAAAATAAAAGAAAGTTGGGTTTTGCCTTATTTGGAGAGGATTGGCTTGCACTGTCTCCCTCTTCCTATGTTATCTTTTAGAGAAATTTGAAGAGTTTTATTCACCAAGGGTATTTTTTTTTAAATATATGTCAAATTCCACTGTCAAGAGTTCCAGAGACTGCTAGAATCTCTTTGTTGGACCAAAATATTGCAGCATTTATCCTATGGTGCTGGTAGTGTGTGGACCTGTCTGGGTCTGAGGAACCTCAAGGGTTTTGGTCATTAAAGTTTTAGCTGAAATGGGGTGTGACCCACCGCCCTGTCCTCCTTTCACCTGTCCATTCCTTCATTTATTCACCTGGGCGGCCAAAGCCCACCAAAGCCCAGTCTGGGTCAGGCCCCACGACAGGCTCTGAGGGTGCAGCACTGAACAAGCCAAGGTTCTGCTCTGAAGGAGCAGAGGCTATGGTGACTGGCGTTGGTGAATGAGGCGGGCGGGGGAGACAAAGAAGGGCTCCCAGCCGGGCCTGGGGATAAGAGAGGGGCTGCCAGAGCTGAGTTTGAGATGAATTTTAAAGGATCCGGGAGACGAACAGAGAAGGAAGATGGGACAGAATTCCAGGCCGAGAGGACAGCTCTGCAAAGGCCCAGGGAGCCTGGAGGATTCTCAGCAGTTCCTTGGGCCCCGCTGGATGGTGTAGAGAGAGGCGGGCGCACCTGACACAGGGCCAGCACACAGCGAGGTGGGGGAGGCCAAGATAGACGGGCTCTGGCCCTGCACTTGGACCTCACTTCCTCAGTCTCATCCTGGCCCGTCGGTCCATGTCTTCCTTCAAAATTTTGATATTTTGTTTATCATGGAGTTTTTGCACTAATTTTGATTCTAAAAAAGATTGCAATAAACATTATTGATCTTGATTACTGAGCTTCTGGGCACCCCTTAAATCCTGCCCAGGAGGTGAGTGCCTCACTCTCCCCACCCAGTCCCAGCTCATTCAAGAGATGCGGCTTGGGACGTGGGCAGGACAGGGGCCCGGGGACGGCCCTCTCAGCTCAGAACTCTGCCTTTCGCCCTGAAGGCAGCGGGGAGCCACTGAGGGTGGTGAAGCAGGGAAGGAATGCCGTGGGACGTGTTAGAAAATCTCCCGGTGGCAGCAGTGGGGAGGGGGGCCAGGAGGTGGAGGGACCAGAAGCAGGAAGAGCCGTGAGTCCCAGAGGAGGGCTGGGAGGGCTCAAGTCCAGGCGGGGGAAATGAGGATCCAGAGGAGGCCCCAGACAGGAGCGACAGACGCCACAGACTCTCTCCAGTAGTCCCAGCACCCAGCCTCCCTGGGTTCCCTTTGGCAAAGAGCAGGTAGAGAATTCCTGGACCTTCCGGTGGGCAGAGGAAGGCATGGGGGTCGGAGTGGCCAGATGACCCAGTTGCAGCTGCCTGGGACGGCGCTGAGCCCGCCCTGCCCACCCCACAGGCCAGAACTGCCCTCTCCCTGCAGAGCAGAGGCCACCCGCACGGCTCTAGCTCCTCCCTGCACCCCACCCCAACCTAGCCCAGCAGGGGCGACAGGGCCTGGGGCTGCAGGCAGGACGGGGGGCCCAGGGGCAACGCTCTCAGCTCAGCACACAGGCATGCAGACACACAGGGCAGGTGGGAGGGCGGGAGGAGGTCTGGTCCCCATTAGGGGCCATTTGCTTGTGGCATCAGGCCAGTGGGCTGTGGGCTGGTTAACAGGCGTGGCCACGGGCTGCTGGGAAGGAGGCGCTGCCTTGAAATCGCACTGATTGGCTCTAATTTCCCCTGCTCCGTGCAGGGGGCCTCGGGGCAACCTAATGCCGGGTGGCAGCCGTGGCAGCCCAAGACAAGACATCTCTCTTGACTAAGAAAACACAGCGAGCTTCTTCTCTCTAACTGGTTCTTACAGAAAATGCAATTTACTATCACCGAAGTCCATTCAAATTCCACCTCCTCCAAGAAGCCTTCCTGCCCTGTCCTGACCCCTGGGCTCTGGCATCAGGCACATCTGGGTCCCTTCCTTCCCTATCTCTGCCCCCTCTCCCCTACCGCACACCTCTTAGCCTGTTTCAGACTCAGTCTCTTTAGCTGCAGGATGGACAGACAGGACACCCATGGCAGACAGTGGTGACAATGATGGGTGACATAATGATGGGGCACCTTGCTCAGTATAGCCCTTCCCTTCTAAGGGCAAGCACGGCCTCCACATCCAGATCGCCACTCCACAACCCATCCCCACTCTCGCCCCACCGGGTCTGACATACTCCTCTGAAGCTACAAAGGAGGAACCTACACCTCCTCCCTGAAAAGAGAATCCTCCAGACCAGCCTGGTACTTCCCACCAACCATTCTCAAGCTACCCACTGCGGAGGGAAAGTGGAGATAAAGCCCACTGGCCCGGGGTGCTGGCACTTGGGCGGGGGGGTGGGTGTGGGCCCAGGTTCCCCGTTTGTAGCTGGGAAACTTGGGGCAAATCTCCCCCTCCCTGCTCCCTTGCTCACTGCTGCTGCTTCCTTCTCCCTTTATCCCTTCTCCCTTCTCTCCCTCTCTCCCTTCGCATCTCTGACTGCCCTGGGGAGCACCTCATAGGCAGCTGGGCTCCTCACTTCTTTCTTATTTCTCTGGCTGCTTCTTCATCTTCATTTTCTCCACCAGCTCTTACCCTTCAGCTTTTTCCCTCTTCATTCAACAAGACTTATTAAATAGTCAATAAACATTTTTTAAGTGCCTGCTCTGTGTCCAGACTATGCTAGGCACTGGGCATGGAGGGTGGCCTGAGACAGGAGACGTTCTAGTGGATGTCCTCTCCCACTCTGCCATTTTCTGTCTTCCTTTAGGGGTCTTTCTTGGGCTGAGAGGGAGATCAGGGCTGCCCTGTAACCACAGAGGGGAGCAGACAAAGCCAGGCCCTGCAGAGACCATCCTCTCTGTCCTCCCACGCCAGCCCTGGGCTGCAGAGGCCCTCCCTGTCCCTCTCCTCCTCCCCCCTCCATCCTCCAAGGCTATTCCTGCCCCCATGAGGTTGGGGAGTGAATGGGGAGGAGGGAACCTCCTTTCTCAAGCAACTGCCTGGTTGGAATAGGATGCTGAATGGCCAGAAAGGAGCAGGAGGAATGAGAGGCCAGGTCACCACCGAGTCAGGCACAGAAAGCACTGCTTCCCCACTGGCCTGGCTGGCAGCCCTCAACCATTTCAAAGGACTTGATAAACAGCTTGGCGGCCTTGTCTCCCCCACGCGCTGTACAGCAGCCCGGGCTGGGAGAGGCGGCCTCCTGGCCAGCAGCAGCACCAAGGGTAAGGTGCTCCTCTGCTGGGTCAAGGTGCTCCAGGCTCCTTTCTGGGTCCCCAGAACGGGCTGCCTTCTGGCAGCCAAACAGCTTGATCCCTGCCTGGCCCTGCAAGGCACATCTGTTCACAGTTAGGGGTCAGTGCCCGTCCGGGAAGCGCAGCGAGGCAGCTTGCGCTCAGACCCCTACGAGTGTGCACGGGCCTGCATGCACCCAGGCACACATGACACCACGCACGCCTGCAGAGGCACAGTCACCCACACGTGTGCACAGGTCCCTGTGCACACCCAGATACACATACATACGCCCCCATGATTGAGACCATGTTCGGTCCAGGAATTATACAACCAAGGAGACTGGAGGAGGCGGGAGGAGCACTTTCAACTGAAAAATAAAACACAGGCTAAGGAGGTTCAGAAACAGCTTTAAAAGAAAAAAAAAATGGAAGGAGCTAAGCCAACATCTCAGCACTCCTGATGCTATCGGACAGGACTGAGCTAACACAGGGGGCTCAGCCCTGCTCCTCAGAGAGCTGTTCCCTCGGGGGCACACCCGGCCCTCTCCACCGGCAGGGCCCAGTGGTGCGGGCTGCAGGGGGCGTTCTGCGAACATCAGGGCCTGGCCTCAGTCCCTGCTTCCTTCCAGGCCATGTGGCCCCTGAGCATGCTGGAGGGGGCCTGGCTTCAGGAGGTGGCCCAAGGGGGATCATGGGCCTACCCAGGCCCAAGGTGTCCGCACTCTGTGTGGCGTCCCTTTAGGTATTAGGGTAAGATGCGGGCCGCTCCAGCCCTCTCCAGCCCCCTCATTTCACAAATGCGGAGGCTGGCCCAAAGAGGGCGGGAACTGTCAGCACAGCCCAGCAGGCCAGCAGCAGTCAGGATGGCAGCCCGGGCCTCCTCACTCCTTACCCCTCATTCTTTCCTCCCACTAATTGTCTATCCCGTAATTCAGGCCAGTTCAGCTGGCCTTAGGGAGGCCCTGGCCTGCACCAGCAGCATCAGGGGCAGAGGTAGCCCTGCCCTAGGGCATGCCCAGGCCTTCCCTGACTCTTCCACCAACAGGGGTTTCTCCAAGCTCTTACCGGATCCCACAGACCCTTGTGCCCGCACTGTTTACCTGTCTGTCCTGAGGGGCCGGGGAGTACTGTCACCCAGCACACGGCCTTCGGGGCCAGAAGGCCCGCGTTCAAATCCTAGCTCTGCTACTGGCCAGCAGGTGACTTGGGTGACTCAACTCTGTCTCAGTTTATCCTTCTCTAAAATGGGAGTGATGATCCCCTTTGGCAAAGTCTTTGTAAGGAAAGTGACTGGGACCCAATAAAGCTCAATAAATGTTACTACTCCTAGGGTTAACCCGATAAAATGAATTTCAAGGCCCCCTTCACTTCCATTAGTGCACACAGCCTGGCTCGTCCCACTCCCCAAAGAGTGGGGGCGGCAAAAGACTCCAGGCAGTGGTTCTGGAGTGTGGTCCCCAGAACAGCAGCATCACCTGGGAACTGGTTAGAAACACAAATTCTGTGCCCCACCCCAGACCTAGTGGGGTCATCAGACACTCTGGGGTGGGGCCCAGTACTGTGTGTTTGAACAAGCCCTGCAGGAGATCCTGATGCACGCCCAAGTGTGAGAACCCCTAGTGACGGTCAGTACGTGCCACTTAGGCAGGAGATCCACCACTAGCCTTTTATGACCGCTGCCCAGAAACACCCACCACCAGGCTCTGGGGTTAGGCCCCGAGTCCCAGCCCCTGGTCTCCACTCATAGTGGTTGTTGGACCCCCTCCTAGCCCCTCTCCTGCCCCCATCCTGCCTGCACCAGCCCTGCTCCCCTCTCTCCCAGCCCGGCCCTTCCCCACCCACCTCCACAGCCAGCGTGCTGGGGCCTTCCCCACTCCTGCTTCCAGCCACGTGCACCCCAGCCTCTGCCCTGCACTCAGCCCATGTCCAGCTGGCTAGACCCAACCCCGGAGGGGGAGACTCAGGCACTTGACTTCAAAGCCTTGTCAGAGTGAGCCTGGTTTGCAGTGGAGGTCAAAGATAAACCAAGGAACAATTTGGCCAGAAAACATGCGTGGGGGAAGGCTGCCCAGAGAGCCAGGGGAGGAGAGGGAGCTGGGGCTTGTTTCTGCAGACGTTTCTAGAGGAGACTTTCCCATAGCCCAGCACCCTTTGGTTAGGCACCCTGAGCGGGAAGCCTGGCCCCAGCTGATCCCACTCCAGTGTGGGTTTGAACTGCACTTGTTCTGTCCTGATCCCTTGCATGTCCTCTCAATAGTAACATGTGGTCAGAGCTGGGACCAACGCTTGACTTGACCCATGAGCAGCTTGGTGGAGGTGGCACAGCCAAGTGGGAGTAGAACAGAGTCCAGGTGGGACCCAGGTGCCCGGTACAGGTGCTGCTGTCTATATTGCATGGAGCTGACGGTGCCCCAGCCTGCCCTCCTGTGCTTCAAGCGAGGCCTGCACATGCCCCTCCCGAGCACTCCACAACTGCACGCCTGCACCCAGGCACCCCTCCCATTGATGCTGCAGGGGTGCCCCCCAGGAACACGTGAGTGGAGTGAGGGTCTGTGAGCTCCATTCTATACCAGAACAGGGTGACGGTGGGTAGTGGAGGGAACCATGCTAGGGTTACCCCCCAGACCAGCATATGTGACGATGGCTGGTGGGCACGCTGGGGGCTGCCTTGGACTCTAGGTCTGCCAGGGCCACCCTGAGGAACAGGGCTGCTCCCCAAGTACCAGTGGGGAAGGAGGTGGGGCACACCATGTATTCACCACCATGTGCTGAGCACGTCCACGGGTGTCACCTAGTTTAACCCCCAGAGTCCTCTGTCAAGGCAGGTGTTGCTTCCCCGCCTCACAAACAGGACAGTGAGGCTCCGTGGGGCCTGAGGTGTCACCGTTAGAAAGCAGCAGTGCCAGGCACAGAAGCAGGTCTGACCCCAAAGCCCCAGTGTCCCCACGACCTCCGCTGTGGTTGGGCGGGAGCAGGGCAGCCTCCGGGGGCAGCAGCTGTGTCTGCTCCTGGGGGGCTGCCTGCTCTGCTGTGTCCTCGGCATGGGAGGACCCTTGTGCCTGCACTGTCCTCGGCCACATGCAAGCACTGGATCTTTGGTCGTCCACAAAGCCCACAAGCGACCAAGATGGGCCAGCGAGGAGAGGTTGTCAGCATCATTGCTCCCATTTTCAGAGGGGAAAGCAGGTTCAGGGAGGTGCCCTGCCCAGCTCTGCCCCGCTGGCAAGTGGAGATGCTAGAAGGGGAGCCTAGCTCAGACAGATGGACGGGCGCCCTGGGTTCAGACGTGCTGAGATGTGAGTCGGGCGGGGGTCCTAAGATGGAGAGGAGCATGCATAGGACACATGACCCCGCGGCTGCTCCACTCCCCTCCTCGCAGGTCACCACCGTCACAGGTGGCCGGGGCTCCTCCCAGAGCTTCTCTGTGCAGTTACAGATGTCTACAAGCACTTTTCCACTAGTTTTCTGCTTTTGTTTGTTTGTTTACAGAAATTTTTTGTACTAAGTATGTTGTTCCACAACTTGCTTTTTTTACTTAACAACACTTCTTGGAAAGGGTTCCGCGTCAGCACATAAAGCCCCCACTGTATTCTTTTTCGGGGTTGCAGAGGCTACCCAGGAACCGAAGTCCTTTGGTCAGTTTACTCAAAGGCCAGCCTGGGCCGTGGCCAGGTCCCACCTTGAGTCTACTCACAGCTGGCCTGGCTGCCCGTCAGGCTGTCCCACACCTCAGGCAAGACCAGAGGCCCAGGCTTCCCTTGGGGTGAGGCCGGCACTGGTGTCCTCCTGCCTGGCCCCACTTCCTTCCCCAGCCCCCCAGCACCCCCGAGCTGGCTGGAGTCTCTCCAGTCCAGCTCCACTGACCCACGCTGAGGTATGTGAGGCCTGATGTGCTCCCCTTTCTGGGTGTTGGCATCATGAGGGGAGGCAGCGGCCTAACCCAGAGGAACAGTGACAGGTAAGTGGCAGAGACGTGTGGGGGCACAGAGGCCTTCCAAACTTCAAGTGTCACTGCAGAGGGGACCCAAACCTCCTGCCTTCGTGCTCGTCCAGCCTGGACTCCCCCTCTGTGTGAAGAGGCCTGCTGTCCACTGGGTAAGGCTTAAGCATGTTAGATGGGGACACACAAAGCCCACTGTCTGGCCCAGGCTCCTGGCAGGCACGCTGGCCTCTCTGGTACCGTGTTCTCCTCTGCAGTGGATGTGAGGGGCCCTCCAGCCCTGGCAGCTACAGACGCCAGGCTCACCTCTTCATTCTCCCACTCTTTGTTCTGGGGTGATGTAGCTGGGCTCCCACACAACTTCCCTGACCTAAGGTGCTCTGCAGGCTCCTGCTTCCGTGCCTTTGTTCCTGCTGTTCCCTCCACCTGGAACACCCTTCCCTGTCATCGAGCCTGTTGAAGCTCTACTGGTGCCCCCTCCTCTGGAACACAGGGGCAACAGCCGCCACCAGCTCTCCCCACTCGGGCTGCTCTGACGTTTAGAGCCAGCTGTGACGGTCACCAGCCACTGCCTGGTGGGCCCTGTCAGCCCAGCTCCTGTCTACCCCACCGCACTGCACGTTCCCTAAGGATGGGGACTGGACCATACTCGTTTTCCACCCCCAAAGCCCAGGCGTGTCTGGCACACAGCAGGTTCCCTGTGGTCTCTCCACCAGGTGACCTCAGCCACAGGGTCACCCCCACTCCTTCACCAGCAGGTAGCCCCTCCTTGAATCACAGGGAGCCCCTCGTGTTACAGTTCAAGACAGGTCCTGAATACGGTGGAGAAAGGACAGTGTAGCTACTCACTGTTGATTCCCTCTTTGGCTCCCAGAAATTCACTCAACAAACATTTACCAGGTACAGTCATCTGCTGCATACCGACGTTTCGGTCCACAACGGACCACGTATATGATGGTGGTCCCATAAGATTATTACCATACAGCCTAGGTGTGTAGTAGGGTGTACCACCTAAGTTTGTGTAAGTACACTCTATGATGTTCAAACGACGACGAAATCGCCTTATGACACATTTCTCAGAACGTATCTCTGTCATTAAGTGACACCTGACCATATCTACATGTCACAGACAGGACGCCGGTCAAGTGATCACTCACTTCAAGGGGCTCGCAGTCCAGCTGGGACGCAGATGGCATGTCCTGATGGAGGGAAGCCAGTGCACGTGTGTGTGTGTGCACGTGTGTTGAGGAGGGGCTCTGAGGGCACAGCAGACAGAGAGGTGAGGTAGGCTTCCTGGAGGAGATGAAGCCTGGAGCTGAGTTCTGCAGGCTGAGTAGAAGTTTTCCCAGAAGAGAAGGGACGGAGGCACAGAACAGCACGTGCAAAGTCACAGAGACAAAGCGGAACCACAGAGGGAGCCTGCCTCTGCCATAGCCCAGCCCGCTCTGCGGTAACTGTCTCCCGGGCTGGACCACAGCCCCGAGGGCAGGGACGGCCTGTGATCTGCCTGGGCTGATCCAAGCGTGTCACTCAGGAATGTTTACTGAACCAGAGTCCTGGCCGTTTCGCTGCGCTGCTGCCGGCTCCTCTCCGCAGGGCAGCGGCCACACCTCTAGGCCACGGCGCCCACAGCTCGCCTCCATCTGGAGACTCAGGCCTTCAGAGAAGAGGGGCAGCAGTGGGGGGGAACCACTGGGAGCAGCTCAGGGCTGGATGTCTCAGCCCTTGGGTCGATGTTTCCCTCTCCCTCTGGTTTTCTGGGCGGCACTGTGTTATGTCACTGTCCGTTTCTGAACCCTAGTTCCCTGAAATTGCAATGAAGCCCTTTCTGATGCAAGACCCTCGCAGACATAATTGGTCCAATGACCTGGTATCTTAAGACACCCTTTCTGATTCCACATTCTGTGATTCTAACTCTGTGGGCATCCTTAGCAGCCTGTACCACCTGCTTCCCTGGAAGACATCCCGCCCCGACATTGTCTCCTCAAGGCAGGACTGGGCGGGTGGGCACATAGCTAAAAGGCCGCAAGTCAGGAACCATGCTGCTCAGAGTCACTGACTTGGACCTACCCCTCTGGCAACGCCCCTCCCAAGCAACACTTGCACTGCTAGCACTTCTTCAGGAGCCAGGTGACCTCCGAGGACTACGCCACCTCTCACTCCTCAGAACTGGCAGGTGGACAGAGCACGGAGACCAGCTAATCAGCTCAGAGGCTGAGGTGGGCAGAGGCCCCATCCAAAGTCCCAGATCAGCTGCGTCCAGGTACCCAGACGAGTGCCTGTCCCAGACCTGCCTGCGGTGGGCACTGCCCTAAAGATGCCCGTAGCCCAGGGGAGAGATGGGCCCACGTGCACATCTCCTGTCTTGGTTGCCAGGGGGGCTGGCAGGAAAGCCATCCAGAGCGGATGCCGCACACTCAGAGCAGCAGCATCTGCCGGTGGCGTGACCGGCCCTCATTTCCCCCAGAGTGAGAAAACAGAAAGCAGCCCCCATCCTCACCCGCTCTAATTGCCTTCCTGTGGCCCAGGAGAGGGAAACTGCCTTGTTCTGCCAGAAGCTTGCCTCCCAGAGGCTCCCAGGGTCTTCCTCCAGGAGGAGTGACTTCCTCCAGCAGGGCCCATGGGGCGAGGGTGTGCAGTGCATGTCGGAGGCAGAGCGGGTGCTGGCAGGAGAGGGGGATGAGAGGAGACAGCTGCCGCCCCTCTGTTGTGGGGCCGGCATTGAAGAGCCATTGCACACATAATTGGGGCAACGTCCTGGTACACTGACGAGACCCACTTCCAGATGGCACTGAGGGACCAATTAGAACAATTAGCCAGGGGAGATGACTCTACCTGCTATTTTTAGAGGGTACCACATCTGGAGGTGGTATCCTTCGGCTGGAGATGTCTGCACCAAAGGCCAGGGGATTTGCATCATCTTCCGTGATCGACTCATCAAGATTTCTCCACCATGTTTTCGGGCCTTCAGATGACAACTCATTCTGGTGTTTTTGTGCCTGGGGCCTGGCCCTCGAGCAGCCTCCAGAAATATCCTCAATCAGTGCTCAGTGCTGTGCTGGAAGGGGAGCAAGGGCCAGGCAGTCTCACTTCCCGTAGCCATGTTTTCCAGCTCTGTCCACGGGGTGTGGTACTGAGCATCTGGGGCACCAGGCATGGCCGGGGGCGCTTCTCTGGGTCTGTGGGTCTGTTTGCTGGGGATGCAGCTCATCTGCTGTCCCAGGATGCCCAGGGAGCAGGCCACAGACCGTGAGACCAAGGGAAGGACAGGGACTGTGGAGTCAGACAGATGTGAGCTCAAGTCCCAGCAAGCCACTTGTTGCAGCCTTGTGTGAGCAACTTCACTCTGCTCCTCAGCTCCCCACCTGTAACGGGGAGGAGACCGACCTGGGAGGAGGAGAGCTAAACTCACCACAGAGGAGAGAGAATTTACACACTCAGACCCCAGGGGACAAAGCCGTGCCTTTCTTTATTTCCCAACCTAGCTTAGCTCTTGAACACTGTGTCCGCCCTGGCTGGCAACCATCTAGCCATTTAATAAGAGACCCAGTCTCTATCGGACTTCCTCAGCCAATTCCCAGGGCATCCAGCCCTCCTCCTATCTCTCTTGCTTCTTTGTCCCTGGGGGAGATGGAAGCTGCAAGCGTTAGGGACAGGGACCCCTGCCTCTCCTCCAGTGCCTCTGTCCAGTGCTGGGATCGGTCCTGGATGTCCCTTCTCTGGTCTTTGTCCAGGGGCCTCTGGGCACGCTGTGGCTGCTGTTGCCATGTCTGTGTGCTCCCGTTCTCTGCTCACCACGTGCACGTGGGCACTCAGTGTCCTTCCTATTCTGATGCAGGATGTCTCTGGATCTGCTGCGCTGCTCTCAACCACTCCTGCACCCCGGTGGGGCCCAGCAAATTCACAGATACTCCCAACCGACCAGTCCAGGAGGCTTTTGGTTTCCCCTGCCCAACATTTCCTCCCTCTCCCCATCACTACCCTGCCAACCCTCACCCCTCAGAGCCTCTCTCCTGGGAGCCTTCTCTGACCACCAGTTTACTCCAACCAATGTCCCTTCCCTGCAGAACCCCAACAGCAGGCCCCACTCAGACAATCATCAAGCACAGGACTCTGGGCCATCTGTGCATCTTCTCGTGACTTACACTGGTGGATCCCTGTCCCTGCTGGGAAGGCCCCAAGGGTGACTACAGTCCTCTCCCACAGCCTGCCAGCGCTAGGCCCCCTATGCCAGGCTGTGCCCCCTGTGGTGGGGCGGGGATGTTTCTATCACCTTCTTCATACCCTCTGGTGTTCTCTAAGGTTCATACAATCAACAGAGATAACTCTTTGCTTCTCAATTTTATTTTTTATTATTATTTTTTTTGTGTGTGAGGAAGATTAGCTCTGAGCTAACATCTGCCAATCCTCCTCTTTTTGCTGAGGAAGACTGGCCGTGGGCTAACATCCATGCCCATCTTCCTCCACTTTATATGGGATGTGGCCACAGCATGGCTTGCCAAGCGGTGCATCGGTGCGCGCCCCAGATCCAAACCAGTGAACCCCGGGCCACTGCAGCAGAGTGTGCACACTTAACCGCTTGCGCCACCGGGCCGGTCTCTGCTTCTCAATTTTAAAAAATTCTTTCTGATTTTTCTTAAAGATAAAGGACTCAGTCTTTGATGAATAGCTGTCTTCCCGCCCCCTGGCCAGAAAACTGGAGGCTTCTACCAAAGTTAGCAGAAGGAAGGAAAAACAAAGGTCAGAGCAGAAATAAACAAAACAGAGACTGAAAAGACAATAGAAAAGATCAATGAAACTAAGAGCTGGTTATTTGAAAAGATAAACAAAATAGACAAACCTTTAGCTAGACTCACCAAGAAAAAAAGAGTGAGGGCTCATACAAATAAAATCAGAAATGAAAGAGGAGACATTACAACTGACACCACAGAAATACAAAGGATCAAAAGAGACTACTATGAACAATTATATGCCAACAAATTGGGCAATCTAGAAGAAATGGATAAATTCCTAGAAATACACACCCTACCAAGACTGAATCATGAAAAAATAGAAAATCTAAACACGCTGATTACTAGCAAGGAGATTGAATGAGTAATAAAAAACCTCCCAACAAACAGAGTCCAGGACCAGATGGCTTCCCTGGTGAATGCTACCAAACATTTAAAGAACAATTAATAGCAATCCTTCTCAAACTCTTCCCAAAAAATGGAAGAGGAGGGACTATTTCCATTTCATTTTACGAAGCCAGCATTACCTTAATACCAAAACCAGACAAGGACGCTACAAGAAAAGAAAATTACAGGCCAATATCCCCGAAGAACATAAATGCAAAAATCCTCAACAAAATATTAGCAGCAACAGACTTCAACAATACATTAAAAAGATCATATACTGTGATCAAGTGGGATTTATCCCAGGGATACAAAGATAGTTCAACATCCACAGCCAATCAATGTGATACACTACACCGACAAAACGAAAGATGAAAATCACATGATCATCTCAATAGATGCAGAAAAGCATTTGACAAAATTCAACATCCATTCGTGATAAAAAACTCTCAGCAAACTGGGTATAGAGGGAAATACCTCAACATAATAAGAGCCACATATGACAAGCCCACAGCTAATATCACACTCAATGGTGAAAAGCTGAAAGCTTTTCCTTTAAGATCAGGAACAAGGCAAAGATGCCCACTCTAACCACTTTTATTCAACATTTTCTGGAAGTCCTAACCAGAGTAATTAGGCAAAAAAAGAAATAAAGGCATCCAAATTGGAAAGGAAGAAGTAAAACTGTCTCTATTTGCAGATGACATGATATTATATATAGACAATCCTAAAGACTCCACAAAAAAAACTGTTAGAACTAATAAACGATTTCATTAAAGCTGCAGGATACAAAATCAATATAAAAAAATCAGTTGTATTTTTATGTACTAACAATGAACTATTAGAAAGAGAAATTAAGAAAACAATTCCATTTACAACTGCATCAAAAAGAATAAAATACCTAGGAATAAATTTAACCAAGGAAGTGAAAGATCTGTATACTGAAAATTATAGAACGGTGGTGAAAGAAACTGAAGAAGACACAAATAAATGGAAAGAGATTCCACGTTGAAGGATTGGAAGAATTAATATTGTTAAAATGTCCTTACTACCCAGAGCAATCTACAGATTCAATGCAATCCCCATCAAAATTCCAATGGCATTTTTCATAGAAACAGAACAAACAATGCTATGATTTGTATGGAATCACCAAAGACCCCAAATAGTTAAAGCAATTTTGAGAAAGAAAAAGAAAGCTGGAGGCATCACATTTCCTGATTTCAAACCATATTACAAAGCTGTAGTAAGCAAACCAGTATGGTATTGGCATAAAAACAGACACATAGATCAATGGAACAGAATAGAGAGTCCAGAAATAAACCCATGCATATATGGTCAATTACTTTATGATAAAGGTGCCAAGAATATACAACGGGGAAAGGATAGTCTCTTCAATAAATGGTGTTGGGAAAACTGGACAGCAACATGCAAAAAAATGAAACTGGACCAGTATCTTACATCATACACAAAAATCAACTCAAAATGGATTAAAGACTTGAACATAAGACCTGAAACAATAAAACTTCTAAAAGAAAACAGGGAGTAAGCTCCTTGACACTGATCTTGTTGATGATTTTTTTGGATTTAACACCAAAAGCAAAGGAAATAAATACAAAAATAAACAAGTGAGACTACATCAAACTAAAAAGCTTCTGCATAGCAAAGAATACAATCAATAACATGAAAAGGCAACCTACCAAATGGGAGAAAATATTTGCAAATCATATATCTGACAAGGGATTAATATCCAAAATATATAAAGAACTCACACAACTCAATAACAAAAAAACAAACAATCTGATTTAAAAATGGGCAGAGGGACTGAATAGACATTTTTCCAAAAAACACATACAAATGGCCAACAGGTACATGAAAAGGTGCTCAACATCACTATCATCAGAGAAATACAAATCAAAACCACAATGAGATATCACCTCATACCTGTTAGAATGGCTATTATCAAAAAGACAAGAGATAAGTGTTGGTGAGAATGTGGAGAAAAGGGAACCCTTGGGCACTGTTGGTGGGAAGGTAAATTGGTGCAGCCACTATGGAAAACAGTACGGAGGTTCCCCCCAAAATTACCAATAGAACTACCATATGATCTAGCAATCCCACTTCTGGGTGTATATTTGAAGGAAACAAAACCACTATCTCAAAGAGATGTCTGCACCCCATGTTCATTCAGCATTATTTACAATAGGCAAGACATGGAAACAACTTAAGTGGCCATCGACAGATGAATGGATAAAGAAAATATGGTACATACTTACAAATATACAATGGAATATTATTCATCCATAAAAAGAAGGAAATTCTGCCATTTGCAACAACATGGATGGACCTTGAGGGCATTATGCTAAGTGAAGTAAGTCAGACAGAAAAATACAAATACTTATGATCTCATTTATATGTGGAATCTAAAAAAAAACCCAAACTCATAGAAAAAGAGAACAGAGGCAGTTAGTTGCCAGAGGCAGGGGGTGGAGGTGTGGAAAATGGGTGAAGGGAGTCAAAGGGTACAAACTTCCACTTATAAGATTAATAAGTCCTGGGTATGTAAGGTATAGCATGGTGATCATAGTTAACAACATTGTATTGTATATTTGAAAGTCGTTAAGAGAGCAAATTTTACAAGTTCTCATCACAAGAAAAAAATTTTTATAACTATTTCAAGTGATGGATGTTAACTAAACTTATTGTGGTGATCATTTTGCAATATATACATATATCAAATCATTATGTTGTACTCTAAACTAGTACAGTGTTACATGTCAATTATACCTTAATAAAACTGAGGAAAAAACAGGTTACACAATAATCCCACTGTTATGAAAGGAAAAAATGTATACATTAATTACATTGAATATAAGATATCATCAGTGATCAAATGCACCATTTCATTTACCAGAAACAAACAAAAATAAATGTTCCTAACTACGCCATAATGAGCCAGATTGTAGGATATATCATGATTTCAGAGATGTTAAAATAAAATATGTATCCTAGAATTGATATAATACTATATTGTGTCATAATCCTTTCATTGTAAAATAAACTCCCCTCCCATAGCCCCCCATAAAATTATGGGCTTTTAGTTCACATCCTGACTCGGCCTGGGTGGGTCATTACCCCTCTATAGCGTCCTCAACTCTAAATGGGAATGATGACCACAACTCCCCCAGGACTGTCGGGAGGGCTAACTGCCCTCACTCAGCACCCTGCATAGACAGTGCTCAGGAGAGGACGGGCATCGCCGTCACTATTACCATTGTCCTCTTCATCCCACTGACAGAGCCAAGCTGGATGGATTCATCCCCAGGAAAATGTAGCCTCTCACACCACCCCCAGCTGGGCCCCTGGGTACTCTCCATCAGCAGGGCCACCCCATGACAGGGTAAGTACCATGGTGGGCAGAGGTAGCCCCAAACTTCAGTAAATGGAAGACTCTAGGGGCTCCTGGGAGAAGTGAGATCCCTCCATGTCACCAGGGCTCACCACTGCCCAGCTGCCATGGAGGAGAACTTGCTCTGGTAGCTCCCTGCCACCTCACACTCCCTTCCATCTCCAAAATTCCTTTCCATCCCCCAATCTCCTTCCATGCCCCAAACCTCCTTCTACCCCCCCAAATTCCTTTCTACACCCATTCCTTCTTCTAACCCCCGCTCCCAGTTCCATCCACTCCAACTCCCTTTCATTCCCCAAACTCCATTCTATCTCCTGCAAAGACAAACCCACTGGCCTAAAGTAGCCAATTTCATGTCCACACAGAAATACAGCTTTCTAGTCCAGCCTAGAAAACCGCTACAAACAAGAGCAAGGGCCATGAGACAAACCATCACTTACCAAGGGGTGTTCTGGCTCAGGCTCTCTACATGGAGGACAGGGCCCAGAAACAGCAGCCAGGGCTCCTGACATCAAGCCAGCCCGTCTGCAGGCTGTGAGCCCAGGAGCGCCTGCTTCCCAGGCCGACGCGGCAGGAGCTGTCCTGGGGACACATTTCCAGGTTGGTCAGAAGCAGCTTCCTGGGGCCTCAGGACCAGAGGCCGTGGGCCTCCAAGGTGGCAGGAGGGGGTGCTAGGCAGGCAGCAGGGGGATGTCCCACCAGGCTGCTACCCACAGTGGGTGCACAGCTGAGCCACCTCTGGGGGCGCAGGATCACCCAAGCCAAGGCCTGGCCCAGACAAGAGGAAAGAAGGAGCTGGATTCTCACCCAAACCAACTGGAGCTGTCACACTTGGGAAAGAGAAACCCAGAAGCGGGCAGCACAGAGCGGAAGGTTCAGACACGTCAGCAGCAGGAATTTCCACAGCAGCTGACACTTGCCACTCACACTTGATCGCACATCCGCTCTGGGGGTGGGTAGCGCCTTGGAGCCCTGTAATCGGATGCAGAATCGGAGGCTCCGAGACACTCAGTGATCTGTCCATCACACACAGGTGGGGGGATGGGACACTGGAGCCCATGGGCACTCTGGCCTTCGGGTCTGGAATTTTCCCACTGAAAAGCCAGTTGGTGCACCCCAGCAAGGATGTGGGCATTTACTAAGTTGAATCATGAGACTGACATTTTTGCCAGTCAAAAATTATAAAATATCCAGCAATTTCTTATGTCTCAGCCAATATTTAAGGTGATGCACACACTCTGGGGAGAGCCTCTGCTTCCCCCCAAATCTCTCCGTGCCCTGGTACCTATCTTCTACCAGTAGCAGTTCACGGCTTTGGTATCTCCTCTTTTACAAAGTACAGGCCCCTACAAGGAGTAAAGGAAAGGCAAGAAGGGTCATTCACACCCTAGTGTAAATTGGTTCATCAGGCCAGTCAGGGGAACAGCTCTGAGAACAGACCACTGAGGGAATGGAAGTTGTTAAGGGGAGAGCGGAAGTGGTGATTTGGAAGGGAAGGAGAAGGCAGGAGTGACCGTGAAGAGAGGGTCCAAGAAGGCCGTTAAGTCTGGCTGTTTCACCATGATCCTCACATGCCCTAGCGATAAAGATCTGCTGAGCGCCTCTGACAAGCCACCTAGCCTTTCTGAGCCTCTCTGAGTTCCCCCTCCGCTGTGGGGACAATCACCTGCCCACTTAGCTCCTGCAGGACAGGGTTCAGTGTGGCCTCGGGAAGCCTGAACCCCAACGGTCCTCCCTGCTGGAACCCGGTCCGTGGGACAGTTGGGACCTTCTGCCCCAAGGAGAGGCAGTGGGCAGCCCAGGCCTCTGAAGTTTCCTGAGTGTCTCTCTGCTTACCTCCAGGGGCCTTCCTAACCTTCAATAATCACAGCTCCCCTAACTGTGCACTTACTGTGTGCAGGCTCTGGCACGGAGGTCATTCTCCCTAGTTTGCAGGTGAGGAACCAGGGCACAGAGAGGGGAAGTAGCCTGCCCGGGGTCATGCAGCCTGGGAAGAGTCAAGCTGTATTCTAACCCTCACGTGCCTGTTCCAAAGCTCCTGCTTCTACTCTTTGGTCCCTGCCAAGGCAAGGGGTGGTGGCTTGTGTCTCCGCAGGTGAGAAGAAGGAGACTGGGGATGCCGTCAGGCCTCTGGGTGTGCCAGGCTCGGACCACCTTGGGGAGGCTCCCTGGGCACTCACAGAATGGAGAGTAGGCTTGAATTCTCACAGACCATACTCTGAGAGAGTGCTGGAGATGTGAACAAGGCGGGCCACGTGATGGAGGGGCAAGGGCCCTGGCACACACCTTCAGGCCCATAGTCCTGGGACAGGGCTTCCAAGAAATGAGAGGACGAGTCCAGATCTTGAATTATCACAGACCTGGGTTCGAATTCTGACTCTGCAGCTGCAGGAATTGGGAGAAGTGGCTTAGCCTCTCTGGCCTCCAGCTTCTCCATCTAAAGCCCTCCTTTGCCAGGCTCCTGTGAGGAAAAGTAATGACATGCGCAGACAACGGGTAGCATAGTGTCTGGCTCCTAGCAGACGCTAAGTGACAGTAATCATGTTTATCAGAGTTTCAGGGCAGGTACGATTTGGCTGGGCCAAGAAGAGAAGCAAGGGCATGGGGGCCTCCTGATGGGGCAGGGGAGGCAGGGCAGGGGAGTCCCCTCTGTGAGAAAGAACTTTGGCTGGGCATCATGCTAAGGTCTCCCCTGCCCAAGAATTCTCTGAAATCTATGCCATCTCCCAAACACACCAAAAAGTCAATAATTATCCTCATTTTATAGATGGAGAAATATATTGAGAGGTAAAGTAACTTGCTAAGTATTACACAGCTGGGAAGCAATAGAACTGGGTTTTAAAATTAGGTCCTCCAATGTCAAATTTAAGTCCTTCTGCACACACCACACTGCCCTGGGTGCTCCAAAGTTGAATTCAGAGACACCTTCCAGCCACCTCAATTTAGCCACATCTCTTCTTTTCAGAAGTTTATAGCCATTGAAAATTTTTTAATTGTGAAATATACATACAAAAGAGTGTATTAACATAAGTATATAACAAAAGTAATAATAATAAAATGTATATATACTTAAAAGTAATCAAAAGTGCCTTTGATGTTCTGCAGTTTCACCAAAATTTATGTGGTTGTCAATTTCTATTTATCTTGTTTGAAATTTGCTGTGCTTCTTAGATCTGAGTTTTGCTGTCTTTTAACAATTCTTAGAAAACGTCAGCCCTTATTTCTTTGAAGACTGCCTCTTCCCCATCATTTCTACAATCATCTTCTGGAACTCCAAGTAAATAATATGTTAGACCTTCACACCCTATCCTTCATGTCTCTTAACCTTGCTTTCTTGTTGTCCATATCTTTGTCTGGACTGTGTACTAGATAGTTTCTTAAGAATTCATATCAGTTCGTTAATCTTCTCTTCAGCTGTGTCTAATCTATTGTAAATTCATCCACTGAATTTTTCATTTCAATTATTGTATATTTTTTCCTAGAAGTTCTCTCTGGTTCTTTTACAAATCT